>NC_041388.1:58474217-58525629 GCF_002162155.2 Triticum dicoccoides
TGGGCCCCGCGGGCCATGCGGCGGTGGGAGGTGGAGACCGACACATGGCGGCGCGCGAGTGGAGGAGGGGGGCGGCGGTGATGAGGTGGCATGCTCCGATTGGACGGAGTGAGGTGGCAGCGGGCGGTGGACATGTCCGGCTCGACGCGGACATGTCCGACGGCGCGAGGAGGAGCGGATTTAGGGTTCATCCGTGAATTTTCGGGGAAGATGACATATATATAGATAGAGGGAGCTAGGAGAGTCCAAATGAGGTGCGGTTTTCGGCCACACATCATGATCGAACGACCGAGATGATGGAGGAGGTTTAGGTGGGTTTTGGGCCACTTTGTAAGGGTGTTGGGCTGCAATACTCATGAGGCCTTTTAGGTCCCTCGGTTAACCGTTGGAGTATCAAACAAAGTCGAAATGGCACGAAACTTGGCAGGTGGTCTACCGGAAGTGAACCAAGGCCGCATGACAAGTCTCGGTCCAATCCGAAAACGTTTAACACCCGCACACCAACAAAGGTAGAAAGGGGCACTGGATGACATAGGAGCACCGGATTGCAAAACTCGGATGCATGAGACAAACATGTATGCAAATGAAATGCACATGATGACATGATATGCTATGCATGACACGCAAGCAAAGACAAGGCAACAACAACGAATAACTTGAGGACACCGGGCACATCGGTCTCGGGGCGTCAAAGTCCTGTCAATCGAGACGTTCGACAGCCTTCAAGTGCCATACGATCAGCTTCGGCCCACCAAGCCTTTCTCAGGAATGACCGACAGCTCAACCATCCCGATAGGGCAAGTTCGTCTCCCTGTCACCTTCGGTCAGCGTGACAACTACCACACCGAGCTCGTCGACTTCGTTGTCGCCCACATCCGTCTGCCGTACAATGTCAACCTCGGGTACCCAGCATTAGCCAAATTGATGGCAGTGACCCACCATGGCTACAACGTCCTCAAGATGTCGGGAAGCGGCGGAATCATCATAGTCCCCTGCGAAGAAAGAGATGTGGTGTGCTCCCTCGAGCACGCCTTCCAAGACGCAACAATGGAAGACCCTAGCAGCGAGGGCACGCAGTACCCTCTTGAGGCCACCCCCAGGAAGAAGAAGCAACTACTCCGCACAAGGCCTTAGGGGAGCAGAGCCTCTAGCGGTGCCACCTCAAGATCGGCACCCACACCTGGGGCGCCTCCCTCCCTCGCATAGGAAGGCACGCCCGACGCCCTCCTTGGGCAGGGCTCGAGGGCTCTCTTCTGGAGGGCCTCAGACCTGGCTAACATCACGAGGGAGGCGCTCGGGCACCACGTGGAGGCGTGCTTCGCGGCACGTTTCCCTTAGGATGGCACCGGGCGAGGAGTGCCCAGCGCTTAGGTGTTCATCGTCAAGACCACCCAGGAGCTTCAAGGAGCAAGGGCGATACACGACGACCGCCGCCCACCTGGTGTAGCTCCCCACCCGGGCGATGGTGGCGAGCTGCGCGTCTGCATCGACATCCCAGGGCTCAACAGGGCCGCATCTCAGGAGCGCTTCTGGCCTTCACGTGCTGGCGGTGTGAGGGTCCACCTCACAGCTACATTCGCATGCCGTTTGGCCTGCCAAGCATGGCAGCCGCCTTCCAGCGCAATCTACCGAGCAACCTGGCGATCCAGGAGGCCAGGCATCACGCGGTCTTGGCGGAGATGGAGACGGTCTTCAGGAGGCCACCTAAGCCCCCAGAGCCTCCTGAGGCTTAGGGTCTCGTCGACTCATGAGGAGCGACTTCTTCAGCGCGCGCCTTCACCTAACCCAATGCTCCTTCAACAACAAAACCAGGTGACATCTTCCAAGTTCATTCAGCTGGGAGCGCCCCTCGGGCTGCATTATTTCCAGGTCGCATGGGACTGTCCCTGCGGCATGTATCTTCTTGCCTCTTTAGCTTACCCTGCTGGGGGGCCCCTCGCGTTGCTTCATCCCCAGGCCTCTCGGGATTACCTGCTTGATTGCCACTTACTGCTGGGGCCATTTACACTAACAAATCTGAGCCGTCGAGCTCTGGCTCTCGGCACACCCGCACATGCCACCTCAACAGACCCTCGGTGCCTTCACCTTCTTGCGGAGCAACCAGTGGCAGACCGGCAATCATAGTGGCAATTTGTGTCCCTCCTCACGCTAACCTGCAAGAACCTCCTGAGGACAACAACAGGCTGTACCGCGGGCTCCCTCTTCTCCCATGCAATTCGCTTGCATGTTAAAAGGGGGGCTCCTGAGCATCACGACTCAAGAGCTCTTACTGGCTCTCCAGCCCTCACCCCCTGGCCTTGACCACGGCACCACGACCGGGCATACCAGCGGCTGCAGAGCTCGCTCGAGGGCCGGGACCTGAGGATGTAGAGCACATAGAAGAGTGTGGAGAAGAGGAGGAGGCTTGCATGGGCCTAACCTGGCCACACTACGACCGTCGGCACATGAGTTTGGTGCAGCATAATGAAACAACTCCGGACTACCAAGATAAGTTTCACACCCTGTTGTGGCGATGTTGCCTCCCTTTCCCACCTTTAGGTAGCTGCTTGCACGCTAAAGGGGACCTCTTGAGCATCGCGCCGTAGGAGCTCTTACTGGACCTCAGGCCGCTCACCACCTGGCCTTGACCACGGCATCGGGACCTGGCATACCAATGATGGTTGTAGCCTACCTGGGGACCGGGACCTGTCGGCGTAGAGCACCAAGATGCCGTGGGGTTGGAAAGGGGAGACCGAGCAGAAACAGGACATGCATTCGTGAATTTTCATAATAAGGACAATATCAACAAAAGACATTACAGAACCTTTACACACCCCCACGAGGTCCGTCCTGATTCCTCATAGGGAAAAAAGAAGGGAGTTTTTAGGGGCCCTATCTACATGCGTCAAACGCCGCCGACACCATCATCAACAGTAGGCCACGGGAGGCCGGCGCCAACCCCATCCAGATTAGCGGCGTCGGCGGACGGGCACTGCATCTTGCTCCGGGCACGGCGAGAGCTTGGCGGCATGTAGTTGCCGTCGCTCATCTCTAGAGTCTCGTCAGGCTCGGGAAAATCGCTGGACCACCAGGAGTCACTGCTGCTGCTCGAGGAGTTGCGGGAGAAGCCAGCGGCAGACTCGGCGTTGGCCACCGCGCCGTCCTGACAACCCCCTTCAGGGAAGCACTCCAAGCGGCGGCCATCTTCGTCGAAGACCTTGAAGAACATCGTCGAGGCGCCGTCGTACTCAAAGTGGATGGCGAGGGTGCCTTCCGCATGACAGACTCGAGCGACCTCGCCCCAGCCACAGGTCATGAAGATCTTCCCTGGGGATACGGCTTCGACCTCTGCTCCAGTCGTCAGGGCGTTGTAGTCGGCGTGCTGCAGGCAAAGCTCGAGGGGGCCCCTCGGCGGCATATCAGCAGTGAGGAACTACAGGAAGCGAATCCAAGTGCGCGGAGGCATCACCGCCCACATCATGAGTTCACGCGAGGAGTCCGTGGCGTGGGCTCCTAGGGAGACGGCGTGCGTCACCACAGCGCGGCGACCACGGCCACAACATGGGCGGCACCATTCGTCGCCTCTACCACCAGAGCCCTCGGCTCGGGCGTACAGAGGTAGCGGATACCCGAGAGGCAACTGTCGGTGTCAAAACCAGCGGATCTCAGGTAAGGGAACCCGAACTGTGCGTCTAGGCCGGAAGGTAATAGGAGGCAGGGGACATGATGTTTTACCCAGGTTCGGGCCCTCTTGAAGGAGGTAATACCCTACGTCCTGCTTGATTGATCTTGATGATATGAGTATTACAAGAGTTGATCTACCACGAGATCGTAGAGGCTAAACCCTAGAAGCTAGCCTATGGTATGATTGTTGTTGTCCTACGGACTAAACCCTCCGGTTTATATAGACACAGAAGGAGGCTAGGGTTACACAGAGTCGGTTACAAGGGAGGAGATCCACATATCCGTATTGCCAAGCTTGCCTTCCACGCCAAGGAAAGTCCCATCCGGACACGACACGAAGTCTTCAATCTTGTATCTTCATAGTCCAACAGTCCGGCCAAAGGATATAGTCCGGCTGTCCGGAGACCCCCTAATCCAGGACTCCCTCAGTAGCCCCTGAACTAGGCTTCAATGACGATGAGTGCGGCGCGCAGATTTGTCTTCGGCATTACAAGGCGGGTTCTTCCTCCGAATACTCCATGGAAGATTTTGGACACGAGGATAGTGTTCGGCTCTGCAAAACAAGTTCCACGTACCACCGTAGAGAGAATAATATTTCCACAAATCTAATCTGCTGACACGCTTGACAGCATGACATCATACTACGGCCCAGTCATTATTCGAACTGTTTTTCTCAACCAGCACTACACATATCACGAGGCAGTTTTCTTGACACGTCTTCTCAAAGCAGAGATCGTGTCCCCTTATCACGAGATTCTCATCAATACGGGTATGGGTAACCCAACCGCGCCATCAATTACGGTGTTCGGGGAATAAGCGATTTTACCAGGTAAGTGGGGAGGTGTATCGCCTCTTCCGCCCTTATAATGGGACAAAGATTCACCATTTTTACCCACGCCTTCTTCCTCCTTGCTTATCCATTCTCACGCACTCAAGCTCCAGCGCCCAAGTTTGCGTCTTTCTTCTCAAACCACTCCAAGCACGTCCGGAGCGGGAGGCAAGTGGATGGTCTCGTCCGTCACGAAGGAGCACCTCGCAAAGCTACGGGAAGCCGGATATCTGGTCGCGGACATCGCGCACCGGCTACCAGATGCGGGGTAGATCGTCCCTACGCCCGCACCTCATGAGAGGGTAGTTTATCCTTACCCACTTTGTCCGCGGATTAGGATTTCCCCTTCACCCGTTTGTCCACGGGCTCATGTTCTACTACGGGCTGGATTTTCATGATCTGGCCCCCAATTTCATCCTCAACATCCCGGCGTTTATCGTCATGTGCGAGGCCTTCCTCCGCATCACGCCCCACTTTGGCCTGTGGCTAAAGACCTTCAATGTTAAACCGAAGGTGGTAGTCGGCCAGCAAGCGGAGTGCGGAGGCGCCATGGTGGGCAAAATACCTAACATCACCTGGCTCGAAAGCTCCTATGTGGAAACCATAAAGGGATGGCAATCGGGGTGGTTCTACATCACCGAGCCACGCGACATCAATAGGGTGGCGGCCCCCGAATTTCGATCCGGAATCCCCATGCGGCTCACCTCCTGGAAAGAGAAGGGCCTGTCCTGGGGTTCCCCGGTAGAGCTGACCGGACTCCAGACCTGCATCAAGAACATGATGAGCAAGAAAATCAAGCTCGTCAACGTGGTCCAGGTCATGCTCTTCCGCCGGATCCTCCCGTGCCAACGACGGGCATTCAATTTGTGGGAGTTCGACCCGGCCAAGCACCAGATGCTGCGAGAGCTCTTCGACACGACGCACAAGGACGTCTGGAAGGTGCTGTTCAAGGGCACCGAGGTACCTCCGCCTTATCGAGGACCGCGGATTCAGTGCAAAGCGCCATGCCAATCCGGTAAGTTTTTATATCTCACAGGATATTTATGTGCCCCAGTTTAATCATGTGCGGAATCTAAGCTTCCATGCCGTTAATAGGACTGGGTAGAGACAGCGGAGCAGATCAATTGCCCAGCCCTCCTGCCTGATGATCCTGCAGATGCTCTCCTAACAGAGATGTTGGTTCCGGCGCCTTATGAGGTGCCGACGAAGAAGGCCACGGGGACCCGAAAGGGTCTCCGACGCAAGGTTATATCGGACTCATCGTCCGATAACTCTGACGGGCCCTCCTCCCACGAAAACGAGGAGGAGGAAGAGGAAAGTTCTCCCCCCAGCCAGGGGAGACAAGAAAAGGAAGGCCGCCCCAACCGGGGAGGCCGAAGGGTCCAAGAAGGGAAGGACCCTCCTTCCGGACTGCTCCACGACGGCCGCCTACAGCGGCGACGAGTGGTTACCCAGGGAGAAGCCCCTGGTGAAGTCTTAAGTATCCGGACACCATAGTAATTCATGGTATGTTTTATTGCACTACTTCTCCTTATGCCGAATATGATTATGCAGTCCGTCCCGAGCCCGTCTTGACGTATCTTCGTCGGACGGTTCTTTGGACTCGTCGGATATGAATAGCAATTCACTTCCGACCGCCTCCACCCCTTGCCCTATGGGCAATGTCGAGGTGTTGTCTAAAACGGCACCGAGCCGAGGGGAGGTAGTCCTGGGGGCACCTCGAGGCGACCTTCCGGACCCTGGGCGCAAAGGGAGAAAGACTCCCACGGGCTCCAAGTTCGGCCCCCAGCCGAACACTATGCCGGAACCTTCGGTGGTTCCAGACTCCGGCAGGCGATCCCCCGTTAAGAGGGGCGAGCCGCCCGTGCCAGTGGCCTCTGTACATCCAAAAGCACCGGACAACTTGCTGGAAACGCTTTGCGGCGCTTCCATCGATGAAGAGCACCGCACTATCATGAGTGCGGTGATCGAGAAGGTTCGGTCCACCAAAAACAGACTGACCGAAGCTTGCGCCAGCCTCCTAACAGTCTTTGAGGTAAGCAATCAAAATATAGGAAAATATTATCGCATAGACAGTAGCCCGTGATGCTCTGTTTGGCGTTCATGAAGAAAGGCCGAATAGAGGATCAAATAATGACTCAGGAGTCTAATCAGAATATGTCTATGTGCATATGCAGGCTTCACTGCTGACTGCTGCCGCACGTACTGCGGAGGTCGCTGCACTGAAGCAGGACCTTGAACGGTCCGAGAAAGAGCTCGGCCTTACCAAGAGGCAACTCGAGGAGTGCAAAGGTAAGCAATACCTTCTCTATATATTAAAAAGAAATTCGGTTGTAAAGTAATAGGATCATCATGAATTTGCCAAGGGCCACGACCGAGGTGGCGACCCTGAAGAAGGCAGTGTCCGAGGCCGAAGACAAAGCGGCCAAGGAGCGCATTGAGCGGGAAAAGCAAGAAGCCCGGGTAGACGAGGTGCACAAAGAGCTCGAGGCTCTCGCCAAAAAACACGAGTCCTTGGAGCTTGACTCTAAGACGCGAGAGTCCGAGCTTGCGAAAGCGCTCGAAAGCGCACAGAGCGCCAAGGCTGAACCCCACAAGGCTCTCCAGGAGATTGATGCGGTGAAGAAGATAGCAGTGGGTAAGGCATTCATTATGCAAAGCAGGCATGTGAAGGAAACTTTCCTTTTACTTACCCGAGTTCGGAGCTCTCCAGGAGCGTTCGCAGATCTTCCCCGTAGCGTACTGGATGCTGCGGAGTTTTACCGAGCTGAGCAGGGGACCTCGGCGGAAAAGTTGTTCTGGTCTCAGTAAACTGTGGTCAAACACCCAATGCCCTTGAGCGACCAGCTGCAACAACTGGTCGAGCTTCACAAGGCGGCCAAACAGGCCATGAAGGGTCTTATAGTCCGGATGTGGCCTGGTGATCCCCTGCCTAGCAGCTACTTCAGTCTGGTGAGGCGGCTTGTGGATGCCTGCCCATGTCTTGAAGTCATAAAGCGGTCCGTCTGCATCGAGGGTGCGCGCAGGGCTTTTGCCCGGGCGAAGGTGCACTGGGCGAAGCTAGATGCCATTAAGCTGGTGAAGGAGGGGCCGCCGGAGGGCAAGGAGCATTGCTGCCCCGAAATGTATTATGACAGTGTCGTGAAGGGTTCCCGCCTTGTGGCAGAGGAATGTGCTAGAGATGTAATTTTTGAATGAACATGCTCATGTGATCCTGTAATATGAAACGAGTTCATTTGCGCTATGCAACACTTTTTGAATTTAAAATATTACCTTCTGTGCGGCCGTTTATAAAATCTGATAGTTGGCTAGTCATCGGCTTCTGCCCCCATGTAACTACTACTGGGGTGTTCAGGATAAACTTGAGGACTCTTTATCCCAATTTTGGGTCCTTCGAGGGAGGTGTTCAGCACAACGAACGAGGCAATCGGACTATAAGGCTTTATCACTCTCACTTAGCCATAGAAGTCTACAATTTTATATTTTGGCGAAGCCCCTAGTATTTGGAAGGCCGAATTTGGGGCGCTATATACGCCTAAGTTGGGCAAGGCCGACTCCTTGCCCGAAGCGGAAAAAGTCTTTAAGGACTTGAGACCTCTCGAACAGCGACCAGCTCTCGCCTTATCATGATAGTCATTTTTCGGCTTTCTCTACTGAGGTGCTCGTCCGGAAGAACCGGGACACAATCGCAGTAGTTCTCCCAGCGCTACCTTAGCCGATATAGCAGAATGTAAGGTACCAAAACATGGGAGCCGGGCAAACCCAACTATTGACCTAAGACATGATTCGGAGCTGATGCATATAGTGCTATAAGTTCGGGGTGCCGCACTGTCGAAAGTGTTCGGACTTCTCACGCCGTATTATGGGGTAAACGAAAGCCCCTGGCATACTGACCATACCAGAATGTACGGGTGCTATTTGTTGTAAATGAACGTATAAGAAAAAAGGGATGGATAATGCAATAATAGACTAATGCTATGCATTGTTATTTAAATAATACATCGAAGCGTACTGATACAAGCAGAAAATAGGACTATTTGACATGTCCTATCCAAGGGCAAGCTGCGTATATGGATAGTAAAAAGCGGGTATATCGATTATTATTAGAGACCACCTGGGGGTTCCCTTGTACATCTTAGCTTCTTGCCTCCTTGGTTGTTCCTTCCCGTAATGTGTCCGGCAATCGTACTGCCAGAAAGTGCTTCCAAAGAGTAAGGTCCTGAAAGAGAAAAAATGATAAATGTATGCAGCCCCTAGGGCGGTTAAGCCGCATTGCGGAACGTGCCCTGATCGTGCCCCCGCCTATGCCCATGGTATTTTCAGTGCGTAATTATGTACGCGCGGCACAGATTTCCTCGTTTGACTGGGATTGGGATGGGGGCCGAATTGCTAGGTGAGCTCTGAACATGCCAAGTGATCCTGTTGCAGTTTACTCCGGACTCTCTTGACGGTGTCTGGGGGTTGTATCGCCGAATTGGTGGTTTGCCTTAAAAGGCTGCTTTGTGCTTCTACTGCAAGGGCCGCAGTGTGCTCTTCCGTGCGGAGCGAGCGTTTTGTGTTTTCATTGACCGTTATGACCCTCCTAGGTCCTGGCATCCTGAGCTTGAGGTATGCGTAATGCAGTACCGCATTGAATTTTGCAAATGCGGTTCGCTCAAGCAGTGCGTGATAGCCACTTCAGAACGGGACGATATCGAAGATTAACTCCTCGCTTCGGAAGTTGTCCGGAGATCCGAAGACCACTTCCAGTGTGATTGAGCCCGTGCAATGGGCCTCTACACCTGGGATGACGCCCTTAAAGGTGGTTTTGGTGGGTTTGATCCTCGAGGGATCTATACCCACTTTGCGCATTGTATCCTGATAAAGCAGGTTCAGGTTGCTGCCGCCGTCCGTAAGGACTCGAGTGAAGTGAAATCCGTCCATGATGGGGTCTATGACCAGTGCGGCGGATCTGCCATGATGGATACTAGTGGGGTGGTCCCTGTGATCGAAGGTGATCGGACAAGTGGACCATGTGTTGAACTTTGGGGTGACGGGCTCCATCGCATAGACGTCCCTTAGTGCACGCTTCCGTTCCCTCTTGGGAATTTGGGTTGCGTATATCATGTTCACCGTCTTCACTTGTGGGGGGAACCTCTTCTGTCCTCCCGTGTTCGGCGGCCGGGGCTCCTCCTTGTCATCACTAGGCAGCCCCTTGCCCTTGTTTTCGGCATTTAACTTGCCGGCCTGCTTGAACACCCAACATTTTCTGTTGGTGTGATTGGCTGGCTTATCGGGGGTGACGTGGATGTGACACGAGCGATCAAGTATGCGATCCAAACTGGACGGGCCCGGAGTACTTCTTTTGAATGGCTTTTTCCGCTGACTGGATCTAGAGCCTCTGAATCCGGCATTGAGTGTCGTATCATCGATGTTATCGCTGTTGTTGTGGTGCTTTTGTCTGTTACGACGTGGTCTGCCGTTGGCATCTTTGGTATCCAAGGTGCCTGGATTCCTTGATGTGTTGTTGCTACGAGCCTGCCAGCTATCCTCGCCCACACAAAAGAGGGTCATGAATGTCGTGAGGGCGGCCATAGACATCGGCTTCTCCTGGCCGAGCTGCCGGGCGAGCCACTCGTCATGGATGTTATGCTTGAATGCCGCTAAGGCCTCTGCATCCGAACAGTCGACAATTTGGTTTTTCTTAGTTTGGAACCATGTCCAGAATTGCCTGGCCGATTCCCCTAGCTGCTGAGTTATATGGCTCAAGTCATCAGCATCCGGTGGTCGCACATAAGTGCCCTGAAAGTTGTCAAGGAATGCGTCTTCTAGATCCTCCCAACTGCCGACGGAGTTTGCTGGCAAGCTATTCAGCCAATGCCGAGCTAGTCCTTTGAGTTTTAGTGGGAGGTACTTGATGGCATGCAGATCATCACCTCGTGCCATGTGGATGTGGAGGAGAAAATCCTCAATCCATACAGCAGGATCTTTTGTACCATCATACGATTCAATATTTATGAGTTTAAAACCCTCCAGGAATTCGTGATCCATAACTTCATCAGTGAAGCATATGGGGTGTGCGACGCCTCTGTGTCGGGCTATATTACGACACAGTTCATATGAGTCTTGTCTGCTGTATTCGGCCCGGCCGGATTTACTTTTAGTGTATCTGGCATGATGGTCATCGTCCCGCGTTGGCGCGTGATAACCCACAAGTATACGGGATCGCGACAGTTTTCGAGGGTAGAGTATTCAACCCATATTTATTGATTTGACACAAGGGGAGCCAAAGAATATTCTCAAGTATTAGCAGCTGAGTTGTCAATTCAACCACACCTGGAACTTAATATCTGCAGCAAAGTGTTTAGTAGCAAAGTAATATGATAGTAGTGATAACGGTAGCAAAAGGTAACAGTAGTAAAAGCAATGTTTTTGGTATTTTGTAGTGATGATAGCAATAGCAACGGAAAAGTAAATAAGCGAAGAACAATATATGGAAAGCTCATAGGCAATGGATCGGTGATGGAGAATTATGCCAGATGTGGTTCCTCATGTAACAGTCATAACCTAGGGTGACACGGAACTAGCTCCAGTTCATTGATATAATGTAGGCATGTATTCCGAATATAGTCATACGTGCTTAGGGAAAAGAACTTGCATGGCATCTTTTGTCCTACCCTCCCATGGCAGTGGGGTCCTTACGGAAACTAAGGGATATTAAGGTCTCCTTTTAATAGAGAACCGGAACAAAGCATTAACACATAGTGAATACATGAACTCCTCAAACTATGGTCATCACCGGTAAGTATCCTGATTATTGTCACTTCGGGGTTAACGGATCATAACACATAGTAGGTGACTATAGACTTGCAAGATAGGATCAACAACACTCATATATTGATGAAGACATAATAGGTTCAGATCTGAAATCATGGCACTCGGTCCCTAGTGACAAGCATTAAGCATAGCAAAGTCATAGCAACATCAATCTCAGAACAAAGTGGACACTAGGGATCAAACCCTAACAAAACTAACTCGATTACATGATAGATCCCATCCAACCCATCACCGTCCAGCAAGCCTATGATGGAATTACTCACGCACGGCGGTGAGCATCATGAAATTGGTAATGGAGGATGGTTGATGATGACGATGGTGACGGATTCCCCTCTCCGGAGTCCGAACGGACTCCAGATCAGCCCTCCCGAGAGGTTTTAGGGCTCGGCGGCGGCTCCGTATCGGAAAACACGATTGAGGGAGTCCTGGATTAGGGGGTCTCTGGACAGCAGGACTATATACTTCGGCTGTACTGTTGGACTATGAAGATACAAGATTGAAGACTTCGTCTTGTGTCCGGATGGGACTCTACTTGGCGTGGAAGGCAAGCTAGGCAATACGGATATGGATATCTCCTCCTTTGTAACCGACCTTGTCTAACTGACGGTGTGCTGGACTAGGGGGTACTCACCACTTCGTCTCCCGATATGTTAGATTGGGCCGAGGACCCCCATGGCTGTATACTCACGGGCCAGTTCGGACAGCTGCCGCATACATGAAAGATTCCACAAGACTTGGTGATCAAGACAAGGACTCCTCCCCACCGGCGTATTCGGCTAGAACTCTTGTTATCCTAGGCCTCTGGTGCATTATATAAACCGAGGCCAGGCTAGTCGATAGATCATATACATACAATCAAACCATAGGCTAGCTTCTATGGTTTAGCCTCTCTGATCTCGTGGTAGATCTAACTACCCATATCATCAATATTAATCAAGCAGGACGTAGGGTTTTACCTCCATCAAGAGGGCCCGAACCTGGGTAAAACATCGTGTCCCCTGCCTCCTGTTACCATCCGGCCTAGACGCACAGTTCGGGACCCCCTACCCGAGATCCGCCGGTTATGACACCGACATTGGTGCTTTCATTGAGAGTTCCGCTGTGTGATTGACAAAAGGATCAATGGCTCGCCTGCAGATCAACTTCGACTTCGGCATCTTCATCACCAGCTCGACTGGTCACCTTGGTTCGACCAAGAATTGCGCCCCGTGTTCGGATCACCATGTTCGGACGAGGGCCTTCATCAAACATCAACTCCGATCTCTATCAAGATCACGGAGGAATCATCCATGGAGCTCGGGGGCTCAACGTCAACATTGCCCTCAAGCGACCGTGCTATTTTTTTGGACAGCGAACTTGTATCTGCCGCCACCACCTCCTCGGGTATCGCTTTGACGATCTCTCTGGTGGAATTGTGTGGAATTGAGTCTGCAACAATCCTGGAAACTTTCGTCGAGTTCTGATGGAGGAATCTATGGCAATCCACGATATACCGGAGCCCTATCAAATCTGGACGGGAATCTGGATGAGTTTAGGGCGGACGTCCTTTGGAAGATCCAACCGTTGATCGGCTGCGGAATTCCTATATCTACCACCACTCAAAATTTCAGCTCGATCCGACCGTCCAAACTCCGGCAACCTTCTGATTAGTGCATCACTTTTTGATCTGTTTTCTGCGCGAAAACGAACCGACCCGAGTTCGTCTTTTTTATGAACGGGATTTCGGACATCCCTTTTGAAGGAAGTTTTGTATGGGGTATGGTGTTTTGTTCCCGAACACATCCCACTAACTTTAAGATCTTTTGAACATGATCTTCAACATCATGCTGGTGTCAAACTAGTCCGGCAATATTACTCCACGGCTGCCGACCTGCGCTAGACACATCGTCACTTTGTTGAGCCGAGCTCAACTTCTTTGGACTATCATCTTGGCAAGCCGAACAAGAGTCTGGCATCGCGAAGGATAAATCATCACCAACATCGCCACCCCACGGATTACACGGAGCAGGCATACCGGCATCGCTGCACTGTCGCTTCGTCAAGCTGGCATCGACCACGTCACGACCTGCATCGACAGGGCCGCACTATTGCTTCTTAAAGCTAGTGTCCATCACGCCGACCTACTTCGACTCATCGGCTGACATCGAGGCTTAGACATCTCGGCTGGACCGGGGGCTTCGCCATCTCTTCATCAACCTACTGCGGACACTTCGGCGTCACTAGCCGACCAGCTCCGTCACGTTAGCTGGGCCGAGGGCTTTGCCTCGGCGAGCCAACCTTTGCCAGCATTGCCATGCCATCGTTTTATCACCCATCCGGCAATGGGTGTGCAGAGCGAGTCCCAATTTTGGGAATCACCTTCCTTCAGATTGCTACAACAAATAAACCAGGTGCTATTAATCCCAGTATTTTTTGCTTGTTTGGGTTCATTTTTCCAAGGAATTATTACTCTGGTTTGTCCATCATATGTACACAGGTCTATCAAATGGTGGCCGCATTATCGATAGTCGCATGGTGGTTCGGTCAGTTTCCGAACATAGTCCGGCGAATGCCGCATCCGGAGTTCGGACCGACCTGCGAATTCAGGCCTTGCCACGCCTTTACCGCATCACGCTGACGCCCTGCCACGCCTTGACTTCGGCGCCAGGCCATATTTCTTTTATTACTCACTTTGCATAAATTCTTTATTATGCAACGATTTTTTTAATTATCATTATTACTATTTTCTCCGGTTTGCACTATTTTTTGTGCACAGGACAATGATCCGGGGACTTCGGCGTCACTCTGCCGATCTACATTGACCGTGCTATGTCACCACTTCGGCGTGTCGAGCTCTCTGCTCCGCCAGCTTGGGACCGTCTTCGGGGATGGAGCCTTGTCCCACATCAATCTCGGGCGGCGTCATCAATACCGAACACATTGACCAGCTAAGTTGCCTTCATGCTCAAAGCTTTAATTTCTAACTTGTGTTCGGTTCGACCAAGCATTATACTTTTTTGGAAAAAAGTTGCTTGTAAAAAATTTCCTTGTCCAAACTTTGTTTGTGACGCATAAATTCAAATACCCAATTCATTTGGGGGCTTCCTTCATGAAGCTTTTCCTCTTGCATATAATTATACTTGTACGGCTCCATTCCTTGTTCGTGTATCATGCCACAATATGCACCATATTAACTTAAGCGATTTGCAAGCTGGGTTACCTCGCCCTTGTGTTTACCCCTACGTTCCTGATTGTTCGGGTAGGGAGTAAAGGGAGCACCTCTGCGATTGTCATGATCGGGTCATCCGAGCTGGACCTCAGACTGGGTGAAGCCGAAAGATAGCGCTCTTATAGTTTTCAATGATGGTCGGCACACAACGAAACTCATGAGTACAAAAAATCTATTGCACAAGTCTCATAATAACAATGAGCACCGAAGAAAGGTATCGGTGGGGGTACTATTTTCTTCGAATATGCTTCTTACACTTTGCAGTAATATAGCATAAGTTCCTTGAGCGCGCTTTGTCTGTTACAGCATTATGGCCTGATTACCTGGTTATTGGAAACACCGTCGATATTCTCGACAGATGGAGTACATAACACTTTTCGGTCCTTGACCAAAGAGGGAGAAGCCGACGGTCGGTTAAGACGCGTTTAAAGTTCGGTTGAACATAGATATGATATAAGTACTTCGGTACATGCAATCATTCTTTTACCCAAGTCACTTGGGGGCTCTTAAATTTATATGAGCTGTTTTATGATAAGTGTTCTTCTTCTTAGTGGTTGCAAAGTTTTATTATTATTATTATTATTATTATTATTATTATTATTATTATTATTATCTATTACTCCTTTGTTCGACACGAGCGTGTGGTCACTAGCCGGGGAGCCTAATTTCTCTCTCAAAGCCGCTAGAGTTTAGTTTGCTAAACTGGCCTAATGAGAAGTACTCCGCCCTCGGGATAGGAGGTTCAAGCCATAGGCTGACCCGCTTGAAGTCTTGAGATAGGATGTATCATGTTAAAGCATGACAGAAGCACTTCTGTTGCTAAGGCCAATTTTTGGATTGGCACCGAACACTTGATCTTGTTTGGACGCCAAGTTTTTACTGACATTTTTTGGTTTTCCAAGCTTGTGGCACTTTTAAACTATTTGTGTGTTTTCAGCACAAGTCTCGCAGTGCCATGCCGGACACCTTTAGAGATTCGACAAAAACATTCTCGGATATTGCTATATATGCATCGGTTTCGAATTGTGTCTTCGGTCAATAGTTGGGTTGCCCGGCTCCTGTGCTTGCCTCCTACGTTCCGCTTTGTTCGGCTAGGTGTGCAAAGGGAGAACCACTGCGATTGTGCTTCCAGCTCACATGGTTAAGCACCTCAGTGGAGAAAGCCGAAAACTGACTATCACAATAAGCGTAAACTGGTAAGCGATCCGATGACGGTATTAAATGACAGGCCATTCATAACAATGGCCGAAGTGTTTACGGCTTGACCTCGACTTTCGCCGAACACTACCGGGGGCTATTAACTGGCCTCCCAAACTAAATCCTCAATATTTTGCTCTTACATTAGAGCTGAGGTTTCATGACCATGCTTAGCATGACAACCCAAAGAAAGGAACCGATAGCGGGACTATTTTCTTTGGAAGACATTTCTTATGTTAAACAATGATATAACATATCTCTCTGCGTACCTTTGTTTATAAAACCGTATGGCCAAATTGCCTTGTTTGTTGTAAATCTTTGCCCTCATAAAGGCTTTATAAAGTAGGACAAACACTCCTCGGCTACTAGCTTAGGAGGTGGATGCCGATGGTCGGTCAACAAATTTTTGTACAATGCGGATCCGAGCATTAATGATGTAAAGTACTTGGATACATAGAATCATTACACATAATTTGTGATTTTACTCTGGATACCGATCCTTAATTCGGCCACTCGTGCCCGCATTAAGGCTCGGGGGCTACTGGGCTTCGGGCTTATCATTTACTAATATTAAAGGGGCATATCGATCCCCTGATCTGGTGTTGCCACCCGACTAGTGTCTTGGGGGCTACTGCATTGGCGGTTCAATGCAGAAAATTTTAAGTGCATACAGTTGCCGAGGAGATTTTGATCCTCGGGTTGGTCAGCCGCACCCAACCTGAGTCTCGAGGACTGAGCACACCTCTTTTAGTGTCCCGAAGTATTCTACCGAGCTAGGACTTGATCCTCAGGCCGATTTTGCAAATCAACCTGAGTCTCAACGGCTACTGGGATCAGCGGTCTTATGTCATCCTTCATGTGCATCTCGGGTTTTAGACCGATACCCACCTTGAGGGCTACTTGCTATATATCTCGACAAAGAATAAATTGTACCAATGAAAAATATTGACAAAAATCGGCCCACATTCTGGGTGGTGCACCACCTCGGAAGCAGTCCGGCATAAAGCTCGGGTGCTAGTGGCTGGCTCCATAGAGGGCATTTCCAGCATTAAGCTCGGATAAACTCCTTCAAACTTCTTTGAACCAAGGTGATTTACGACACCTCGGATACATTCCGGCATTGGAGCTCGGATACATAGTCCGGCGTTGGAGCTCGGGTACATTTCCGGCATTAGAGCTGGGAAGCGGTCCGGCGTTGGTGCTCGGCTGCAAAAGATACCTCGAATGCAGTCCGGCGTTGGAGCTCGGACGCAAGAGGACGCTGCCGCCCGGGTACAACTTCAAACCCGAGGTGTGGCATAAAAATAACAAGGCATTGATAAAGGCCAGAAACTTAAAGGGGCTCCTCGGATACCCGACGTGTAAACTCGTCGAATGCATTTCGGCGATCCTCAAGATCGAAGATGAGAAGATTTGTTGAACCAGTTTTCAAGACCGACGACCGAAGATGGAGAATGGTTCGGAAGAATCGAGGAGTGTCCCTAACTTGAAGACCAGTTCAGGGGGCTACTGACCGTGTCCTGGACTAGGGGGTTGTCGGGTGGTAGGTGCGACATATGCCAACGGGTGGCTTATCATTCTGGGAGCTAGTAAGACGTCGCCGGTGCCTGGAAACGGGATGAGGCGAAGACATGCACGCCGGCGAATCTTACCTAGCTTCGGGGCTCTCCGTGGAGATAACACCCCTACTGCTGCTCTGCGGGGTCTCCGCATGATCACTAGATGGACAAGTAGCTACACAATGCTCCTTGAGCTGTTCGGTGGGAGGAGGAAGAAGGGCACGGCTAGCTTGCTTCTTCTCCTCGTGTGGTGTCTAGAACTAGCAGGGGGTCGAACCCTTTGCGTGGGTGCCCCGGGGGGTTTATATAGACCTACCCCCCAGGGGTACAATGGTAATCCGACTGGGCGCGGGGCCCAGCCGTCTATGACTTCGCTCGCCGGCTTCGGCGCCGGCTGCTGGGGCCTGCCAACTGGTGAGTCCCGCCGGCTGCTGGCCCCTTGGTCGACGGGCAGGCCCCACTGTCCAGGACCTGGTCGGCGGCTAGTTACTGTTGCTCCATCTTGGTGACGTGGGCTTCGTCGTGGTAGGCGTGGCTACAGTGCCGCCGCCTGGCGGGCGATCGCTGTAGCCTCACCGCGTCTTGTCTCCTTAATGGGGTGTCTCCTTTGAGGGAGGCGGCAAGCCGGCTGCGGGGAGCCGGCTCTGTCTTGTGCCGACTGGGGGGAGGCGTGGCCGCCTTCAGGTGTCTCTCTGCCCGAAGGGACCCACCGTCTGTGGGCCGCGCTGGCGGCCTGTCGTGGGTGACACCAGGGTCAACATAGCAACAGTGCCGCGCCGGACGGGTCATGCTTACTCCGTACGGCGCACTGTGCCAGGCGTGCTCCGGGATTCGGGGGTGGCAGGCTTCACTGTGGCCACGCCCCGTTGCATCGCCACTAGGTGGATGCAAACTTTGAGGGTACGGTCTTGACCGCTTCATGGGAGCCGGCTTCTTGGAGCCGGCCTTCTCGCGGCCGGCTTCTCGAAGTCGGCCTTCCCGTGGCTTTCTTCATGAGGGATAAAGTCGGGCCGCTTTCCAAAAGCCGGCCTGGATGATAGCCAGCAAGGGGAAGGCGGCCCCATGTCTTGGATTCTTGAGAGCCGGACGGGCTCGTAATTTTTCCAGAAGGGCCAGGGGAAGCCGGCTAGGCTACCCATGGCTATTTACTCCGACAGTAGTCCCCGAAGCTGATCGAGCTTCGATGCAGACAAAGGGATGAGAAGCTTGGTCAGCTTCCTATCTTGAAGAGCCGGCTTTGCGGGTGTATGCCGATTTCGGGGAGCCCTGCGTCTTGCAGGCAAGAAAAGGGTCGACCCGCATGCTGATCGCGGGCCCTCCCGCAGCCACGTGGCAGCGAGATCCTGCCAGCGCACGCGCGCGATGGGATGCCGCCGCAGGCCCGGGCCCGCCAGTCCGAGGCCTCGGCCCGAGCGCTGATCTTTTGCGGCCCAGGTGGACCGCTCGCCTTCCCGTGGCGATTTTATTTTGCCATTAGGGCGCAATAAGCGCGGGACGTGGGGGAGTGGGCACGATTGATCCCCACGCTTCCCCACGTCGCGGCTCCTCGGCTCCGCCATGCGAGCCTATAAGTAGGGGGAGGAGGGGGAGAGACAGAGGTTCGCACGCTCTCTCTCGCTCCGCCCCCCTCGTCCTCCTCTCTTCCTTTCGTTGCCGCCGCAACCTCCCGTCTCAACGCCGTTGTGCCGCCACATCGTCTTGCTCCCATGGCGCTATCGAGCTCGTGGGACGGCTCCAACGTCCATGAGGACCACGTTGAGTTCCCCCGCCAGACTCGGTGCCTGCCCGACGCCAACCTCGTGCGGGTCCGCCTGGCGCCGAAGGCGGAGATTTCGCCGGCACCGGAGGAGGGCGAGCGGGTCGTCTTGCGCTCGCACTTCCTGCGCGGCTTCGGCCTTCCGGCGAGCGGATTTCTGCGCTCCTTCCTCGAGTTCTACAACCTTCAGCCGCATCACCTCACGCCCAATGCGGTCACGCTGTTGTCGGCCTTCGTATCCCTCTGCGAAGGTTTCTTGGGGCTGCTCCCCATGCTGGAGCTCTGGGGGAGTTCTTCCAGATCAAACTCGGCACTGTCGTCGCAGGCGTGCCCGCCCCCTGCGGGGCCTTCATCGCCATGAGGAGGGCGGGCGAGAACAACCCGTTCCCGCCCATCCCCCTGATCCAGTCGGTGAAGATCTGGCAGAAGTCATACTTCTACGTGAAGAACGTCGCCGAGAAAGGAGACCATGTCAACCTGCCGGCCTACGTAGCCGGCCCGCCGGCTGGGAGACAACCCTCATGGAGTTTCCGGTCCCAGTCACTGTCTCAGGCCGGGAACGCTGTCGTCTCCCGGCTTCGGGTGATGATCCAGTCGGAAGGCCTGAGCGGGGCCGACTTGGTGGCCGCCTTCATGGAGCGCCGGATATCTCCTCTCCAAAGCCGGCCCCACATGATGTGCCAGATGAGCGGCCGCTTCGACCCAAGCCGGCTGAGCACCAGGGAGATGCCTCATGCAGAGGTATCGTACATGGTAAATTACATCTCCAATTGCAAGCTCGCCGAAGACTGGCGATACGGCAAGGCGCCGTATTCTCGTGCCAACCCTCCGCCCGTGGTAAGCCTTCCTCTCCTTCTTCTTTTCGTTTGTAGCCGGCTTTATGATGGTCGGCTTCTGATTAGTCGGTTCTTCTTAGCAGAACCCCCTTCTCCCGCCGACGACCGGGGCAGCGGGGATAGAACGCCAGTATGCCCCCGACCACACGGCGGACGACGTTGACGACCCGAATTTGGGGGCGGCCGCCATGGAAGACGCCGTCGTGGGGGACGACGCCGAGCCCGGGGGCTCAAGGCTTACCGCCAGCTTCGAGGACTGGCCGGATGATGCTAAAGCTGAAGTCGCCCCGCGTCGTCAGCCGGCGGCCGACCATCAGGGCGTGGGCTCGTCCATCGCGCCGGCTGCCGGCGGCGGTGCACAGAAGCGCCGGGCAGCTTCAGGCCTCTTCGGCAGTCGGCCGAAGAAGTCCAAAGCCTCCACCACGGTGACCAAGCAAGATAAGGCGGCTGCGAAAGTGGCCCACTTCCACAAGGCGGTGAAGCAGCCTCAGGCGGTCTCAGCGTAAGTCGTCAATTGCCCTGTCGCAGGCTTTTCATCGTTCTCTCTTGTTCGAAAATTCTTCTTAACCCTAACCCGCTTGCTGGACAGGGCGCCGCTTTCCCTTGAGCGGGGTCCGGGCGGCTCCGTAGTGGGGCCGGCTGGAGGGTCTTCGAGCTCCCGCCGCGTGGACCCCCGCGCCGACCTCAGGGAAGCCACGGAGCGGAACGCCCGCGAGGCGCGGGAGGAGCGCGAGATGGCGGAAAAAGCGGCCGCCCAGGCGGCGAGGGAGCAGGCCGACGCGGCAGCCAAGGCTCAGGCGGAGGCGGCGACCGTGGGAACGGAGGCAGAGGGTTCACGCAACCAGCCTCCGCTGCTCGCCATTCCGCTCCGAGCCGTGGCCCCTGACACCCCATTGCCCTTGGCGGAGGAAATTGTCCAAGACCCGCCGCTGATGGAGAGGAGGGAGGACCCCGTGGTCTTCGCGGGGAGAGTGCCGCCGGCAGCGCCAACTGGGGCGGGCCAAGGCGGCCAATCGTCAGCGGTGCCAGAGGAGCCATTCGGGGGTGAGCCGGAGGGTGGAGCCGGCCTCGAGGTGCAGCCGCTGACGCGTCGGCGCGCAGGGGGAGGCGCCGCTCCTCCGGAGTCGCGCCGAGTCGCGGGCGCAGGCCAGTCGGTGGAGGATCTGGAGGCGGCCAGCACCGCCATGTCCGAGTGGACTCCCAGCGGGGGGACTGGCGAGCTGAATGTGGCGGCTCAAGGGGTCCCGAGCCGGCTTCAAGCTCAGGCCGCCTTGCTGCAGCAGTTCACCCAGGAGTTCCTGTCGACGCGAGCCGCCATCCGGGTGAGTCCTTCATTTTTGGCCGCTTTGATCTCTTGATTTCTTCCGTGGGGGCGCGTCAGCGCACCCACTGGGTGTAGTCCCCGAGATTCAGGCCGACTGCTGAGCAGTCGGGTCGGATCTTCCTTGGCGACTTTTTCCTTATTGGTTTTTCTTTTTCTTTGTCTTCAAGGGCCAACGCCGACTTGAGGAAGGAGCTCGGCGAAGCGCAGGCCGCCCTTCATACCAAGGATGCCGAGTACGCTGCCTTGGTCCAGGAGCGTGACCGCCTAGCCAAGAAGCTGGCTGACAAAGAGAAGAGCCACAAGGCGGCCCTGCAGAAAGTGCAGTATAGTGAGGCCGCCCTAAAGGAAGAGTCTGAGACCGAGGCGGCGAGCTGGGCTGAGACCCGGCGAGCACTGGATGAAGGCTTCGGCCGCATCGAGGACTTGATAATTGGTAAGCCGCCTTCCTCGCTCCTCTCCTACCCCTTGGCGCCTGGTTTTTGGCCTGACTCATGCTGCTGCCTATTTCTTGTGCAGACTACTTTCCCGGCTACTCCGCCTTCGCCGCCCAAAGCATCGAGGCCCATCGCAAGGCGCGCCGTCAGGCGGGGGCAACATCGCGCCGGACGCGAACCGGACGTTTGAAGAGCAGCTCTTGGCTGTCCAGGCGCGGCTGCAGCCAGCTCATCGGATGCTTCGCCGGCTCCAACGTGCCGGGGCGCGGGTGTTGGCCGCCCCTGGCCTGGTGAGACGATCCCCCGCACCCCAAGCTGGACTGCCGACTGGCTGGAGGTCGCAGTCGGTCGCTTTGAGGCTTGGAAGGCGTCGGCGGCCCGCCTCGGAGCCGTGCGGGCGTTGGAGTTCGTTCGGGCTTGGTACCCAGGGCTGAGCCTGGACCAGCTGCGCACTTGGCGGATGGAGGCCGACACGGAGCTGTAGGAGGTGAGGCCGGCTATCGCCCAGCATGCTTCGACGATCGCCGAGTGCACCGACATCAGCGTTTTTGCACCCGAAATCGATGATGACGGTGTTGCCCAGCCGGAGGAGTGGTTCGGGCTGAACCCAGCGGTGGGCGAGGACTCGGCAGAGGAGATCGCCTCCAGCGACGAGGGCGAGGATGACGAAGAGGAGGACGGCGAAGACGTCGAGCCGGCTGGTGGAACAACCGGCCGACCTCAGGCCGACCGTGCCTCCAGCAACGAGGCGCGTGGAAGCGCGCCCTCTGCGGGAGGCGGTGACCAAGCCGAGGTTCGCCAGCCGGCCGCTCTTTCAGCCGGCACAACAGTCTCGGCCAACCAGCCCGGCTCGTCCGTCGCTCCACCGGCTTGACCTGCCGTCCTTATTTTTCCTGCTTGTTGTCTTTTGAACAATCTTCATTAAGTTTTCGCAGTTCCACCCACTAGCGGTGTATCCAAACTATGTTGAATGCTGGCCTCTCGGAGGTCTTTTATGTAAATATTATTATGTGCATGTTTGGTTTCCATTCGCGTATGCTTTTTACCCTTAGGATTTTTCCTTTGCCACCTTCCCTCTTTGGGGAGGCAAGTACTTGAGCTTTTTGGATTGAAGTGAAGTGAATGGAAACCGGCCGGCCGGCTACTTTGGTAGTCGGTCGGTGCTAGGCGGCAAACAGGCTTTCATTATATTAGTCCGTTGGTCCCTGGCCATTTTTCGTGTGGGCATCCTTTCCTGCTTTTGACTCTTGCCAGTCGGACAGCCGGTTCTTCGAACTGCGATTTTGGCAAGAGCTAAGCCTGGGTGTCGGCACACTACTTGTCTGACGGCGGGTAGGGTTTCTAATATAACTCCAGTCGGCCAGTCCCTGGGCCGACTAGTCGAACCCGGTGCCGGACGGAATAAGTAAATGAAATGACAAAGTCATAAGCATGATACTTTTCATTCATAGATAAGAGATGGCAGTCCCCGAGCCCTCCTCGGGGGGCCTATGTCTCGTACTTAATACAAAAGTTAGCGTGATACATACTGCATTTCAACTGCAAAATCTTCGAAGGAGGTTGGCATTCCATGGTTGTTCTGACTTCTTGCCGGAGTCGTCTCTCTTTCGTGCCTTCGGCTTCTGCGCGTCGATCAGGTAGTAGGAGTCGTTTCCTAAGGCTCTGCTGATAATGAAGGGACCCTCCCAAGGGGCCGAGAGCTTGTACTGGCCGGTTGTTCGGTGGATCAGCCGGAGCACAAGATCGCCCTCTTGGAAGGATCTTGGCTTGACCTTCCAACTGTGGTAGCGGCACAGGCCCTGCTGGTAGATGACAGACCGGCTGAGGGCTAACAGCCGGCTTTCTTCCAGCAGGTCGACGCCGTCTTCTCGTGCTTCCTTGTCCTCCGCTTCTGTGTACATGGTTACTCGAGGCGAGTCAAACTCGATGTCAGTTGGGATGACCGCCTTGGCACCATACACAAGGAAGAAAGGGGTGAAGCCGGTTGACTTGTTTGGTGTAGTGCGCAGACTCCAAAGGACAGCCAGCAGCTCATCGAGCCAATAGCCGGCTGACCGCTCCAGAGGTATGACCAGTCGGGGCTTGATGCCGGAGAGGATGAGGTCGTTGGCTCACTCGACCTGGCCATTTGACTGTGGGTGGGCGACGGACGCTAAGTCCAGCCGAATACCTTGGGCTGCGCAGAAACGTGCCAAGGCTCCTTTGGCAAAATTCGTGCCATTGTCGGTGATGATGCTGTGTGGCACACCGTACCGAGTTGTTATGTCTACGATGAATGTCACAGCAGTCGGCCCATTCAGCTTCTTGATCGGCTTTGCCTCAATCCACTTGGTGAATTTGTCCACGGCGACGAGCAAATGCGTCATCCTCCACGCGCCGTCTTGAATGGGCCCACCATGTCCAGTCCCCAAACGGCGAAGGGCCAGGTGAGGGGAATGGTCTTGAGTGCCGAAGCCGGCATGTGTTGCTTGGAGCTGAAAAGTTGGCACCCTTTGCAATATTTAACTAAATCCTTGGCGTCATCTAAAGAAGTCGGCCAAAAGAAACCATGGCGGAAGGCTTTGGCGACGAGTGATCTTGAGGCCGCATGGTGGCCGCATTCTCCTTGGTGAATGTCTCTGAGGATTGCAATGCCCTTCTCTTGCTCGACGCACCGTTGGAGGACTCTAGTGACACTGTGCTTGACTAGTTCTCTGTTGATGATTGTGTATGCTCCGGCTCGACGTTGGACATGTCTTGCCTCTGTTTCGTCAGCCGGCAGATCTTGGTTTACTAGGAAGTTGAGGATGGACTGGGCCTATGACGGAGCCGCGACTTCTCCTACTGCCAATGTGGCTACTGCCACCAGGGCGGGCGGGCTGGGTGGTGAAATGCTGGAGTCGGCCGCCGGCTGTTGTGTTGGTGCAGTCCCTGGGCCGGCTACTGCAGTCCCCGAGCCGGCTACTGCAGTCCCCGAGCCAGGTGTGGCAGTCCCCGAGCCGGTTGCCGAAGTCCCCGGGCCGACTACTGAAGTCCCGGGGTCGCCCGCTTGGTTCTTCCAACCGGACCCGGCCGCGTCGGGGTCAGGCGGCACGAAGATGGAATAGGACTCTGGAGATGGCTTGATGGACGGCTTGAGGAGGCATTGTAGAGTGACGCCGGTTGGTATTGCTTGCCGAGTGGAGCCTATTCGAGCCAGGGCATCGGCTGGCTCGTTGTCGGCTCGCGGTACATGGAGGAACTCGCATCCTTCAAAGTATCCGTTGAGTTGTTGGACCAGGAAGCGGTAGCTTGCCATATTTGCGTCCTTGGCATCCCAGTCGCCGGATGATTGTTGGACCACCAAGACCGAGTCGCCATAACATAGGATCCGGCGGATGCCGAGTTCCTTGGCAAGCCGGAGCCCATGTATGAGCGCCTCGTACTCGGCCATGTTGTTGGAGGCGGCAAAGTGAATTTGCAGCGTGTATCTGAGCTTGTCGCCTTTGGGAGAAGTAAGGACGATGCCGGCTCCCAAGCCGGTGCGCATCTTGGACCCGTCAAAGTGCATGCGCCAATGGGTGGAGTCGGGAGCCGGCGGCAGGTACTGGGTCTCGGCCCAGTCGACGAGGAAGTCGGCCAGTGCTTGGGACTTGATGGTGGTGCGGGGCTGGTAGAAGATCGTGTAAGGGGCCAGCTCGATGGCCCATTTCGCCACCCGGCCGGATGCGTCCCGGCTGCCTATGATCTCGGCCAATGGGGCGGTGCATACGACCGTGACGGGGTTCTCTTGAAAGTAGGGCTTCAGCTTCTTGGCGGTGAAGTACATGCCATAACACATCTTCTGGTAGTGCGGGTAGTTCTGCTTTGAAGCGGACAGCACCTCGCTCAAATAATACACTGGCCTCTGAACCGGCTGGGCTCGGCCTTCTTCTGGGCGTTGGACTACGATGACGGTGCTGACCACCCGGCTGGTTGCGGCAATGTAAAGGAGCATGGGCTCTTTCTCACTCGGCGCCGCCAGGACGGGCGGTGTGGCCAGCATCTTCTTCAGCTCGTGAAAAGCTTGGTGGGCCTGGTCGTTCCACTCGAAGTGAGTGCTCTTCTTCATGATGCGGTAGAGGGGGAGAGCCTTCTCTCCGAGCCGGCTGATGAAGCGGTTCAAGGAGGCCAAGCATCTGGTGAACTTTTGGATGTCTCGAAGCTTGGTGGGGATCGCCATTCTCTCAATGGCCTTGATCTTAACCGGGTTGCATTCGATGCCGCGTTCGGAGACCAGGAAGCCTAGGAGCTGGCCGGCTGGCACTCCGAACACGCATTTCTCGGGGTTGAGCTTGATTTGGAACCGGCGTAGGTTCTCAAACGTTTCCTTGAGGTCTCCCAGCAAAGTGCCGTGCTTCTCTGTCTTCACCACAATGTCGTCCACGTAGACGTGAGCATTTCTGTCGAGTTGCTTGAGGAGGCACTTCTGCATGCAACGCTGAAAAGTGGCACCGGCATTTCTTAAGCCGAATGTCATAGTCAGGTAGCAGAAGGCTCCAAATGGCGTGATGAAGGCGGTCTTCAGGCGGTCGTCCGGATCTAGCTTTATCTGGTGATATCCTGAGTAAGCATCCAAGAAACTCAACAGCTCACATCCGGCCGTGGAGTCTATCACTTGGTCAATCCTTGGCAGGGCAAAGGGATCTTTGGGGCAAGCCTTGTTGAGGCTCGTGTAGTCTATACACATGCGCCACTTGTTATTCTTTTTTAGCACAAGGACCGGGTTGGCGAGCCACTCCGGAAAGAAAACTTCCATAATGAAGCCGGTTGCCAGAAGCCAGGCTATCTCCTCTCCCACAATCCTGCATTTCTCCTCCGACAGTCAGCGAAGGGGTTGTTTGACTGGCTTTGCGTCTTCTCGGACGTGTAGTTTGTGCTTGGCGAATTTCCTCGGAACACCCGGCATGTCCTTGGGGGACCATGCAAAGATGTGCTGATTCTCACGGAGGAAATCGGCGAGCTCGCCTTCCTATTTGCTGTTCAGGCTTGCCCCGATGACGGCAAACCTCTCTGGATGCTCGGGGTCAAGAGGTATCTTCTTCGTCTCCTTGGCCGGCTGGAAGGATCCTTGAGCATCGTGCTCCTTGGGGTCGGGGGACACGGCCGACTGCTTGCCGGCTATGGCCACGACTCGGTCCAACATCTTCTTTTCTTCGGCAATCACAAGGGACTCGGCCAGCCGGCTGCTGGCTGCCGTGCACTCAGAGGACTTCTTGTAATCGCCGGCTACGGTGATGACGCCTTTGGTACTTGGTATCTTCATCTTGAGGTATGCATAGCGGGGAACTGCCATGAATTTGGCGAAGGCAGGTCGGCCAAGCAATGCATGGTAAGGGCTTTCCAGGTCCACCACTTCAAACCAGATCGCTTCTCGGCGGAAATGCTCCTTGTCCCCAAAAAGTACATCAATCTTGATCTTGCCAATGGAGGTGCAGGACAGGCCGGGCACGATGCCATGGAACACTGTTCGAGTAGGCATGAGCTGCTTCATCTTGACATTTAGCTTCTCCAGGGTGTCACGGTACAGGATGTTGATGCTGCTCCCGCCGTCTATCAGCACGCGGGAGAAGCGGGCAGCGTGTCTGTCCGTCGCAAGGGTGGCTTCCAGGACCAGCGCATAAGAGCCGGGAGACGGCATCACCTCTGGATGGTCGGCCCGGCTCCAGCTGATGGGCTTTTCTGACCAATGCATGTGTCCGGCGGGGTTGGCAGCAACCACGTTGACTTCCTGGTGCTCTCGGCGCTTGCTGCGCTGGTCTTTGGGCTGGCTCATAAAGACGATGTAGGTCGCTTGCTCGTCGGGGAATTTGTCGTGCACGGCTCCGACTGCGGGCCGAGCAGCCGGAGGCGGCGGGCCGGCAGGCGGAGGTGGCGCGAGCCCCTCGCCTTTAGAGATTCGGGTGGGCCAATGGCACTTCCGGGTTATGTGGTTGGACGGCTTCGCGCCGCTGTGGAACTTGCACGGGGCGTCGAGAGTTTGCTCGTAGGAGAAGGCCGACTGCCAAGCCGGCCGACCGCCCTTGGGCTTCTTGGGCGCGGGTCGCCCTTCAGGCGGCGCCTCTTCAACTGTGGCCACCTGCCGACTAGCGGGAGGTGGCGCGGGGCCCTTGCGCTTGTGGTCGTTCGAGTGTGGGCGTCAGCCGGAATCCCCAGCCGGCGTCTTGGGCGCCGGGTTGAGTACTTTTCCGGACGCGTCTACCCGAAGCTCGGTCTTCATCGAGGAGTCGGCGGTGGCGTACTTGTCGGCTATGTCCAGAAGCTCATCGAGGGTAGTCGGCTCGTCGCAGAGGAGCTTGTGCTTGAGGAGAGTACCTTCTCGGCACCCGGCCGTGAAGTATTCTATGGCTTGCACCTCGTGCACCCCTTCGCAAGAGTTGCGGAGCTCGGCCCAACGCGTGAGGTAGTCGCGAGTGGACTCAGTGGGGCACTGTACGCACAGGGAGAGCTGCCTGGGCTTGGGGGCCCGCTTGTAGGTGCTGGTGAAGTTGCGGATGAAAGCTTCGGTGAAATCTAGCCAGCTGTTGATGCTGCGTGGTTTGAGGCCGTTGAGCCAGGTCCGTGCCGTGCCTTGCAGCATGAGGGGCACGTACTTCACGGCAACGCGCCAGTTGCCGTTGGCTATGCTGACCGCCGTGGAGTAGTCGATTAGCCAATATTCCGGCTTCACGGAGCCGTTGTACTTGGGCGTGTCTCTTGGGAGCGAGAACCCTTTGGGGAAGGGCTCGTCACGGATGCAGGGGCCGAAACAAGGCGGGCCGACATCGTCTTCTTCTTCCAGTGCCAGGGATCACGCCAGGCGGTCGATCCGATGGCGGGCGTCGTTCTCGCCGACTCCTTCGCGGCGACCTAGTCGGCCGCTGAGAGTCAGGTGCGCCACCGGCGGCGGGGTGGGTATCTTTCTCCACGGGGTCGAGGCGGAGACGGGTTACCCCGCCATTCCATGGCTCGGGGGTGTCCATCCGCATATCGCTCGATGGAAATTTGGGTCCGGCTTCGGCTGGCCGCCGGCTCCTTCTCGCGCCACGCACTGGTGTTGCTCGTAGTCGGTGTCCGGGATGTCGCGCCGTGATCTCGGCGCGGGGGAGGGCTTCCCATGCAGGCGTCGGCTTTGTGCCGCTGCGCGGCTGCATCGATCAGCTGCTGGATGCGTCAGGTCATGTGGGGGAGTTCTTCGGCCTCCAAGCCGTCCAACTCGTCTACGGCCGCCTGGGCGGCACGCAAGTTCTCGAGCGGAGTGGCATAGACCTGGCGGTTGACCCCCAGCGCATCGGCGATGATGGCGCCGCATTGCTTGACAAGGCCGGCCCGGCTTGGCCCGCCCGGGGCCGGCGTGCCGAAGGCGGTGCGGTCAGCTTCGCGCTGGTAGGCCTCTGTGAGGCGTCTCACGGAAGCCAGCCTCCGGCCCTCTGCAAGGAGGGCGAGGCGGCGTGCCTCCAGTGCTTTGTCGTCGGCATTAGCCGGGAGGGGGGTGGACAAGTCGTGGGCCGCCGCGTGCGAGGCGTCGTGGGCGCTCTCGTCGGCCGGGCCGCCGTGGCCGACGACCATCACTTCGGTGGTGTCAGTATCGCGACCGTCGGTCCGAGGAAGCGGGTCGTTGTAGATCGCGACGTTGGTGGGGAAGGTGTCGTAGGAGGCCGTGTCGGAGTCGACAGGCATCAGGTCGGTGGAGCCAACCGACTCCAGATCCACAGCGGGCTCGCTGGAGAAATGGAGCTGGCCGAGGAGGTTGGTGAGGTGGTCGGTGCCCGCATCGGAGGCGAGCTCGTTGGAGATGAGGGTTTCGTCGAGGAGATCGGCGAGGCTGCTCGCCGCGCAGACGCTGGTGACGCCTTGCAGCGCGTCGTGGCAAGCGCCATCGGGCGTGCCGGGCTGGCTACGCTCGCTGGGGAGGAAGAGGGTTCCCGTCCAGAACAGGTCTCCGGATGACGGTGCACCTGGCCCCACGGTGGGCGCCAAATGTCGGGTGGTAGGTGCGACATATGCCAACGGGTGGCTTATCATTGTGGGAGCTAGTAAGACGTCGCCGGTGCCTGGAAGCGGGATGAGGCAAAGACATGCACGCCGGCGAATCTTACCCAGCTTCAGGGCTCTCCGTGGAGATAACAGCCCTACTGCTGCTCTGCGGGGTCTCCGCATGATCACTAGATGGACAAGTAGCTACACAATGCTCCTTGAGCTGTTCGGTGGGAGGAGGAAGAAGGGCACGACTAGCTTGCTTCTTCTCCTCGTGTGGTGTCTAGAACTAGCAGGGGGTCGAACCCTTTGCATGGGTGCCCCGAGGGGTTTATATAGACCTACCCCCCAGGGGTACAATGGTAATCCGACTGGGCGCGGGGCCTAGCCGTCTGTGACTGCGCTCACCGGCTTCGGCGCCGGCTGCTGGGGCCTGCCAACTTGTGGCTCCCGCCGGCTGCCGGCCCCTTGATCGACAGGCAGGCCCCACTATCCAGGACCTGATCGGCGGCTGGTTACTGTTGCTCCATCTTGGTGACGTGGGCTTTGTCGTGGTAGGCGTGGCTACAGTGCCGCCGCCTGGCGGGCGATCGCTGTAGCCTCACCGCGTCTTGTCTCCTTAATGGGGTGTCTCCTTCGAGGGAGGCGGCAAGCCGGCTACGGGGAGCCGGCTCTGTCTTGGGCCGACTGGGGGGAGGCGTGGCCGCCTTTGGGTATCTCTCTGCCCGAAGGGACCCACCGTCTGTGGGCCGCGCTGGCGGCCCGTCGTGGGTGACACCAGGGTCAACATGGCAACAGTGCCGCGCCAGACGGGTCATGCTTACTCCGTACGGCGCACTGTGCCAGGCGTGCTCCGGGATTCGGGGGTGGCAGGCTTCACTGTGGCCACGCCCCGTTGCATCGCCACCAGGTGGATGCAAACTTTGAGGGTACGGTCTTGACCGCTTCATGGGAGCCGGCTTCTTGGAGCCGGCCTTCTCGCGGCCGGCTTCTCGAAGTCGGCCTTCCCGTGGCTTTCTTCATGAGGGCTAAAGTCGGGCCGCTTTCCGAAAGTCGGCCTGTATGACAGCCAGCAAGGGGAAGACGGCCCCATGTCTTGGATTCTTGAGAGCCGGACGGGCTCGTAATTTTTTCAGAAGGGCCAGGGGAAGCCGGCTAGGCTACCCATGGCTATTTACTCCGACAGGGGTACTCACCACGTCATCTCCCGATCTGTTAGATTGGGCCGAGGACCCCCATGACCGTATACTCACGGGCCAGTTCAGACAGCTGCCGCATACATGGAAGATTCCACAAGACTTGGTGATCAAGACAAGGACTCCTCCCCACCGGCGTATTCGGCCAGGACTCTTGTTATCCTAGGCCTCTGGTGCATTATATAAACCGAGGCTAGGGTAGTCGATAGATCGTATACATACAATCAAACCATATCTTAGCTTCTAGGGTTTAGCCTCTCCGATCTCGTGGTAGATCTACTCTTGTACTACCCATATCATCAGTATTAATCAAGCAGGAGATAGGGTTTTACCTCCATCAAGAGGGCCCGAACCTGGGTAAAACATCGTGTCCCCTGCCTCCTGTTACCATCCGGCCTAGACGCACAGTTCGGGACCCCCTACCCGAGATCCGCCGATTTTGACACCGACAGTAACCCTAACCCTCTCCGGTGTCTATATAAACCGAAGGGTTTTAGTCCATAGGACAACAACCATAACATACAATCATACCATAGGCTAGCTTAGGGTTTAGCCTCTCTGATCTCGTGGTAGATCTACTCTTGTACTACCTATATTATCAATATTAATCAAGCAGGACGTAGGGTTTTACCTCCATCAAGTGGGCCCGAACCTGGGTAAAACATCGTGTCCCCTGCCTCGTATTACCGTCCGGCCTAGATGCACAGTTCGGGTTCCTTTACCCGAGATCCGCCGGTTTTGACACCGACATTGGTGCTTTCATTGAGAGTCCCGCTGTGTCGTCGCCACCAGGAAGGATGTCTCATCCCGTCTTTAAAGACGGCACTGTTGCTAAGGGAGCTTTGGCTATCGGCCAAACTCTCCGGCTAGGTGGTTTTCTAATGACCGCCTGTTCGGCCGCTGTGCTGACGATGACTTCTCGGGTCATCGAAAGCAATCTTCACGTCAACTCGGAACTCGCCGAGCAGTTAGATCCAATGGAGATCTCTTCCCTGAACGAGCTCTTGGATCACATCGCCGCCCTGGGACTCGCTACAGACTACGATCAGATTGGGCCTAAACCCGTTCTGAGAGACATCAGCTCTCCCCAGGTCACCCATCACGTTGCAGTGGTGGAGGAACAATGCAACAACCCTTCATATATCTTAAGGACTAGCTACGTCCGGATTCCCGATCCCTCTAAGCCGGATACCCGCGGAGGGGAGGACGTCACTCAAGACCTGAACCTAGAGTCAGGAAGCGGGCTAGATTTATTGGAAAACATCTAAGAATCTAAACTTCCGAGTTCGGAAACTCCTTGGCCCCTGAGTCTCAGATTGGGTGAGGATTCAGGTTCAATTCCACCCACCCACCCAAACATAAGTGATCTATCCCAAATTAGGTAAGAGCCCAAAGAAACAGTACACCATTACAGGGCCAGATTCCTCCTGGTCATCAACAGGATAAAGGACTGCAGCGAGGAAGACGCAATTTCATTCTTCTGCAATAATTGCACGGACAAGGGAATCCTCAACGCCATAAGTCGCCGCGAAATTACACGCATTGCCGACTTGGTGTCAATGGTACGAAAGTACTGTGCGATGGAAAGCGCCTGGAAAACCGAAATAAAATTTTGGGATAATCCGGCCCTGAATACAAACCCAGTCCGACATAAAAGGTTGCATTATCACAATACACCTAGGTTAACTACCAAAAAGCAAAAGCCCTCTACGGGGCAAGGAGCCGTACTGGAGGGATGGCTCAACGGACCCTGCAAATTTCATAGTATAGCGGATGCAATACCAACGCACAGCCTTAGAGCATGTTGTATACTCCGGCAGGTGGCCAAAAGTGGTGAGGATCTACTCCTCCCAATACCACAGAGCACCATCCCGTGGACAACAATACGGTGTTAATGGTCTTTGAGACCTTCGCGTCAAATAATAGACGCAAGAGAACACTCCGCAACATGGCCGAAATCTGCCACGTAGTATAAATAAATCCTTGGAGTGACACGGCTATTACCTTCAATGCCAGTGACGAACCCAAATTCCAAACAGCCCGAGCACCAGCCGCACTGGTCCTTAGTCCAATCGTGGACAGCTTTCGACTCACCAAGGTACTCATGGACGGCGGTAGCGGATTAAACCTCATCTATGAGGAAACTCCTCAAAAGATGGAAATAGACTCGAGCCGCATTGAGCAAAGTAGCGCAACCTTTAGAGGAATCATCCCCAGTCGGGAAGCACGCTGTGCTGGGAAAATCACACTAGATGTGGTATTCGGCATGCCGGATAATTACAGGTCCGAAGAAATTACATTCCAAGTGGCCCCGTTCAGCAGTGGATAGCACGCTCTATTAGGGCGGGAGGCGTTTACGATCTTCCAAGCCATACCCCATTACGGGTACATGAAGCTCAAAATGCCCGGGCCCAACGGAATCATCACTCTAGCTAGTGATCCGGACATATCACTCTGCACCGAAAATAAGACAGCCGCACTGGCCCTCGAGGCACTATCCGAAGCCCTAGCGGCCGAGGAACTAACTGCGTTGTGATCCACGGTGAACAGGGACGACGTGATACTCGATAAAAGATCCAAGTCCACTTCCTTTAAACCGGCGGCCGAAATAGTCAAATTCCAAGTCCATACAACAGACCCTACAAAAACAGCTTCCATCGGGGCATAATGAAACCCTGATCTCGATGCCGCACTGCGAGAGTTCCTACGTGAGAACTGGGACATTTTTGCCTGGCACCCGTCAGACATGCCAGGAATCCCACGCAGGCTGGCCGAGCACAGCCTAAATATCCTAAAAGGATTCAAGCCAGTCAAGCAGGCTCTTCAGTGTTTCTTCAAACCTAAGAGACAAGCCATGGGAGAGGAACTAGCCAAGCTATTGGAGGCCGGATACATCAGAGATATAAAACATCCGGACTGGCTAGCAAACCTGGTAATGGTACCAAAGAAGGACAAATCCTGGCGCTTGTGCGTCGATTTTAAGGACCTTAACAAGTCCTGCCCGAAGGATCCCTTCCCCCTCCCCCGCATCGATCAAATCATCGACGCTACCGTAGGACACGATTCATTGTGTTTCCTTGACGCATACTCCGGCTACCATCAAATTAAAATGGCAGAGCCAGACCAAGCCGCAACGACATTCATCACACCATACGACCCATTCTGCTTCAACACAATGCCCTTCGGGCTCAAAAACGCCGGCGCAACATATCAGCGCATGATTCAGACATGTCTGGCAAACCAGATCGGCAAAACAGTGGAGGCATACGTAGATGACGTGGTCGTCAAAACCAAGCATGTCGAATCTCTAGTAGACGACTTGAGGCTCACATTCGATAACCTCCGAACATATGACATCAAGCTCAATCCGGAAAAATGCATTTTTGGCGTACCAGCCAGAAAGCTCTTGGGATTCATTGTCTCCAGTAGAGGTATTGAAGCTAATCCGGCCAAAATCCGAGCGTTGTCACAGTTGGCTCCCCCAACAGACCTCAAACAAATACAAAAATTGACCGGATGCGTGGCGGCTCTAAGCTGCTTTATCTCCCGCTTGGGATAAAAGCCATTACCCCTTTATCGCCTCCTCCGGCGCACCGAACACTTCGAGTGGACAGATGACACCACGGTCGGGCTCAACGAAATAAAAGCCATATTGGCAACAAACCCAGTCCTGGCCGCGCCAAACATTGGCGAACCAATGCTATTATACATCGCGGCAACTCATCAAGTCGTAAGTGAGTGCTCGTTGTCGAGCAAGAAGTAGACGGACACAAATTCCCCCTTCAAAACCAGGTTTACTATGTGTCCACTGTCCTTACTCCATGCAAATCACGGTACCCGCATTATCAAAAGATAGTGTACGCGGTATTTATGGCATCCCGGAAGCTGCGACACTACTTTCAAGAGTGTTCGATAACGGTAGCCTCGGAAGTACCACTTAATGATATTATAAACAACTGCGACGCGACGGGCCGGATTGCCAAATGGGCCATTGAGATCCTCCCATTCGACATAACTTACAAGCCATGGCGAGCTATTAAGTCGCAAGTTTTGGCTGACTTCGTCGCCGAGTGGACGGAAGCCGAACTCCTTAAGGAGTACGACACATATTCAAACTGGATCATGCACTTTGACGGCTCCAAAATGTTGGCTAGTCTGGGGGGCTGGCGTCATTTTAACGTCCCCAACAGGAGATACAGTTCAATACGTACTACAGATAATGTATACGGACTCCAACAACGCAGCCGAATATGAGGCCCTTCTACATGGTCTCCGGATGGCAGTATCCATGGGCATTCAACGCCTAGAGGTGCGCGGGGATTCGAACCTTGCAATATCCCAAATGAATGGAGACTTTGATGCCAAGGATCCGAAAATGGCAGCTTATCACAACGATGTCCTAAAAATGTCAGCTCGGTTCGAGGGGCTTGAATTTCACCATGTGGCTCGGGAAAACAATCAGGCGGCGGATATCCTCGCCTGCATCGGCGCAAAACGTGACGCAGTCCCTCCCAACATATTTCTGGAAAGGCTCTTCAAGCCATCCGTAGCATGGGAAGGGGACACCGGTAACAATAGTCCAGACCTGGCCAAAATACCCGATACCGAACTCTCTGACACAATCGAAGGCTCCGCCACCGAAATAACACATTCAGCCCATGAAATAATGGCCATTATTGCCTCGTGGACAGAACTATTCCTGGCCTACCTAACTAGACAGGAACTTCTGGAAGACCAAAATGAGGCACGCTGCATAGTGCGGCGATCCAAGGCCTACAGGGTCCATGAGGGAGAATTGTACAAGAAAAGAACTACCGGAGTCCTTCAAAGGTGCATCTCCGAAGAGGAAGGGCGGAACCTTTTGGCAGAAATTCACGCCGGACTCGGCGGTCATCACGCCGCAGCCCGGGCTCTTATAAGCAAGGCCTTCCGTACATGATTCTATTGGCCAATGGCCCGGGCAGATGCACAGGACTTGGTCCAACGTTGCGCCGGTTGCCAGCTCTTTGCAAATCAAAGCCACATGCCACCCACCGTCCTCGAAACAATCCCCATTACATGGCCCTTTGCGGTCAGGGGGCTTGACATGGTTGGACCCCTTAAAGGGGGAACCCACAAGAAAAAATACTTATTGGTCATGGTGGATAAATTCACCAAATGGATAGAGGCTAAACCGGTTAAAACAGCCGAATCCAGACCGGTGATAGATTTCATATCCGGAGTTGTACACCGTTACGGCGTCCCCCACAGCATCATAACTAATAACGGCACGAACTTCACGGCCAACGAGGTAAAACTCTGGTGCAGCAAAATGGGCATCAAGCTCGATTATGCTTCAGTCTATCACCCACAAACCAACGGTCAAGTCGAATGAGCAAATGGTCTTATAATGAGCGGCATTAAACCCAGATTAGTGCGTTCCTTAACGGAGTCTGACACACACTGGGTAGAGGAGCTCGACTCCGTACTCTGGGGGTTGCGGACCATGTTGAATCGTAGTACCGGATATACACCATTTTTTATGGTGTACGGCGCAGAGGCAGTCTTGCCCTTTGACATAATTCATGACTCACCTTGAGTGCGCATGTACGAAGAAAGAGAAGCCGATCTCGATCGGCAGGACAGTCTAGACACCTTGGAGGAAGAGCGCGACGTAGCCAAAGCCCGTTCCGCATTTTACCAGCAACAGGCTCGCAGATACCAAAGCAGAGAAGTACAGGCCAAAACTTATAACATTGGCGAACTAGTTCTACGACTGCCGGATAAGAAAAAGAACAAGCCCGAGCCCAAATGGGAAGGTCCCTTCATTATCGACCAAGTTCTGACCGGTGGAGCGTACCGACTGCGGGATGCATCGACTAGTCGACTCGAGCCGAACCCATGGAACGCAGCCAGGCTTCAAAGATTCTACGCCTAGCACCGGACTCTATGTTAGTCCCCTCCCTTTGTCCATTTTCTGCATATGCATCATCTGTCTTGTTTCCCTTTCTTTCTTTTTCTTATTATTTCTCTAGGCCTTCAAGGGTCACCTTGTGCCTCACTTGTACATTACAGATGCGCTAACCACACTCTCCATACCTGGGGGCTTCTTTCACAGAAGCTTAAATTATTTACCTGGGCCTCACGCCCAACACATGTGTTATACTTCCGCATGTACCTTTTTTCTCCATTATATGCATCGATATGACTTAAGTTTTGGCCAAGCTGGGTTGCCTGGCTCTTGTATTTATGCCCTACATTCCTGTTAATTCAGCTAGGGCATAAGGGGAGCACCTCTGCGATTGTTACCGCCGGGTCAGCCGGATCTGTACCTCAGACTGGGTGAGGCCGAAAGCTAGCGTTCTAAAGGGAATATTCGGTCGGTGAACAAAAGATGACTTTTATTTATTATCCATATCTGCTCCCAGATGCTTTTTCTGTGCTTCTTATCGCAGTTCGAACATGCACTTTAGGGCATGCTTACCCAGGGAAAAGAACCCTTAATGGAACTATTCTCCCTGGAAGATGTTTCTTACTACCCATGTAATATAACATAACTAGTTGGGCACATGTCTGATAAAGCACTAATGACCCCTACGCCAGGTCTCCACACATGCCCCAGTTCTTACATAACCGAGAGTGTATTCGGATACACTCCGGACCGTCGGGTCCCAAGGTTGAAGCGAAAAGGTCTGCCACGACAAACGATCTACAATCCGGCTAGAAGGCATTATACATGTCACTTTAAATTACATAGTCAATTTGACTGGTTGAATTCCTCTTCAATACCATCCAATAGGCTGTCTAGTCTACAGTCCTGTTGGGAATACTTTGCGGCCAATTCTACTTGGCCGTACACTAAGCTCGCAGGGATCTCCTTCCCATCGGGCCCCATAAGTCCGACTTCGGCCATGTGGTTCGAGTCAGCCTTCGTGTACCGTGTCTTCACCATTGCCCAGGCTTCCCTGGCGCCCTGACGGCAGGCCGATATCTTCCATAATCGGAAGCGCCGCCGCGCTTCCTTCAGCTTTTCTGCAAGCTCTCCAAGGCCTTCGGGTATGGAGACGGATGGCCACAAGGCATGGGCGACGCCTTGCATCACCTGCCGAACTCGTTCGTGCAGCTGTGAGAGCTCCGGAAGAAGGTCACCCATTGAACCGGGCATTTCCTCGACAGGACGACCTATTAGCATACCTACAGACATAACTCTGTCAGCTAGCTTCCTCGCCGAACTCTTTTTCAAAGTTTGTTCAACCACTTACTAAATATGTCGCGTCGAAGCCGCCGATTCTCCTTAACAGAGTCCAACAGTTGGGAACGAACATCTTTTAGTTCCACGCCCAGCCTGGTGTTGGCATCTAGGAGATCATTCTTCTCCTGCCTCACCCTCGTAAGCACGCTCTCACCAGCCTTCAGCTGGCGTAGAAGCTGTTGCTTATCCGGATTTACTCCAGCGTCATCTGCAATTTTATCGTCAGATCTGCATATACGCCGCATCCTATATGACACTTATCATTCGAAGGATATATTACCAGAGGGCGTCTCTTTGGGCTCCCCCGCCGCGGCCACTGCGGCCTAAAGTTGGGCTCTGCACTCTTCCAGTTCCTGGGACAGTTGACTATTCTTTTCGGTAAGAACCTGCATAACAAATGATCCTTAACTCAGTTATTCTAATTGTTTCAAGTCTCAGGGGCTACTGATATATATATATAATCACCAAATTTTCTCACTCATATGTCTTTTACATACTGCTCCGTGGCTCTGGCTAGACCATTTTGAGCGGCACGGAGGTACGCATCTCCCGAGTTGAAGGCATCCAATGCCTCTTGGGAGACACAAGCGTCATGAAGAACAGTCCGGCGACGCCTGTGGTTCATGGCACTTTCCACCTCGAAATTGGTGGCGGACAGTTTATCCGCATCCTCTGTCGGAGGAGCGCCCGGCGCACGCCTCGTATTCATTCCCGCCTCCGAATCCGGCCTTGGAGCCTGGCTGGTGGAGGCGCGATTAGTAGCCTCTACGGGTATAGTCCGGTGAGCGCTCTTTTTCCTGAAAAGAAGGCATGGGCGTTAATATGCCTCTGAGAATAATGTCTTGCAATAAAGACGGCGCGCCGTACCATTGCGCCAGTGTCTCAATCCGAACTGCGGGTCTTTTCAGCCTGCCTGGCCTCGCGGCCCCTTGTTGGCTAGTCGCCGCAGGCTCGGCCTTCCGCCTCGAGGACCTCCCCTGCAAAACACGGCTGTTATACGGCAATCAGAAACATGCAAGGACGGATCCCTTTTCGAAGTACTGGGACTTCGGTCTCAGTCACCTGTGAGGCTGGAAGTAGCCCAGGGTAATCGGCCGTAATGGCCACCAAAGCATTGTCATTACTCAATTGGTAAAATACACCATCGATCAGCTCCACAGATATGACCGGATCCTCCTGGGAGGCCGGGTCAAGAGACCGTCCAGGGTCCTCGGGTTGTAGAGGGGGGTTGTTTATCTCCCTTACATCCTGGTGCAGCTCCTGTGTTGAAATCGCTAGACTGAATACTTAACTACGGGAAAGCAAAACGGATGGGCGAGAAAAAGTCTCCGCTTACCCAGCTCGGAGAATTATACATAGAAAATCCGCCCTGCGGGTTGACACGAAGGAATTCCTCCTCTTCTCCCTTGCACAAAGTAGATAAGATCTTTATTAGATCAGCAACCGATCCCGGCCCTTTACGGCCGTGGTGGGTGGCGTCATCCTCCCCGTTGAACTCCCACATGGGGTGGCCTCTATATTGAAGCGGCTGCACCCCCCGCAGAATACATATGGCCATGACCTCGATCATGGTCAATCCGGATCGAGCTAAAAAACTTATCTGGCTCATCAGGTAAAGAACGTCCCTGTCATCTTCCTCCAGGGAGCTCCATGGACGCCAGCTCCGGTGCTTCTTCAAAGGGGCGTTGTCGAACTCGGGAAGGCCGATTCTAATAGGATCCGGGAGGGGGACGTCTTCTATATAAAACCATTCTGAAGGCCAGTCTTCGGACGTCTTATTTGGGGTTCCGGACAGGTATCCGGGCCCGGCAATACGCCATACATCGGCTCCGCCCACTTGATATATTGACCCCTTCTGAGAACGGGGCACAAGGCAGAACAGCTTCTTCCATAGAGTGAAATGAGCCTCACAGCCCAAAAACAACTCGCAAAGGGCTATGAATCCCGCGATATGCGGCATGGAAGCAGGTGTAAGATTGTGCAACTGGAGGCCGTAGAACTCCAGGAGCCCCCGGAGAAATGGATGAATTGGAAATCCGAGCCCTCTTATCAAATAAGGGACAAGGTATACCCGCTCCCCGTTGGAGGGATTGGGAAAGCTCTCCGCTTGCTCTCCGCCATTATAGGTGACAAGCCCGGCTCGAACCGGGACCATGTACGCTGGGGGAAGAAATCCCTTGGTCTGAAGCATCACTACTTTGCTGTGCGGGACGGAACATCTCTCCCAATCTCCAGGCTTGGGGCTAGGGGAGCGAGAGGAGGAGCTGTGTCGACCGGCCATGATGGAATGGATCTCTGTCGAATGGGCTCCGATGAAGGCTCGCCAAGGGAGGATGGTGTGATTTGGATCTGAATCCTCGTCTTTTTAATAGGCAGCTCATTCACACAGCTAGGGGGGTAAATGTAAAAACACCCTGGCTCTTCACATTTGCTCGACACGTGGAAAGTAGCCATTATTGGGCATGGAAGCCAAGGAGTGCAACATTCACAAGAGGCCGGACACTATTTCGACAAGTACATAGAATTTGGAGAGGAACCCGCCCTGCAATGCCGAAGACAATACTGCATGCTGGACTCATCGTCATTGAAGCCTGGTTCGGGGGCTACTAAGGGAGTCCTAGATTAGGGGGTCTCCGGACAGCCGGACTATATCCTTCGGCCGGACTGTTAGACTATGAAGATACAAGAGTGAAGACTTCGTCTCGTGTCCGGATGGGACTCTACTTGGCGTGGAAGGCAAGCTAGGCAATACAGATATGGATATCTCCTCCTTTGTAACCAACCTTGTGTAACCCTAACCCTCTCCGGTGTCTATATAAACCGAAGGGTTTTAGTCCGTAGGACAAAAACCATAACATACAATCATACCATAGGCTAGCTTCTAGGGTTTAGCCTCTCTGATCTCGTGGTAGATCTACTCTTGTACTACCCATATTATCAATATTAATTAAGCAGGACGTAGGGTTTTACCTCCATCAAGAGGGCCCGAACCTAGGTAAAACATCGTGTCCCCTGCCTCCTGTTACCGTCCGGCCTAGACGCACAGTTCGGGACCCCCTACCCAAGATCCGCCGGTTTTGACACCGACAGCGATGATTTCTTCTCTCTATTTTTTTTCATCGAAACTCAATATATGGAGGTGGAGTTGGAGTCGGAGAGGCAACAGGGGGCCCACGAGGTAAGGGGCGCACCCTAGGGGGCAGGTGCACCCCCCACCCTCGTGGCAAGACAGTGGGCCCCCTGGCCTTCATCTTTGGCAGGTATTTTTCTAATTTTCTGAAAAGTGTCTCCGTGAAGTTTTAGGTCATTCCGAGAGCGTTTTCTCATCCACATAAATAACACCATGGTAATTCTGCTGAAAACAGCGTCAGTCTGGGTTAGTTCCATTCAAATCATGCAAGTTAGAGTCCAAAACAAGGGCAAAAGTGTTTGGAAAAGTAGATACGTTGGAGACGTGTCAACTCCCCCAAGCTTAAACCTTTGCTTGTCCTCAAGCAATTCAGTTGACAAACTGAAAGTGATAAAGAAAAACTTTTACAAACTCTATTTGCTATTGTTGTTGTAAATATGTAAAGCCAGCATTCAAGTTTTCAGCAAAGATTATAACTAACCACATTCGCAATAACGCATAGGTCTCAAGTTACTCACATCAATAGCATAATCAACTAGCGATCCATAATAATAAAACTCGGATGACAACACTTTCTCAAAATAATCATAATATGATATAACAGGATGGTATCTCGCTAGCCCTTTCTGAGACCGCAAAACATAAATGCAGAGCATGTTTAAAGACCAAGGAATGACTAGACATTGTAATTCATGGTAAAAGAGATCCAGTCAAGTCATAGTCAATGTAAACTAACAGTAATGAATGCAAATGACAGTGGTGCTCTCCAACTGGTGTTTTTTAATAAGAGGATGATGACTCAACATAAAAGTAAATAGATAGGCCATTCGCAGAGGGAACCAGGGATTTGTAGAGGTGCCAGAGCTCGGTTTTGAAATAGAGGTGAATAATATTTTGAGCGGTATACTTTCATTGTCAACATAACAACCAAGAGATGGCGATATCTTCCATGCTACACACATTATAGGCGGTTCCCAAACAGAATGGTAAAGTTTATACTCCCCCTTCCACCACAAGCATCAATCCATGGCTTGCTCGAAACAACGAGTGCCTCCAACTAACAAGAGTCCTAGGGGGAGTTTTCTTTGCAATTATTTTGATTTAGTTTGCATAAAGCATGGGACTGGGAATCCCGGTGACCAGCCATTTATCTCGCGAGTGAGGAGCGGAGTCCACTCCTCTTGAGAATAACCCGCCTAACATGGAAGATACAGACAACCCTAGTTGATACATGAGCTATTCGAGCATACAAAATAGGATATTTATTTGAAGGTTTAGAGTTTGGCACGTACAAATTTACTTGGAACGGCAGGTAGATACCGTATATAGGTAGGTATAGTGGACTCATGTGGAATAACTTTGGGGTTTAAGGAGTTTGGATGCACAAGCAGTATTCCCGCTTAGTACAGGTGAAGGCTCGCAAAAGACTGGGAAGCGACCAGCTAGAGAGCGACAACGGTCATGAACATGCATTAAAATTAATCAACACTAAATGCAAGCATGAGTAGGATATAATCCACCATGAACATAAATATCGTGATGGCTATGTTGATTTTGTTTCAACTTCATGCGTGAACATGTGCCAAGTCAAGTCACTTAAATCATTCAGAGGATGATACAACCTATCATACCACATCATAACCATTTTAATAGCATGTTGGTACGCAAGGTAAACCATTATAACTCATAGCTAATCAAGCATGGCATAAGAAACTATGATCTCTAATTGTCATTGCAAACATGTTTATTCATAATAGGCTGAATCAGGAACGATGAACTAATCATATTTACAAAAACAAAAGAGGTCAAGTTCATACCAGCTTTTCTCATCTCAACCAGTCCATCATATAACATCATAATTGTCCTTCACTTGCACGACAGAACGATGTGAATAATAATAATAGTGCACGTGCATTGGACTAAGCTGGAATCTGCAGGCATTCAATAAACAGGAGAAGACAAGGCAATATGGGCTCTTTTGTCAGATCAACAATAATGCATATAAGAGCCACTTCAACAATTTAATCATGGTCTTCTCCTATCGACCCCCAAAGAAAAGAAAAGAAATAAAACTATTTACATGGGAAAGCTCCCAACAAGCAAAAGAAGAACATGAAATCTTTTTGGGTTTTCTTTTTAATTACTACTACAAGCATGGAAAGTAAACTAATTAAAAGGTACAACTAATTTTTTTGGTTTTTCTTAAGGTTTATTAAAAACACAAGAAGAAAGCATAAAAAGGAAAATAAACTAGCATGGATGATACAATGAAAAAGTATGAGCACCAACATCTAGCAATGAGTGTGTGAACATAAATGTAATGTAGGTGAGAAATACGTACTCCCCCAAGCTTAGGCTTTTGGCCTAAGTTGGTCTATGGCCACGGCTGGCCTGGCGGATATCCATAATAATAGCTGGGGTCGTACTGTGATGCAGCAGCTATCGCCTGCTGAGCTGCAGCGTGGCAACGAGCGGCCTCCTCTCTCCTCTCGTACTCATATGCCTCCTCTCTGGTAATAGTATATACTCCTCTTGCCTGATAATCAAAGAAAGCAGGAGCAGGAGAGTAATACGGACAGCACGGCGTCTATCAAAGATTAGTCGATACTGGAGAGGTGATTTGTTCCTCTCGACAAACTGGTGGTGAACCATAGCATTAAAATCTAGATAGGCAGGAGATAATTCAATATCATCTTCGCGTGCATCTATACCAAGAAAATTAGCTATGCGGGTTGCATAAATTCCACCAAAGAAATCTCCATTACGTCTATTAAGATGCAACCTACGTGAAACAATGGCTCCCAAATTATATGATTTGTCTCCTAACACAACACTCCTACGAATACTAAGATCGGGGACACACATGTGACATGCCTCATCTTTACCATTTATGCATCTACCTATGAAGAGAGCAAAATAATGTATAGCAGGAAAGTGAATGCTCCCTATGGTAGCTTGTGTAATATCTCTAGATTCTCCCACAGTTATATTAGCAAGAAAATCTCCAAATTCAGATCTGCGAGGATCCCTTATACCACCCCACTGTGGAAGTTTGCATGCAGTGGTAAAATCCTCTAAGTCCATGGTATAAGATTTATCATAAAGATCAAACAGGACAGTTGGAGAATTACGTGAAATTGAAAATTCAAACCTCCTCACAAAGGAGCTAGTAAGATTATGATACTGACTGCACTTCTCTTCCTCGAAGCTCACGAGATCAGCGTTACGCAAATATGCATTGAATTCTTCTTTTATTCCCGCTCGATCCAAAAAAAATTCAGAAGGCCACTCACAAGGATGCACTGTAGCGTCTCTTGGTGGCTCTTCGTCAGCATCACGCATTGCAAGCCTGGGTCCTTGCTTCCTTGAAGAACCGCCTTGGAACATTTTCCTAAGCATTTTTCTTCCTCTAAAAATTCTAAAAAAATTAGTAACTTCAAAATAAAAGTAAACCAAACTCAATAATATTGACAGCAACTACTCCTACAAGTGCCTAGGACCTATATCATGCATCAAAACTACTTTTGACCATATAAATTTGACATGCAAGCTCAAGAACAGGGTCACCTAAGCAGCAAAAATTTGCAATGAATAAAGCACTAGAACAAAAACTAATTGGACCAATGGAGGAGTCGCATACCAAGGAACAATCTCCCCAAGTAGTTTTGTGAGAGGTGCTTTGAGCAAGGAGATCCAAAATGGCAGCAAGACGAGCTTGGACTTGGGTTTGAGCTGGTTATTCGTGTTTGGGGTAGGAAGATGAAGTGTGTGGGTGCAGGAATAAGTGGAGGAGGGCCACCGTGGGCCCACGAGGCAGGGGCGCGCCCTCCACCCTCGTGGCAAGATGGTTGGCCCCCGTGGTGTGTTTTCTGTTCCATAAATCCTCAAATATTCTAGAAAAAATCATATTTAATTTTTAGGGCGTTTGGAGAACTTCTATTTTCGAGGTTTTTTATATTGCACGGATAATCAGATAACAGACAGAAAAATATTTATTTTTATTTTATTTAATATAAATAACAGAAAGTAAAAGTGGGGTACAGGAGGTTGTGCCTTCTAGTTTCATCCATCTCATGATCATCAAAAGGAATCCACTAGCAAGGTTGATCAAGTCTTGTTAACGAACTCATTCCGAATAACATGGAACCGGAGAAATTTCTAATAGCACTATGTTACCTCAACGGGGATATGCACATCCCCAATAATAAGAGTATCATATTTCTTCTTGACAGTAGGAAGAGGAAATTCAAAACCTCCAAATATAATCGACGGAATTTTTCCAATAGAGTTGATACTATGAACTTGAGGTTGTTTCCTCGGAAAGTGTATCGTATGCTCATTACCATTAACATGAAAAGTGACATTGCCTTCAGTGCAATCAATAACAGCCCCTGCAGTATTCAAAAAGGGTCTTCCAAGAATAATAGACATACTATCGTCCTCGGGAATATCAAGAATAACAAAGTCCGTTAAAATAGTAACATTTGCAACTACAACAGACACATCCTCACAAATACCGACAGGTATAGCAGTTGATTTATCAGCCATTTGCAAAGATATTTCAGTAGGTGTCAACTTATTCAAATCAAGTGTACGATATAAAGAGAGAGGCATAACACTAACACCGGCTCCAAGATCACATAAAGAAGTTTTAACATAGTTTCTTTTAATAGAGCATGGTATAGTGGGTACTCCTGGATCTCCAAGTTTCTTTGGTATTCCACCCTTAAAAGTGTAATTAGCAAGCATGGTGGAAATTTCAGCTTCCGGTATCTTTCTTTTATTTGTAATAATATCTTTCATGTACTTAGCATAAGGATTAGTTTTAAGCATATCAGTTAACCGCATACGCAAAAAGATAGGTCTAATCATTTCAGCAAAGCGCTCAAAATCCTCATCATCCTTTTTCTTGGATGGTTTGGGAGGAAAAGGCATGGATTTCTGAACCCAAGGCTCTCTTTCTTTACCATGTTTCCGATCAACGAAGTCTTTCTTATCATAACATTGATTCTTTTATTGTGGGTTATCAATATCAACAACAGGTTCAATTTCTATATCATTATCATTACTAGGTTGAGCATCATTATGAACATTATCATTAACATTACCACTAGTTTCAGGTTCATTACCAGATTGTGTTTCAGCATCAGAAATAGAAATATCATTTGGATTCTCAGGTGTTTCAACAATAGGATCACAAGAAGCACGCAAAGTCTTATCATTTTTCTTTTTCTTCTTTTTGGAAGAACTAGGTGCATCTATATTATTTCTCTGAGAATCTTGCTCAATTCTCTTAGGATGGCCTTCAGGATACAAAGGTTCCTGATTCATTCTACCAGTTCTAGTAGCCACTCTAACAGCATAATCATTATCTTTATTATTCAATTCATTGAGCAAATCATTTTGAGCTTTAAGTACTTGTTCTACTTGAGTGGTAACCATAGAAGCATGTTTACTGATAAGTTTAAGTTCACCTTTGACATTAGCCATATAATCACCCAAGTGTCCAAGCATATTTGAATTATATTTCAGTTGTCTACCAAAATAAGCATTAAAGTCTTCTTGCTTAGCCATAAATTTATCAAACTCATCTAAGCATGGGCTAGAAATTTTAGTAAATGGGATTACATCTTTATCATATCTATAGAGAGAATTTACCTATACTACCTATGTTCGGTTATCAAGACCATGAGTTTCTTCAATAGGTAAAGGATTAAGATTATATGTTTCTTCAACAGGCGGTAAATTAAGACCATGTATTTCTTCAATAGGAGGTAAATTCTTAACATCTTCAGCTTTAATACCCTTTTCTTTCATAGATTTCTTTGCCTCTTGCATATCTTCAGGACTGAGAAATAGAATACCCCTCTTTTTCGGAGTTGGTTTAGGAATAGGCTCAGGAATTTGCTCCGGGGGTGTCCAATTATTTTCATTTGTCAACATATTATTCAATAGAATTTCAGCTTCATCCGGTGTTCTTTCCCTGAAAACAGAACCCGCACAACTATCCAGGTAATCTCTGGAGGCATCGGTTAGTCCATTATAAAAGATATCAAGTATTTCATTTTTCTTAAGAGGATGATCAGGCAAAGGATTAAGTAATTGGAGAAGCCTCCCCCAATCTTGTGGGAGACTCTCTTCTTCAATTTGCACAAAATTATATATATCCCTTAAAGCAGCTTGTTTCTTATGAGCAGGGAAATATTTAGCAGAGAAGTAATAAATCATATCCTGGGGACTACGCGCACAACCAGTATCAAGAGAATTAAACCATATCTTAGCATCACCCTTTAATGAGAAAGGAAATATTTTAAGGATGTAAAAGTAACGAGTTCTCTCATCTTTGGAGAATAGGGTGGCTATATCATTCAGTTTAGTAAGATGTGCCACAACAGTTTCAGATTCATAACAATGAAAAGGATCAGATTCAACCAAAGTAATTATATCAGGATCAACAGAGAATTCATAATCCTTATCAGTAACAAACATAGGTGAAGTAGCAAAAGCAGGGTCAGGTTTCATTCTATCAATTAGGGATTGCTTACTCCATTTAGCTAATAACTTTTTAAGTTCAGTTCTATTTCTGTAAGATAAAGTAGCTAAAGAAGCATCTTGATCAAAAATATAACCCTTAGCAATGGCAAGTGGTTCTTCATCATCAGTATCATCAGATTCAATATTTTTAATCTCTCTAGCCCTAGCAAATTGTTCATCAAGAAAATCACTAAGTAGCATAGTAGTATCAGGCATAGAGGTAGTTTCATCATAAGTATCACGCATAGCAGAAGTGGCATCATCAATAACATGCGACATATCAGAACAAATAGCAGAAGCAGGTGTAGGTGTCGCAAGCTTACTCAAAACAGAAGGTGACTCAAGTGCAGAGCTAGATGGCAGTTCCTTACCTCCCCTCGTAGTTGAGGGATAGATATTGGTTTTTGGATCTCTCATGTTCTTCATAATGATAAGCAGTATATATCCCAAGTGACTCAAAGAATAGAGCTATGTTCCCCGGCAACGGAGCCAGAAAATAGTCTTGATAACCCACAAGTATAGGGGATCGCAACAGTTTTCGAGGGTAGAGTATTCAACCCAAATTTATTGATTCGACACAAGAGGAGCCAAATAATATTCTCAAGTATTAGCAGATGAGTTGTCAATTCAACCTCACCTGGAACTTAATGTCTGCAGCAAAGTAATATGATAGTAGTGGTAACGGTAGCAAAAGGTAATGGTAGCAAAAGTAGTGTTTTTGGTATTTTGTAGTGATGATAGCAATAGCAATGGAAAAGTAAATAAGCGAAGAACAATATATGGAAAGCTCATAGGCAATGGATCGGTGATAGAGAATTATGCCGGATGCAGTTCATCATGTAACAGTCATAACCTAGGGTGACAGAGAACTAGCTCCAATTCATCAATGTAATGTAGGCATGTATTCCGAATATAGTCATACGTGCTTATGGAAAAGAACTTGCATGACATCTTTTGTCCTACTGTGACGCCCCCGATTTAATCGTACACTAATCATGCACGCAAACGTGTACGATCAAGATCAGGGACTCACGGGAAGATATCACAACACAACTCTAAAACATAACTAAGTCATACAAGCATCATAATACAAGCCAGGGGCCTCGAGGGCTCGAATACAAGTGCTCGATCATAGACGAGTCAGCGGAAGCAACAATATCTGAGTACAGACATAAGTTAAACAAGTTTGCCTTAAGAAGGCTAGCACAAACTGGGATACAGATCGAAAGAGGCGCAGGCCTCCTGCCTGGGATCCTCCTAACTACTCCTGGTCATCGTCAGCGGCCTGCACGTAGTAGTAGGCACCTCCAGTGTAGTAGGAATCATCGTTGACGGTGGCGTCGGGCTCCAGGGCTCCAGCATCTGGTTGCAACAACCAGGTAGAAGGGAAAGGGGAAAAGAGGGAGAAAAGCAACCGTGAGTACTCATCCAAAGTACTCGCAAGCAAGGAGCTACACTACATATGCATGGGTATATGTGTAAAAGGCCAAATCGGTGGACTGAACTGCAGAATGCCAGAATAAAAGGGGGATAGCATCTCCAAATAGCATCTCCAGTAGCAACGCAGTAGCATAATCCTACCCGGCGATCCTCCCCTCATCGCCCTGTGGAAAAGCGATCACCGGGTTGTCTGTGGAACTTGGAAGGGTGTGTTTTATTAAGTATCCGGTTCTAGTTGTCATAAGGTCAAGGTACAACTCCAAGTCATCCTGTTACCGAAGATCACGGCTATTCGAATAGATTAACTTCCCAGCAGGGGTGCACCAACTTACCCAACACGCTTGATCCCATTTGACCGGACACACTTTCCTGGGTCATGCCCGGCCGCGGAAGATCAACACGTCGCAGCCCCACCTAGGCACAACAGAGAGGTCAGCACGCCGGTCTAAACCTAAGCGCACAGGGGTCTGGGCCCATCGCCCATAGCACACCTGCACGTTGCGTACACGGCCGAAAGCAGAACTAGCCCCCTTAATACAAGAGCAGGCTTACGTTCCAATCCGGAGCGCGCCACTCAGTCGCTGGCGTCACGAAGTGCTTCGGCTGATACCACGACGTCGGGATACCCATAACTACTCTCGCGTAGATGGTTAGTGCGTATAGGCTCGTAGCCAACTCAGATCAAATACCAAGATCTCGTTAAGCGTGTTAAGTATCCGCGAACGCCGAACAGGGCCAGGCTCACCTCTCTCCTAGGCGGTCTCAACCTGCCCTGTCGCTCCACCACAAAGATCCAGACAGAGGGCCGTCGGGACAAAGGTCCTTTCAGCCCCCAATCCGTGAATCACTCGCGGGTACTCTTCAAGCTGACCCAACTTTAGTCACCATCTGTATAGTATGTATGTATGTAAAGTATATACCCGTGATCACCTCCCGAGTGATCACGGCCCAATAGTATAGCGAGGCAGACTGACAAGAATGTAGGGCCACTGATGGAACACTAGCATCCTATACTAAGCAGTAGGATAGCAGGTAATGGTAACAATAGTAGTAGCAAGGACAGGCTATGCATCAGGATAGGAATAACGGAAAGCAGTAACATGCTACACTACTCTAATGCAAGCAGTATAGAGAAAAGAGTAGGCGATATCTGGTGATCAAAGGGGGGCTTGCCTGGTTGCTCTGGCAAGGAGGGGTCATCTTCGATGTAGTCGAACACAGGGACATCGGCAGCGGTCTCGGAGTCTACCGGAAAGGAGGAACGGAGGGGGAACACAATAAATAACAGAGCAATCAAATGCAACACAAAGCAAGACGCGGCAATACGCGGTGCTAGGTATGTCCTAACGCGGTATTATGTGATACCGGCGAAAGGGGGAAACATCCGGGAAAGTATTCCCGGTGTTTCGCGTTTTCGGACAGATGAACCGAAGGTGAAATGTTGCGTGTTTGCTATGATAGGGATGTGTGGCTGACAAACGGACTGCGTATTCGGATTTGTCTCGTCGTTCTGAGCAACTTTCATGTAGAAAGTATTTTAATCCGAGTTACGAATTAAAAGATATGATTTTCTAAAGATTTTATTAATTTCTGGAATTTAATTAATTATTTAATTAATTCGAAAATGAATTAATGACATCAGCATGATGTCATGCTGACATCAGCAGTCAACAGAGTTGACTGGTCAACCTGACCAGTGGGTCCCACTGGTCAGTGACACATTTTAATTAACAGGTTAATTAAACTAATCATAATTAATTAAGGGGGTGGGCCCCACTGTCATACTAATTAATTAGCTAATTAACAGTAGTTAATTAAGTTAATTAATCATTAGGTTAATTAATTTTAATTGGTTAATGTAATCATAATTAATTAAGTTAATTAATTAGTTAATTAATTAATTTCATTATTTATTTATTATTATTATTATTTTCTAATTATTATTTTTTATCAAAATGTTCTCTGGGCGGGGCCCACTTGTCATTGGCCCCGGGGGCCTTAGCGGATCGGGCGCAGGGGCTCAGCCCGAACGGGTGCTAGCCCGCGGGGGCGCCCACAACCGGGCAACAAGGGGCGGCTGGAGGGCGCGGGCTCCAGCACGCCGGCGTTGAGCTCCGGCGGCTGCGACCGGGCAGAGCACGGGGAGGGCCGCGGCTAACTGGTGCGGGGGCTCGCAGCCGACGCCATGAGAGGCGAGGGTGAGCGCGCCTGGGGGTCTCGGTGGTCGCGAGCGAAGGCGGCCGGGGACGTGCCGGCTACGGTAGACGGGGTGTGCGGGAGCACGGCCGTCAGGGCGGTGCGTGTGG
>NC_041388.1:58526339-58528292 GCF_002162155.2 Triticum dicoccoides
GGAGAAGGGCGCCGTGAGGCGGCACCGGGCGACGACCGGGGGATCGGCCCCGATCCGATCTGGATCGGGGGAGAGGGAGAGACGAGGGAGTGAGGGGGAGGGGGTTGGTTCGGTTAGGGTTTTGGGGTGGAGTGAGGATATGGGGAGTGGCCGGCTGGGCCGGTGGTCGACTGGGCCGGCCTGCTGGGCCGAAGCCCAGTGGGGGGGGGGGCCTTCTCTCTTTCCTTTTTTTTGCTTTGCCTTTTCTTTTTACTTTTCTTTTCTGTTTTATGTGTAGTTTTCTTTTATTTTAGTTTTACAAAATACACCAATGGTTCCTAAATTGGTATTTCTTATACATACTACTGCCACATTAATTTGGGTAACTAAATAAAATAGTTTAATATTTTATTTATTGTACAAGGAATTCAACTAATTGTTTTTGCTACTATTCAAAACATTTTAGAGTATTTATGCCTTTTATAAAAGTGTGGTTCCTCCACCATAATTACTTATGAATTATTTGGAACCACCCGAACATTTTTGTTTTAATATCAGAAAACCTTTAATGTTTGACTTGATTTTGAATTCAAATTTGAATCGGTTTCGAACTAACGCGAGATTTGTCACAGTAATCTAGGTGACGCGGCATCACTAGTAGAGGGTTACTGTAGCTTAATTATCCGGGCGTCACAATTCTCCTCCTCTACAAGAAATCTCGTCCCGAGATTTAAGAGGTAGAGAAAGGGGGGAGGTCTAGTTACAAAATTCTAACGGATCTTCTCGAAGAAGTTAATCCCTTTCGTTGATGTCTTCAATTCTTTATTGCAAGGCATCATGATGAAGTTGTCGTCCTTTCTTCGGGGAACTCCATCGTACTTACGAATAGGTAAGGGGCAGCTCTACAATGATAGGATGTTATAAGGGAAATTCATCTGGGGTATCCCAAGAATGAACATATGAGTATCTCTCGAGTTGAACAAATTACACATATCGAGAGCAAAGTAAGACGATGCAATAAGAAGTTTCAAGCGGATAGGCAATCGTTCATTGCCTGAAGCAGAGTGCGAAAGGGGTTTTGAGCAACGGGAATAAGTATTGTGTCCGATACCAGAATAGATCAACAGGCAAGTGGCCCGTGAATTACATACAAAGTCAAGCACGAGGAATAACTTTGATAACAGGTTGTACAGGAGAGTCAGGTTTCGTTCCTAGGACCTGTGGGTTATGGGCCCATCATGTGGGTTAAAAGTAGAAAGGGGGGCTGACATCTTGTACGATCACGATAGCAAGGCATGTCAGAGAGTAGCATGTCAGTTATGTCGGCAACAATGTCGGTACCAAGGGCGAGGGACGAAGAGAACCATTTTCCTGCTCGTTGAACGAGGCGGACCAGTAGGCAAAGTTCTCGTCCATCGGTGGTTACCGGAATGTCATCAACAAAAGTAACAGGGTCTTACTGACAGAATTGTACAATGAGGTCTTTACATAAGCAGGAAAATATTACTTCTCAGATCATATAGATCACAAGAAAGGTTAAACCAACAATGGAAGGAAAATATGATCATCAGATTAAACAGAACAATGGAAAGGAAAATGTGTTTAAACACATATTTCAGGGGTATATCCTTCCCAATGACAAGCAGAGCATGATATGCATGACAGGATATAAAGTAGAAAACCATTTAGGTAAGGGGGAAGGAATCTCATGATATTACCCATAAAACGGTGTTAGGATAAGTGATAAATAAAATTTAGCATCGTGCTTCAAATGTTCCTGTTGAAAATCGGAGTACCATTGACATGCTTCGAGATAGCATTGACATGGTCTTCAGGTGAAGATCAGACTTTGGAAACACGAAGGATCCATCAGGAATAACTTGTAGAATAAGTATTACAATTTCCTCATGGACGAATGGATAACCTTGCTGAAAAGGTATCTATAATGATAGGTCCTCCAGCCGGGGGGGGGGG
>NC_041388.1:58528421-58565434 GCF_002162155.2 Triticum dicoccoides
GGGTCATCAAAGGATCAACATCATAACTCTTGGAAAGTTGTCCCAACCATCATATCTGACTGAGATTCAGATCCGATTGGTGTCAGGATACCTCAGACTTAGGATACCTGAGAAGAAAAGGTGCAACGCAAATCGACAAAATGACATTGCAAGATTCTCGGGAAATGAACTATGGGAGCGGGTTCTTGAAGCAATAGTTCATCATTAAACCAAGTTGAGGATGAGGAGGTGGCTGATGGACTCAGCGACAATCCATTGAGATTTTCAAAAGATGGATTTCCACAATTATGTGAACAAGGAAATAACATTTGTCAGATCAGATAATATAATGAGGTATACTCAAGGAGAACATACCCAATTAAACATTGGTTGAAAGGTGCGCCCGAAATATGGGTTGGGTTGCACGACCAATGTCAGAATGGTGATTCAATAATCAATAGCCTAAGAATGAACTTTCGACCATTAACTTCAAAGAAATAGGGTTGCTAGAAGGAAAGAATCCAAACAACACCGTTCACTTGTTGGAATTAACACGGGGACCAAGAAATGAACGAAGATGGCAAGAAGCATTTTGATATCAAGAATTCTTAAGAGGTGGTGAAATTCCCACCACATTCTTGACAAAAAGAGATGGTAATACTTCCGAGGTAAGGAAGATCAACTGCTGGGTAGCAAGGAACTCAAGGTATAACACCAAGCATGAACAAGCTTGTGTTGGTGGGAAGGCAATAAAGTGGTCGATGATAATACAATTCATCGAGGGCAAGGATGGTATTTCTCATCATGAATTCAATTGATATCCTGGATGAGCTCAGAATGTTGATGATCACGACACCTTTGTCGCGAGAGTTCATGAAGATGTAATCGATCGGCGTCGACATCAAGTCAAAGTAATGATGAAGTGAAAGGTTATTGGAACCAAGGGTACGACACAAACTCGAAACCAAGCTTGTTGTTCAAGGCGAAATGATATGACGATGAGGATCGACGTAAGGTTAGTTCATCGTCGAAAATTGTGCTCCGAGAAGAAGGACCGGGTAGCACAGTTAAAATTATCACGACAATGATATAGCCAAACAGGCTAGGAATGGCGTGATCGGGTACAAACTCGTATTTATAGAATCTTACTGAAGAGTTGTTGAACCGTAGTGCGGACTCGGTTCAGTTATCAGTGTCTTTGAGTGTATAATAACTCAGAGCCTGTGAAAAATTGGAAATTAGTTGGAAGGTAGCACTTGATGAAGAACTCATAAGAAGTTATGTAGTTCCATGATAATCTCGAGATACCAGGGGGGTAATACTCGACGACAAATCAAAGTAGAGGTTGGACTAGGGTAATGCTCTACAGATGACAAGTACTCTAACTTGTCCGAGAAATGGAATCAAGAAGAAAATATGGTCGGAACCACGGTTGCAAGGGATCAATTCACAGATACCATATGTTAGTTATCAAGGAAATAGTTTTTATTACAAGAAGCTTCCATGATAGGATATACATCGCGTCCATGGGTATGAACACAAAGTTCAAGGTCGACTCCCACTTCCTCAATGCATAATCTTCCATTCACCTCTCGTATTTCGAAGATGACATTAGTTGTTGAAAGTTTTACCTAGTGCAATACCAGATAAGTATGACTCGTGAAAACTTTCGGGTTCACATGGTTTAGAGAAGGCATATGTTCAACTCATAGGGGCTTCTTAGAGACATATACCACAAGTTTCAAGAGTAAATAACACAAGCCCGAAAGCAGAGTAAGGTTGGCCAAGCAGAGGATACAACTTAACAAAGGCATTATGTAACAGGGGAAGAACTCACAAAGTGATCAAGTGTGAAGGACATTGTCGGATAACAATCCAACAAAGGACTTGATGGTCCACAAAGGATCTGATATGAGTATCGATACTCAACCAGAAGAGGAAGGAATGCAAATGCAACAGGTTATGGAAGCATCTGAATAATTCACAGCTTAAATGCAAAGGAATTATGATTTCCAAAACAAAGGATCAGAAGCAGACGTTCTGATCAAGGATGGATCAATTGAATATACCAGAGGCACAATCGATGACAGATAGATTGGTCGAGAACCAACTCATGTTCAAAATGACATCTGAGCCGGAAGGATGAATTCTAGGATCTATTTGAGGATTGCGAGAATTCGCAACATATTGAATCAACAGACTCAAAATGATAATGACAAGGTATGCCATTAAGATTACGAGACTTATGGGATTAATCATATTGCAAGCAAGCAAGAATTTCAAGAGCAAAAGGCTCCAGAGGATTTTAGGAAGATCAAATAGTATTTTGAAGACTTTTGTGAAACACGTGAACAACTGGGGATGAGCGGATACTCGACAAGTGCGAGGATTTATTTGAAGGGGTATTCATGTGGCAAAGCTAGGCAGTAGGCACAAAGTATTCTCGGAACAATAGAGAAAACTTCAGGGTATCTTGCAATAATAAGATCAATGGGGTTGATCGTATGAATGGCAAGTGTAAGTAGTTATCCACGGATTTATCGGTGGTCAGGAATAGCAAAAGTGATGGGCACAAAGTCTCGAGAGAACATCAGAGAGTATCTTCAGAATCTTCTGATTAGCAGACGATCATCTGAAATGAGGGGCTCTCCGGGAGAAAGTACTTGCGAGAACCTAAAGTTAGTTTTGTTTTTAGCAAAATCGTTTAACCCGAATAGAAGAGAGTTCAGAATCCCAGAGTAAAGGTCGAGGAATAAAAGATCCTACTGCCACCCAATGGCGACGTGTGCCCGTAAGACACACAGCCATGTTAGTAAAAGTTTTTGCAACGTCTAGACTCAACTTCGGCCAAGGAGTGTGGAAGGGGAATTCCTACAGGCAGTCGACTCTGATACCAACTTGTGACGCCCCCGATTTAATCGTACGCTAATCATGCACGCAAACGTGTACGATCAAGATCAGGGACTCACGGGAAGATATCACAACACAACTCTAAAACATAACTAAGTCATACAAGCATCATAATACAAGCCAGGGGCCTCGAGGGCTCAAATACAAGTGCTCGATCATAGATGAGTCAGCGGAAGCAACAATATCTGAGTACAGACATAAGTTAAACAAGTTTGCCTTAAGAAGGCTAGCACAAACTGGGATACAGATCGAAAGAGGCGCAGGCCTCCTGCCTGGGATCCTCCTAACTACTCCTGGTCATCGTCAGCGGCCTGCACGTAGTAGTAGGCACCTCCAGTGTAGTAGGAATCATCGTCGACGGTGGCGTCAGGCTCCAGGGATCCAGCATCTGGTTGCGACAACCAGGTAGAAGGGAAAGGGGAAAAGAGGGAGAAAAGCAACCATGAGTACTCATCCAAAGTACTCGCAAGCAAGGAGCTACACTACATATGCATGGGTATATGTGTAAAAGGCCAAATCGGTGGACTGAACTGCAGAATGCCAGAATAAAAGGGGGATAGCTAATCCTGTCGAAGACTACGCTTCTGGCAGCCTCCGTCTTGCAGCATGTAGAAGAGAGTAGATTGAAGTCCTCCAAGTAGTATCTCCAAGTAGCATCTCCAAATAGCATCTCCAGTAGCAATGCAGTAGCATAATCCTACCCGGCGATCCTCCCCTCGTCGCTCTATGGAAAAGCGATCACCGGGTTGTCTGTGGAACTTGGAAGGGTGTGTTTTATTAAGTATCCAGTTCTAGTTGTCATAAGGTCAATTTGCAACTCCAAGTCGTCCTGTTACCGAAGATCACGGCTATTCGAATAGATTAACTTCCCTGCAGGGGTGCACCAACTTACCCAACACGCTTGATCCCATTTGGCCGGACACACTTTCCTGGGTCATGCCCGGCCGCGGAAGATCAACACGTCGCAGCCCCACCTAGGCACAACAGAGAGGTCAGCACGCCGGTCTAAACCTAAGCGCACAGGGGTCTGGGCCCATCACCCATAGCACACCTACCCTCCCGTGGCAGCGGGGTCCTTACGGAAACTAAGGGATATTAAGGTCTCCGTTTAATAGAGAACCGAAACAAAGCATTAACACATAGTGAATACATGAACTCCTCAAACTACGGTCATCACCGGTAAGTATCCTGATTATTGTCATTTCGGGGTTAACGGATCATAACACATAATAGGTGACTATAGACTTGCAAGATAGGATCAAGAACACTCATATATTGATGAAAACATAATAGGTTCAGATCTGAAATCATGGCACTCGGGCCCTAGTGACAAGCATTAAGCATAGCAAAGTCATAGCAACATCAATCTCAGAACAAAGTGGACACTAGGGATCAAAACCTAACAAAACTAACTCGATTACATGATAGATCCCATCCAACCCATCACCGTCCAGCAAGCCTACAATGGAATTACTCATGCACGGTGGTGAGCATCATGAAATTGGTGATGGAGGATGGTTGATGATGAGGATGGCGACGGATTCCCATCTCCGGAGCCCCGAACGGACTCCAGATCAGTCCTCCCGAGAGGTTTTAGGGCTTGGCGGCGGCTCCGTATCGTAAAACGCGATGATTTCTTCTCTCTGTTTTTTTCTCATCGAAACTCAATATATGGAGGTGGAGTTGGAGTCGGAGAGGCAACAGGGGGGCCATGAGGTAGGGGCGCACCCTAGGGGGCAAGTGTGCCCCCACCCTCGTGGCAAGACCGTGGGCCCCCTGGCCTTCATCTTTGGCAGGTATTTTTCTTATTTTCTGAAAAGTGTCCTCGTGAAGTTTCAGGTCATTCTGAGAACGTTTGCTCCTGCACATAAATAATACCATGCTAATTCTGCTGAAAACAGCGTCAGTCTGGGTTAGTTACATTCAAATCATGCAAGTTAGAGTCCAAAACAAGGGCAATAGTGTTTGGAAAAGTAGATACATTGGAGACATATCAACTCCCCCAAGCTTAAACCTTTGCTTGTCCTCAAGCAATTCAGTTGACAAACTGAAAGTGATAAAGAAAAACTTTTACAAACTATGTTTGCTCTTGTTGTTGTAAATATGTAAAGCCAGCATTCAAGTTTTCAGCAAAGATTATAACTAACCACATTCGCAATAACGCATAGGTCTCAAGTTACTCACATCAACAGCATAATCAACTAGCGATGCATAATAATAAAACTCGGATGACAACACTTTCTCAAAACAATCATAATATGATATAACAGGATGGTATCTCCCTAGCCCTTTCTGAGACCGCAAAACATAAATGCAGAGCACCTTTAAAGACCAAGGACTGACTAGACATTGTAATTCATGGTAAAAGAGATCCAGTCAAGTCATACTCAATGTAAACTAACAGTAATGAATGCAAATGACAGCGGTGCTCTCCAATTGGTGCTTTTTAATAAGAGGATGATGACTCAGCATAAAAGTAAATAGATAGACCCTTCACAGAGGGAAGCAAGGATTTGTAGAGGTGCCAGAGCTCGGTTTTGAAATAGAGGTGAATAATATTTTGAGTGGTATACTTTCATTGTCAACATAACAACCAAGAGATGGCGATATCTTCCATGCTACACACGTTATAGGCGGTTCCCAAACAGAACGGTAAAGTTTATACTCCCCCTTCCACCACAAGCATCAATCCATGGCTTGCTCGAAACAACGAGTGCCTCCAACTAACAAGAGTACCAGGGGGAGTTTTGTTTGCAATTATTTTGATTTTGTTTGCATAAAACATGGGACTGGGCATCCCGGTGACTAGCCATTTATCTCGTGAGTGAGGAGCGGAGTCCACTCCTCTTGAGAATAACCCGCCTAACATGGAAGATACAGAGAGCCCAAGTATATATACATGAGCTATTCGATCATACAAAACAGGATATTTATTTGAAGGTTTAGATTTTGGCACATACAAATTTACTAGGAACGGCAGGTGGATACCATATATAGGTAGGTATAGTGGACTCATGTGGAATAACTTTGGGGTTTAAGAAGTTTGGATGCACAAGCAGTATTCCCGCTTAGTATAGGTGAAGGCTAGCAAAAGACTGGGAAGCAACCAGCTAGAGAGCGACCACGGTCATGAACATGCATTAAAATTAATCAACACTGATTGCAAGCATGAGTAGGATATAATCCACCATGAACATAAATATCGTGAAGGATATGTTGATTTTGTTTCAACTTCATGCGTGAACATGTGCCAAGTCAAGTCACTTAAATCATTCAGAGGAGGATACCTCCTGTCATACCACATCATAACCATTTTAATAGCATGTTGGCATGCAAGGTAAACCATTATAACTCATAGCTAATCAAGCATGGCATAAGAAACTATGATCTCTAATTGTCATTGCAAACATGTTTATTCATAATAGGCTAAATCTGGAATGATGAACTAATCATATTTACAAAAACAAAAGAGGTCGAGTTCATACCAGCTTTTCTCATCTCAGCCAGTCCATCATATATCATCATAACTGCCCTTCACTTGCACGACCGAACGATGTGAATAATAATAATAGTGCACGTGCATTGGACTAAGCTGGAATCTGCAGGCATTCAATAAACAGGAGAAGACAAGGCAATATGGGCTCTTTTGTCAGATCAACAATAATGCATATAAGAGCCACTTCAACAATTTAATCATGGTCTTCTCCTATCGACCCCCAAAGAAAAGAAAAGAAATAAAACTATTTACACGGGAAAGCTCCCAACAAGCAAAAGAAGAACATGAAATCTTTTTGGGTTTTCTTTTTAATTACTACTACAAGCATGGAAAGTAAACTAATTAAAAGCTACAACTAATTTTTTTGGTTTTTCTTAAGGTGTATCAAACACACAAGAACAAAGCATAAAAAGGAAAATAAACTAGCATGTATGATACAATGAAAAAGTATGAGCACCGACATCTAGCAATGAGTGTGTGAACATAAATGTAATGTCGGTGAGAAATACGTACTCCCCCAAGCTTAGGCTTTTGGCCTAAGTTGGTCTATGGCCATGGCTGGCCTGGTGGATATCCATAATAATAGCTGGGGCCGTACTGTGATGCAGCAGCTATCGCCTGCTGAGCTACAGCGTGGCGACGAGTGGCCTGCTCTCTCCTCTCGTACTCATCTGCCTCCTCTCTGGTAATAGTATATCCTCCTCTTGCCTGATAATCAAAGAAAGCAGGAGCAGGGAGAGTAATACGGACAGCACTGCGTCTATCAAAGATTAGTCGATACTGGAGAGGTGATTCCTTCCTCTCGACAAACTGGTGGTGAACCATAACATTAAAATCTAGATAGGCAGGAGGTAATTCAATATCATCTTCGCGTAATAGAGAACCGTAACAAATTATTAACACATAGTGAATACATGAACTCCTCAAACTACTGTCATCACCGGTAAGTATCCCGATTATTGTCACTTCGGGGTTAACGGATCATAACACATAATAGGTGACTATAGACTTGCAAGATAGGATCAAGAACACTCATATATTGATGAAACCATAATAGGTTCAGATCTGAAATCATGGCACTCGGGCCCTAGTGACAAGCATTAAGCATAGCAAAGTCATAGCAACATCAATCTCAGAACAAAGTGGACACTAGGGATCAAACCCTAACAAAACTAACTCGATTACATGATAGATCCCATCCAACCCATCACCGTCCAGCAAGCCTACGGTGGAATTACTCACGCACGGCGATGAGCATCATGAAATTGGTGATGGAGGATGGTTAATGATGACGATGGCGGCGGATTCCCCTCTCCGGAGCCCCGAACGGACTCAAGATCAGCCCTCCCGAGAGTTTTAGGGCTTGGCGGCGGCTCCGTATAGTAAAACGCAATGATTTCTTCTTTCTGATTTTTTTCTCATCAAAACTCAATATATGGAGGTGGAGTTGGAGTCAGAGAGGCAACATGGGGCCCACGAGGTAGGGGGCGCACCCTAGGGGGGCAGGCGCTCCCCCCACCCTCGTGGCAAGACGGTGGGCCCCCTGGCCTTCATCTTTGGCAGGTATTTTTCTTATTTTCTCAAAAGTGTGTTCGTGAAGTTTCAGGTCATTCCGAGAACGTTTGCTCCTGCACATAAATAACACCATGGTAATTCTGCTGAAAACAGAGTCAGTCTGTGTTAGTTCCATTCAAATCATGCTAGTTAGAGTCCAAAACAAGGGCAAGTTTTTGGAAAAGTAGATACATTGGAGACCTATCAGCGCACGCCCCCATGACCCGTATATCGACCTTGCATGTTTTGCCCTGCTGTCCAATACGTCTCGCGGGTCCCGTGTGTGGCCCCGGGCCTTGGTATTTTTGTTTGAGTGGCGGCGGGGTGCAGGCTGAACTTCAGGCTGAAACGCCTCTCTGGCTCGGCCACGAGGTAGCCGGTCAGCCGCATCGTATACTGGTGACGTAGGTTTCAATGCTTCCTCCTCGAGATGAGGTAGCAACCTGCGCTTTGGGTAACTCTTGGAGGGGCGCTCGAGTTCGTATTACTCGGCCGCAAGGACTTCGGTCCATCTGTCTCCTAGCAAGTCTTGATGAGCTTGAAGCTGTTGTTGCTTTTTCTTCAAGCTATATGGTGTGGCCATAAGCCGGCGCTTGAAGCGCTCCTGCTCGACGGGATCCTCAGGCACGATAAATTCTTCGTCGCTGAGGCTCACCTCGTCTTTGGAGAGAGGCATGTAATTGTCCTCCTCCGATTCTCCATCTGCTGCCTGCTCTGGAGGGCTAGCTTGTTCACCCTCCCGCTCTACATTGTGCTAGAGGGGATTATTGTTGTCTTCGGCACTATCCGGAGTGTTATTGTCTCTTGTGCCGGTATCACTACTTTTGCTATGGCGGGACTTAAAGCGGCGCCGCTGACGTCGGCGCTTGGGTTGCTTCTTGGAGGGGTCATCCTCTGTCGTCTCGTCACCATTACCTTCTTTGGGGGTGTCCACCATGTATATAACATATGATGAGGTGGCGGTCCAGCGCCCTGTGGGCGGTGGTTCCTGTTTGTCTCCTGCATTGTCATCCATACCGTCGATGTCTTCAGAGTCGAAGTCGAGCATGTCGGTTAAATCGTCGATAGTGGTTACTAAGTGGGTGGTGGGTGGGCAGCGAATTTCTTCGTCGTCCGCATCCCATTCTAGCCGGACATACTTCGGCCAAGGTTCTCCTCGCAAGGAGAGAGACCTTAATGAATTTAGCACGTCGCTGAAAGGCGAATGCTGAAAGATATCCGCGGAGGTGAACTCCATAATCGGTGCCCAATCGGATTCGATAGGCACGGATGCAGGCGGCTCGGAGTCCTTGGCCGGCGACGAATCCAGTGGTTCGGCAACACGGATCTCGTAAGGGGTGAAGTCAGTATCTGGCTCCATCGCCACTGAGAGTGCGACATCCATGGCGGGGTCTATCCCTCTGTCCTCGGATGGCGCAATTTGCTCCGGATTGAAGGCCGGAGTAGTTGTAGGTGTGATCTCCCAAATACTGTCTGACCGCAGAGCTATGTCATGCTCGTCGTGATCGTGCGGTGCACCTGACATGGGCTCGAATCCATCGAAGATCAAGTCTCTGCAGATGCCGGCAGTGTAGTTTAGGTTTCCGAACCTGACCTGATGACCAGGGGCGTAGCTCTCGATCTGCTCCAGATGGCCAAGCGAGTTGGCCCGCAGTGCGAAGCCCCCGAATACGAGGATCTGTCCGGGGAGGAAAACCTCACCCTAGACTGCATCATTACTGATGCTCAAAGGAGCCATCAAGCCTTATGGTGACGGCACAGTGGAACTCTGAATGAAAGCACCAATGTCGGTGTCAAAACCGGCGGATCTTGGGTAGGGGGTCCCGAACTGTGCGTCTAAGGCGGATGGTAACAGGAGGCAGGGGACACGATGATTACCAGGTTCGGGCCCTCTTGATGGAGGTAATACCCTACATCCTTCTTGATTGATCTTGATCATATGAGTATTACAAGAGTTAATCTACCACGAGATCATAGAGGCTAAACCCTAGAAGCTAGCCTATGGTATGATTGTTGTTGTCCTACGGACTAAACCCTCCGGTTTATATAGACACCGGAGGGGGCTAGGGTTACACAGAGTCGGTTACAAGGGAGGAGATCCACATATCCGTATTGCCAAGCTTGCCTTCCACGCCAAGGAAAGTCCCATCCAGACACGGGGCGAAGTCTTCAATCTTGTATCTTCATAGTCCAACAGTCCGGCCAAAGGATATAGTACGGCTGTCCAGAGACCCCCTAATCCAGGACTCCCTCAGCAGTCATCGCACCAAGGCGTCGACACCTCCGGCCTCACGACTATATCGCGACGGTGGGCCAGCCTCTTCTTCGGGGGAGTGGCTCGGGCTCGTCGAGGGAGGGGGTTTCTCTTCTTTGCGGTTGAGAACCACCGTATCGGTGCCATGGTTGATGTTGCTCGATGAAGCAAGGAAGAAGAAGGAACAGGAGGAGCGAAGGAAGAGATGGGTGACGGGGGCTCCGCTCCCCCCTCCCATTTATAGCCAAAAGAAAGCCAACCATCGGCCACCACGATCTAAGGTAATAATGACCATTTTTCTGCATGCAGCAAGGACTCGTCAAGTCGGGCAGTTGCCGAGGCAGCGTGGGGAAGCGGAGACGCCCACGACCAATCAACCGCCACGCGTTAACTGAGGCCGCATGCTGTTAGGGCCCGCGGCGCTTCACACTTGTCCCTTGGCTTCGCCCCGAAGCCAAGTCTGAGCACTCCTTGGGCCCGGGGGCTACTGTCGGCATCCTGGGAAAGGGGGTCCCCAGTCTTGCCTGCCGCGGCCCTCGGCGTGGCTCCACTAGGGGCCCTGTATGACCCAGCTTCACCAGCAAACACTCAAGACCCTCGCGAGGGGCCAAGCCTCGCGAGGCGAACGATGCAAGACCTCCTCGGGGGCGACCTCACCAGGCTGACTCGCAAGGGCTGGAGAGATCAAGGCAAGGGGTGCCTCGCGAGGTTCCTGTGACGCAAGCCATGACGACCAAGGCCAGGCGGGCACCAAGCGGGCGCCAACGTGCAGTGTCCTCATTTCCCCTTTGGTGCTAAAGAGGCAAGCGCAGGCGCGGAGTCCCGAGGCGTCAAGCAAAGGTTTCCATATCACTGCAATGGGACCAAGACCAGCAGGACGGCAGGACGGAGGTCACCGTGGAGCCCAAGATGGCGTCACCACGAGAGCCTTTGGCAGGCGAAGATCATCTTTTGTCAGGATAGCTTGTACTAGTTGTCCCCCTTCAAATTGGCCGTTGTGGGATCCCTTCCCGCCTAATATTTGGGGAGAGGACCCGAGCCACTATAAATAGGACTAGCCACCACCTTAGAAGGGGGGACGATCCTCTACTACATCAACTCACAAAGCACAAGAGCACCTCTCCTCAGGACGTTGTTCTTCCCTTGTAACTGTTTATCCTCAGCCCTTGAAGCAATCCACCACACCACACTAGAGTAGGGTATTACACCACATCGGTGGCCCGAACTAGTATAAATCTTGTGTCCCTTGTTCTGCGGGTTCGACGCGCTAAGCCTTGAGATTGCAGTGAGGGCTTGAGTTAGAGGGAGGAGAGATCTTCGTGCGCACCCCAGTGTTCGAACCTCCAGGGTTTGCCAGAACCCGAAATCCAATAGTGTTAAGGTTTGTGATTCCCTATGCAAGCAATAAAGTCAATAATTATGTAATGAAATTATATCCTGCTTGTGGTGCATTATTCGGTGTTAATTATGCTTAATTCTTGCTTATGAGATTATTCATTTTTTGGTTGGTCGCTTCTCAATATTTTTGCTAGCCTTCATTTTGCAGTAAGTATGATCACTACTTGTGCATCCAAAAACCTTTAAACCAGTTTTGTCACATGAGTCCACTATATCTACCTATATGATGTATTATTTTGCCGTTCTAAGCAAATTTGTATGTGCCATCTCTAATTTTCAAAATAAACTTCTATTTTGTGTGTTCATACCACTCGCGGAGCGGTGAGGGGTGGCTAATATTTTCCATACTAGATGTGTTATTCTCATGATGAGTGTTTATTCACTTGTCATTGCACGAGAGTAAGGCAAAGGTATCAGGGATGTCCAGTCCCAAAATGAAAAATGAATTTACTTTATGTTGTCAAGTAATAAATTCCTTGGAAAGTGTTGGTATGGAAGGCACCCATGGTTACGGTTAGCCATGGAAAGTGATAGTATGGTGGAAAAAGGAATAAACTTTATTTTCTGTTTGGGAACCACCAATGATATATCTAGCATGGAAACTATTGGGAACTCTAAGTCGTTTTCGTTAGTGGGAAAGACACACCTCCCAAAATGATTTTATCTTTAAGTTTTTCACTTTCAGCTCTGGAACCTCTACAAATCCCTACTTCCCTCTGCGAAGGGACTTTCTTGTACTTTATGCAATTTTATTTTTGAATTTGAGTCTCCATCTTCTCTTATAAAAGCACCAACTAGGAGGCATTATGATCGTACTTGAGCATTGTGTGTACTTAATATGCGAGTGTGTTTCATGAATGGATCAATGATTGACCATGATGGGCTAGGGATAGCTTATTTTAGCGTTGATATTTTGAAATACGTGGTTGATTGTTGATATGCTTCAGTATTTAAGTTATCATGTCAAAACTAGACTATTGCTTTGGACAATATAAAAGTCCAAATGTCCATGCTATAAATAAAATAATATGATATGACATGTTAGGCAACATTCCACATAAAAAATTCGGTTTTTATCACTTACCTACTCGAGGATGAGTAGGAGTTAAGCTTCGGATGCTTATACGTCTCCAACGTATATATAATTTTTGATTGTTCCATGCAGTTATATTATTAGTCTTGAATGTTTTTTAATCATTTTATAGTCATTTTATATCAATTTTGGTACTAACCTATTGAAATAGTGCCAAGTGTCGGTTGCTGTTTTTTGCATGTTTTTTACATCGCAGGAAATCAATACCAAACGGAGCCCAAACGCAAAGAAACTTTACAGAGATTTTTTTATGGACCAGAAGACACCGAATGGGCCAAGGCAGTGCCTGGGGGTGCTCCAAGGGGAGCATAACCCACCAAGGTGCGCCTAGAGGCCTAGGCGCGCCCTGGTGGGTTGTGCCCACCTCGGGTGCCCCCCCAAACCGCCTCTTTGCTCTATAAATACCCCAATATTCCAGAAACCCAAGGGGAGTCGACGAAAATCAATGCCAGCCGCCGCAGAGTCCAGAACCACCAGATCCAATGACACCTTGCAGAGGGGTTCACCACCTCCATTGGTGCCTCTCCGATGATGCGTGAGTAGTTCTTTGTAGACCTTCGGGTCCGTAGTTAGTAGCTAGATGGCTTCCTATCTCTCATTTGATTCTCAATACAATGGTCTCTTGGAGATCCATATGATGTAACTCTTTTGGCGGTGTGTTTGTTGGGATCCGATGAACTTTGAGTTTATGATCAGATCTATCTTTTTTATATCCATGAAAGTTATTTGAGTTTCTTTGATCTCTTATATGCATGATTGCTTATAGTCTCGTATTTCATCTCCGATATTTGGGTTTTGTTTGGCCAATTTGATCTACTTATCTTTCAATGGGAAGAGGTTCTTTGTAGTGGCTTCGATCTTACGGTGCTTGATCCCAGTGACAGAAGGGGAACTGACATGTATGTATCGTTGCTACTAAGGATAAAACGATGGGTCTATTGATACGTCTCCAATGTATCTAAGATTTTTTTATTGTTCCATGTTATTATATTATCTGTTTTGGATGTTAATGGGCTTTATTTTACACTTTTATATTATTTTTGGGACTAACCTATTAACCCAAGGCCCAGTGCAAATTGCTGCTTTTTTGCCTATTTCAGTGTTTCACAGAAAAGGAATATCAACCGGAATGAAACCTTCGGGAATGTGATTTTTGGAACAAACGTGATCTAGAGGACTTGGAGTGGACGTCAAGAAACAAACGATGAGTCCACGAGGCAGGGGGCGCGCCTACCCCCCTGGGTGCGCCCTCCCCCATCGTGGCTCAACCGACCTACTTCTTCCTCCTATATATTCTCATATACCCTGAAAACATCCAGGAGCGCCACGAAACCCTATTTCCACTGGCGCAACCTTCTGTACCCAAGAGATCCCATCTTGGGGCCTTTTCTAGAGCTCCGCCAGAGGGGGCATCGATCACGGTGGGCCTCTACATCAACTCCACGGCCCCTCCGATGATGTGTGATTAGTTTACTTCAGACCTTCGGGTCCATAGTTATTAGCTAGATGGCTTCTTCTCTCTCTTTGAATCTCAATACAAAGTTCTCCTCAATCTTCTTGGAGATCTATTCGATGTAACTCCTTTTGCAGTGTGTTTGTCGAGATCCGATGAATTGTGGGTTTATGATCAAGTCTATCTATGAACAATATTTGATTCTTCTCTGAAATCTTTTATGTATGATTGGTTATCTCTGCAAGTCTCTTCGAATTATCAGTTTGGTTTGGCCTACTAGATTGATATTTCTTGCAATGGGAGAAGCGCTTAGCTTTGGGTTCAATCTTGCGATGCTCGATCCCAGTGACAGAAAGGGAAATGACACGTATTGTATTGTTGCCATCGAGGATAAAAAGATGGGGTTTATATCATATTGCTTGAGTTTATCCCTCCACATCATGTCATCTTACCTAATGCATTACTATGTTCTTATGAACTTAATACTCTAGATGCATGCTGGATAGCGGTCGATGTGTGGAGTAATAGTAGTAGATGCACGCAGGAGTCGGTCTACTTGTCATGGATGTGATGCCTATATACATGATCATGCATAGATATTCTCATAATTATTCGCTTTTCTATCAATTGCTCGAGAGTAATTTGTTCACCCACCGTAATACTTATGCTATCTTGAGAGAAGCCACTAGTGAGAACTATGGCCCCCAGGTCTATTCTCCGTCATATTAATCTTCCGTCAACAAGCTATTTCTATTACCTATTATTTTGTAATCTTTACTTTTAATCTTTATCATAAAAATACCAAAAATATTATTTTATCATCTCTATTAGATCTCACTCTCTTAAGTGACCATGAAGGGATTTACAACCCCTTTATCGCGTTGGTTACGAGGTTGTTATTTGTTTGTGTAGGTACGAGGGACTTGCGTGTGGCCTCCAACTGGATTGATACCTTGGTTCTCAAAATCTAAGGGAAATACTTATGCTACTTTGCTGCATCACCATTTCCTCTTCGAGGGAAAACCAACGCAGTGCTCAAGTGGTAGCATCTATCTCTACATAGATAGATCTTGTCTACGTCATGTCATCGTTCTTATTGCATTACCCCGTTTCAACATGAACTTAATACACTAGATGCATGCTGGATAACGGTCGATGTGTGGAGTACTAGTAGTAGATGCAGGCAGGAGTTGGTCTTCTAATCTTGGATGTGATGCCTATGTCATGATCATTGCCTGGATATGGTCATGATTATTTGAAGTTCTATCAATTGCCCAACAGTAATTTGTTTACCCACCGTTTGCTATTTTTCTCGAGAGAAGCCACTAGTGAAACCTACGACCCTCGGGTCTCTTTCTCATATTATTTGCCTTTGCGTTCTAATTTTATTTTCTTTTATTTTTAGATCTATTAAACCAAAAATACAAAAATACCTTGCTGCATTTTATTTTCTTTGGCGTTCGATCTATCAATATTTACAACTTTCTCTCGTCCACGTGCCAATTTTGGGCGCTGCTTCCCGAAAGGGATTGACAACACCTTTTACACGTCGGGTTGTGAGTATTTGTTAGTTGTGTGCAGGTGATGTTTATGTTGTGTTGCTTGGTTCTCCTACTGGTTCGATAACTTTGGTTTCATATCTGAGGGAAATACGTACCGCCGATGTGCTACATCATCCCTTCCTCTCTGGGGAAATCCTGGCGTAGCTTCAAGTGACTTTAGGGGCCGGGTGCCGTCCAACACATGTGCTGAAACTTGATTTTCTCTAACATAGCACATAGAGTAAAGAGTAAACCCTTCTCGTGCATTAGGTCAAAGGGATAATTTATGTGGGCCTACAGATGTCGATCTTTCTTTGATTTTTGGGAACAAAAAATAACCAATGAAAAACAAAGTCTACAAATTAGCAAAACAAGCATACCAAGGTTTATATAATCGTCATGATAGGTCACTATAGAGATATTTATTACATAAATGTCTATAATGACCGTATCATAGCATTTAAATGAAGCTCGAGAAATGCAACTTCCCACCGGCTCACCCATCCTTAGACTAGTCCAGCCCGAGCACGCTTAACTTCTGCGTTCTATTCGACTAGGCTAGTGGATGGGAAGCCACCCCTTGCTAATATGAATTGCCTCCTTGCCCTTAAAGCGTTTCATGCTGGTCACCCTATGGGACCTACTCCCTACTATCACACACATTTGTGCTTTTACAAACTATGTGCAATATTTACATTGCCAGTGTGTCACCTCCTAGCCTTCTATGAGCACTGACACTGGCAGCAGGGAAATGATGGGAGAAGTGGCAGGAAACCGATGGGAGGAGTGGCGGGTAATGGTAGCGTGTTTGGATACATAACAACATTAATACGGAAAACTTTTTTTGACATGAATATGGAAAACTCAGTAGAGAAGGAAGCGTGAGCTAGCACGATGTATGCGCATAGTGCTTACCCTCATAAATGAAATCACAACCGAAACTGCATGTGCTGTTGAAAGGGATGAGGATTGTCCTTCGATCTGGGAGCATCCAGTGGTGCAGACATACGATCCTTGGGGCTTGGGTTCTGGCCAATCAGAATGCACGACTCAGATCGCGCGCACAGCACGGGGGGGGCATCAGCCACAGTTTGGTAGTTACACAGCTTTCGTGAGTGAACCGTGTGCTCTTTGAAAACATTTCATGAGAATCTTTGTTTTTAAATCACCGTAAATCGAAAGCACACCCGAAAATCGTGAAATTTGGAATGGTCTCATGACATGGCACATATATGTTGAGGAATTTTTTTGTCCATTTTGGGGCAAGTTTTATTACAAGCCTCTTACAAACCGGAGCTTCTCTCAAGAAGCCTTGTGGTTCCAATAGGGAAACGTGTCTCCCTTGTGGGAGAACCAATAATCACTATCTCTTTTTGCCTTGTATTTTCTTCCATAGGCAACATGGAACGACAGGATATCTGTGCTGAAATTTAAAATTATTCAGGGTTTGTTTGGCCTTTTTATACATTAATTGAGTTTCCTAGTCATTTAATGTCCATAATTCAAATCTGAACTACAAATACATGCTCCAGTTCACCAAAATGGCTAGAAAAATCATGCATGTGTCCTTGGGTGCATGTTTTGGTCCCATGCAAGGAATGGGAATGAATTACAACCATAGCGGCGTCCTAGATCGTCCTCAAACATTTGGAATCTCGGTTTTTAAATCCCCGTAAATCCAAAACTCACCAGAAAGTCATGAAAGTTATCATGGTGTCACGCCATGGCACATATATGTCGTGGTAAAACATTGTCCAATTTGGGCCAAGCTTTATTACAAACCTCTTACAAACCGGAGCATGTCGCAAGAACCCTCGTGGTTTCAATAGGGAACTGTTTCCCCTTGTGGGCGAAATGATAATCGCTCCCTCTTCTAGCCTTGTATTTTCTTCTACATGCAAAAATGGAACAACGGGAGATTCATGCTGAACTTCGGAATTATTCAGGGTTCATTTGACCTTTTTTATTCATCAATGGAGTTTTCTAGGCATTTAATGTCCATAATTCAAATCCGAACTACAAATACATACTCTAGTGCACCAAAATGGCAAGAAAAAATAGTACATGTGTCCTTGGGGTGCATGTTTAGGTCCCATGGAAGGAATGGGAATGAATTCAGCCATCTCGGCGTCCTGGCTCGGCCTCAAACATTGCAAATCTTGGTTTTTAAATTTCCATAAATCCAAAACTCACCAGAAAATCATGATTCTTGGCATGGTGTCACTACATGGCACATATATGTCATGGTAAAAAAACTATCCAGTTTGGGCCAAGGTATATTGCCAGCCTCTTACAAACCAAAGCTTCTCGCAACCCTCGTGGTTCTGGTAGGGAAACATGCCCGTCTTGTGGGCGAAACGATAATCACTGCCTCTTCTCACCTTGAATTTGGTTTTATACAGGCCACATAGAATAACAGGAGTGTCGTGGTGAAATCTGAAACTATTCAGGGTTCATTTGGCCATTTTATATATTAATTGAGTTTTCTAGGCATTTAATGTAGTCCATAATACAAATTTGAACTACAAGCACATGCTCTAGTGAAGCAAAATGGGTAGAAATCGTACATGTGTCATTGGGTGCATGTTTAGGTCACATTGAAGGAATGGCAATGAATTACAAATGTCTCATCGTCTTGAAACATTGAGAATATCGGTTTTTAAGTCCCAGTAAATCGAAAACTCATCAAAAAACATGTAACTAGGCATGGATTCATGACATGGCACATATATGTCGTGGTAAAAAATCGTCCAATTTGAGACAAGGCGCACACATTAATAGCCAACGAAGTCCTTTTGAAACAAATAACTGACACGTTAATATTGCAAACAGTTGTTTTATATGAACCATGTGTTCACGTAACCATTTAAGTGCGGCCACACGTCCCTTTTTTCTTATGGGATAGTACTACCTCTGTCCTCGTTCATTGGTCATCTTTGTATTTTGTGCCAAAATTTAACCACACTCGGTGGCGTGTTTGTTGGGGAACATAGCATGCAATTTCAAAAAAATTCCTACGAACACGCAAGATCTATCTAGGACATGCATAGCAACGAGAAGGGGAGAGTGTGTCCACATACCCTCGTAGACCGAAAGCAGAAGCGTTAGGTTAACACGGTTAATGTAGTCGAACATCTTCACGATCCAACCGATCTAGTACCGAACGTACGGCAGCTCCGAGTTTAGCACATGTTCAGCTCGATGACGTCCCTCGAACTCTTGATCCAACAGAGCATCGAGGGATAGTTTCGTTAGCACGGCGGTGTGGTGCTGGTGATGGTGATGTGATCCGCGCAGGGCTTCGCCTAAGCACTACGATGCTATGACCGGAGGAGTAAACTGTGGACGGGGGCACCTCACACGGCTAAGAGAATAACTGTTGTGCTTTGGGGTGCCCCCTCACTACAAAAAAAAGACACATCCGTGACATTTTGGGCCAAATGAATATTTTTTCTATAATACTTATGACACTTCTATGATGATAATTGTGACAAAACTCGGTATCATCATAGATGTGGTGGGCTCCTACTTATATGACAAAAAATCATGACAGAAAATGTGCTTTTCGTCCTGGGCGGGCCGGAGACGCAGCTGCATGACATTCTTTGGGCCGTCCATGACAGAAAAAACCGTGGTAGAAGCGAGGGCGGGGAAAATATCCGGGAGTTCCCGGTTATGGTGGGTGGTCGGGGGCCGAGCGATGCGTGCATGTGTGTGAGGCATTGGGATCTAACTAAACCCAAGCGACGCGTTGCGCTCTAACTGATCCCGAGCGATTGCACTGTAGGCTACGCGTTACTGAACCCGAGCGATCCATCGATCCCTTGTTGTTAACTGAACCCGAGTGATTCCTTCACTACTGTTGCTAACTGAAGCTGATCGATGCTGCCTCTTGATTAACAGTGAGCGTTGTTGGGGGGTTTGGATGAACAGTTCCTGGTGGGGGTTGGATTAATAGGACCCTGTGGTAGTAGAGGCCGTTGCCGCTAGATGAACATGACCCCGATCGATCGAGCCGGTGGATGAACAGGACCCGTGGAGTGCTGGATGAACAGGACCCCATGGAGGGCTGGTTGAACAGAAGCTGGTGGAGGGCTGGTTGAACAGTAGCCAGTGGAGGGCTGGATGAACAGTAGCCCGTGGAGGGGTGGTTGAACAGGACCCCGTGGAGAGGGCTGGTTGAACTATAGTCGGTGGAGGAGCGCGCGTTGGAGGCTGGATGAACAGGAGCCTGTGGATGAACAATCGTTGGTGGAGGCTGGAGGAGGTCGACGGTGGATGAATAGGAGCCCATGGAGGCCGAAGGAGGTCGACGGTGGAGATGAATAGTATACCGTGGAGTCCCGTTTTGCGGTACGCCACACCCCTCTTAGTGAACAGGACCACCGTTTCAACCGTAGCACTCCAACACAAGTCTGTTTCCTCCGTTTTGCGGTACGCCAGACCCCTCCCGATGAACAGGATCCCGTTTCCATCGTGCCAGCCAAACACAAGGCCGTTTCCTCCGTTTTGCGGTACGCCGGCCCTTGTTTCCATCGGTTGTTCTGTCCAAGCTGGTTGGCTCCCCATGAACACGACGAAGCATTCCGTTCTGACCCAGCCAGTTGCCTCCCCATGATCACGATGATGATGCAGCTTCTCCATTCCGACCCAGCCATGTACACAAGCCCTGGCCGTACGTATGCGCGAGTAGGCATTCGAGACCCCGACCGTATGTACGTACGTGACCGTATTTACTTTCTTGCACCCTGGCTGATGTACGTATGTGTACATGCTACATGCATGCCTCTACTACGACACGCCCTTCCTTACACGGCCACGGTTCATCTCTGCAGCCTGTAGACAGACCAATTGTATGTACGTACACATTCGCGACCGGAATGACAATGCTACGTACGCTTTGACCGGGTGGGTCCTGAGTGTCAGGCACTTCCTTGCATGTGAAGATGTAGCTGGTGGGTCCCAGTAGTCAGGGGGAAGCGTTTTTTCATGAAATACGGTGGCCCGTCCTGTGGGTCCCTACTGTCAGGTGGAGGAATCATTATTTTCCGCGTAATAAGGAGGCACTTCCTTGCTGCGGCCGTGGAGCCAGCTGCCAGCCTCTCCACGTACAGTACTCTTCCGATTGAAGTCCTTCGTTGACCATGTTGACCATGCCGTGCCGACAGCAACAGGCCGATGGATGACGGCGAGGCCTAGGAAGGGGACAACGCAGAGCCGGGGAAGACGCGACAGTGGATGCCCACGCGGAGGGGATTACGTGGGTTAACTGCTTCGGCTGTGGTGTGAGGCTTCCATCGCTGGAGAATAACAAGAGGTGTGGGTGAGTATACAGGGATGGCATGGCCAGCGGTGGCAGCACAGGCGGACACGGGAGGCAGGAGCCGGCGGTACGGCCGACGCTTGTTTGGGCGGCTGGAGCAAGAAGACCAGAGGTTGAAGAAGCACTATGACCGTTGGATGGACATCGTATGGTCACTGGAGCTAGAATCGTTCATATTGACTAAGTTGACAAATCCCTCCATTCCTGTCATCTTAGTAGGCCCACAAGTAAGCCTCCCACAATGGTGGGTCCCAGCTAGCAGGGGGTATTCATTTTTTTGTGCATAATAAGGAGGCACTTCCTTATGCACGAAGATATAGCTGGTGGGTCCGAGCTGACAGCGGGGGGAACATTTTTTTCAAGAAATACAGAGGCCCTTCTAGCGGGTCCCAGCTGTCAGGTGGAGGAATCATTATTTTGCGTGTAATAAGGAGGCATTTCCTTGTGTGGACCCCTACTGTCAGCATCTTTCGATGGTTGTTGTTTGTTGACCATGTTGACCTCGCTGTGCTGAGATCACAAACGCGATGGACGAGGGCGAGGCCCAGGAAGGGAACGACCCGGAGCTGGCGAAGCCACCACAGTGGATGCCCACACTGAGGGGTGTACGAGCGGTGACTAGTCGGCTGCGGGGTGAGGCTGACGTTGCCCGAAAATAATAGGATGTGTGGGTGGGTAGAGGGATGGCCTGGCGCCAGCACAGCTAGCAACGAGAAGAGGGAGCAAGCAGTCCCACCGGCGCTGGTTTGGGCGGCTGGAGCAAGAAGATCAGAGATTGAAGAAGCACGGCGGCCGTTGGATTGACATCCAGCAGTCACTGCTCTGTGTTGACTAAGTTGACAAAGCCTTGCGTACGCATCAAACAAAATTAGGACAACGTCATCGTCAACCTAGTAGGCCCAGAAGTCACCCTCCAAATCTGTGGAAAACAACATACAACCCATTAGCCATTATTTTCAATAATTTATAGCCCATTTGCTAATTATTAAGGATATTTGAAGCCCATATTCTTTTTATTAGCATTACAGACCATATATTCTGGGCACTGCTAAAAAATTCAACGAAAATTTTCATATTTTGGTGGGGTCTGAACTCTTTTAATCACAAAATTTTGAGTCACGTTAAAAATAATTTTTAAAGATTATATCAAAATAAAATTCAAAAAACAATTCTCCGCAAAAAAATGAATGAAATTTAAAATCTTAACTAGCAATATGCTCGTGCGTTGCACGGAACATGAAGATGCATTCGTATGAGTAGTTTATCTTGTGGGAGAAAAGACGATCTTTTAATGTAATTGCCAGTTGGCTTTGGTTTTTATAAGAGTAGAGAGTAGAGAAATCCCGAAAAAATGATATTTTAATGTAATTGCCGGTTGGCTTTGGTTTAAAAATTTATAGCCCATTTCTTACAACTTATAGCCCATTTTCGGGGGAAGCCCATTTCTTACAACATTACATCCCTCCCTCCTCGTCTTGAAAGATTTGCTGCCCAGCAGGGCTGAGAAAAGCAAGTAGGCCTCAATTTTGGTGTTCTCCAAAAAAAGAACTAGGCTAGCCATTTTCATAAAGAAAAAAGATATCAACTGGCCTCGTCATGTGCTTAAATAAAAGCATAAGCGTGGGCTAGACGAGCCACAGCCCCCGCACAACGCGCGGTTGAGCTTCGTCTCTGAAACTAAAAAAACAACTAGGCGAGCTGCTGGGTCCCTGGTGTTATCCGCTCATTGTGTAATTTTAACAAATCCGCCGCCGCGCCGTCCTATGCATCCCCGGTGTGAGATGAGACATTGATGACTTGTCCTGGCTTGTAATAACGAGGCACCTACTTGCATAATGCAATGACCCTGGTGGGTCCCTACTGTCAGCCTCTCCATGTACAGTCATCTCCTGATTCCTCTTGGTTGTTGACCATGTTGAAAACGCCAGATGGAGGCGGGCAAAGCAAGCGAGCCAAGGTGGAGAACGACGGCAAGGCCTCAGACGGGAAGTAACAACAGCCATGGAAGATGCGGTAGTGTAGTGGCAGGTGGAGGGGAGTACGAGGGCAACAACATGCAACTCAAGCTTACAAACGGTACAAAAATCCCAAGGATTAATTGTTCATCAAATTTTTAGACAAAACCCAGATTGAACATGGCAGTAACATCTAACCCAACCACTCTTTTTCTCAGTCACAAACAAATGGATCGGTCTGATCCATAAAATCAATATCCCGTGGATAAAAATTTATTGCATGATGACTACAACTTGTTGTAAATAGAAGCCGAGCACGTTTAGAAGCCCATTTGTCCACCTGAAACTCCTTTTTTTGCTCTTCAACGTGTCTGTCTGTTAGAAATCTCTTGCGGTAAAACTTAAGCCTCGGGGACAATAGTAACCTCACAATCAACAGGAAGAATGTGATAAAGCTTTTGTTTGCCTGGTCGGATGCATATCCTTCCATCGTTATTGTCCTCAAACGAATGTCATGAGAACTGAGAAAATCCTGGTGCTTATTATGCCACCGATTGGTTATACGTTTTTGTCCATGTACTTGTAGTACCTAAGTAGACATGAAGATTTGAAAACAGTTAAGGTCTGAAAAAAGAGTATTTCGAAAGAGCAACAGCTGAATGGTTAATTCTAGTACAATATATACAGTCTTTCAATGTGCATGAAATCATCACCTCCGTATATAAATTCTCCAAAGACTGAAAGCATCGCAGCAAGCCAATAATTATGTTCGGATCATAACTATACATTCCGATATATAAAATCTTGACAGAATCCAGCAGCATTGATAGGCTATCCATGGACGAACTCTTCATTGAGCATATAACATAAAATTAGTACGCAAAGTGTATTCCAAGATGATATAAAACTTATGCGCACAAATGAAAAATGCAGCTTATGATTATAAATGTGTACATGATAATATACGGTACCTGAAAAAGTGAGAATCCAAACACCAACTCTTTGTGATAATTAAACGAATCATGAATTAAACCCAAGGTCTCCAGTGTGGGCGCAGAGACGATAGTTATTTCCGAAGGTTTATAACAATTATCAAGGAGCAACCTTTCAAGTGACTTCGATGATGAGCTATTATCCTTCAAAACAAATTCCAATTCTTTTAAGGTGAGGCGACTATATTTGGAGAGAACTGGTAGGAACTTCTATTCCCAAAACAATCAGCAAGCACTCCAGGGCAGGGCAACTAGAGTGGATAATGTTGTGCAGTGAGGCCTCTGACAGATAAAACACCACAAGCGAAAAAATTAGCAGTGGAAGTCGAAGCATTTGTACCAGATTGTCTGGTAGATGGCACCGGGCGAAGGTGGCGGTGTGGAGAGAGGAGGAAAACCGCAAGATGGACAATGGTGGTGTAGGCACGAATTCTTGGTATGTTCGTGGTATGAAGCTTTCATGGTGATGGCAGAACTCAAACTGCTAGAGTTTTCTGAATTCAGGGGATGTCAGCCAAGCGTCCACCATGACGGGTATGGACAACAGGTACCGTGTCGGGATGCAGAGGCATTGAACGGGGCCCTGCTGGTGAGAGGAGACGATGGCTTTGAGGAGATCAAATTCAGGAAGGACAAATATCTGACGACAGTCGAGATTGAGGGGCGTGGTGCGCCATAGAGGGTGCCACCGAGTTGAGAGGACTTGTGTGCAGCAGCAATCCTGGGTGGGGAGAAGCGAGATGATCTCCTCAAGGATGACGTCTGGAGATCGCTGATGCGGTCCACCGGAGATTCTACCGGTTCCTCAGATCCGGGTGGGGGGGCTCACCGCTTCTCCTCGCGATGCCGAGTGCAGGATCTACAACCGGCGTCGCCGCTGGCAGGAGCCTCATCTTCTTGGCGTTGGGGCCAGCCGACTCCATTTTCCTTGTGGGTGTTACACCGAGCTCACGGGTTTGAGCAGAGTGGCCAGAGACGAGCCTAGTGGCAGTGCGAGTGGGGAAGAAGGAGGGCTGGGGTTTTCTGTACGATTGGAAGAAGAGGAGCAGGCGTTTTCTGTATGAGTGAGGAAGAAGGTGAGCGGGTTTTTTTGGAAGAGTGAGGAAGATGGGGAGCGGGGGGGATTAGGGCGAGACGGAAGCGTAAGTGGAAGCGAGGAGGAAGGAGGGTTTTCTTGGGATCGCCCCCTCTTCAAGAAATATGGGCTTCTCCTCGCAAAAAACAAAAACAAATGGGCTTTAAGATGGATAGGCTTTTGTATCGGCCCAGTCGGCTACCTGTGTTTCGTACTGGAGGGCCTTGTGCTATAGGCAGCCCGAGACACTCTCCAGCTTATTGCCCATTCGAAAGAAAAAAAGAGATGCCTCCAGCTTATGGCTACTCATCGGTAACCTTTTTCAACTTGGCATCCACCAAATTAGAGGATGCGGTACTGGATGCAGAAACTCACACTAGTCGTGTAGCGCGGCAAAGTGAGGTGTCAAACAACAGGCCTACAATGTACTTACTAGATTGTGAAGGTTCACAAGCTAGTCAACATTTACTTTAAACTAAGATTCAGAAGATACGGTATGCATACTAACATTCAGAAGAACAAAAGTTCAGCATGTTTATCCATCTCGATGATTCACCATACTATAACCAATACAAAGCTGTGAGAAGCTGTGGAAATAAAGAAAATCGGTCGATGCTTCTCTGAGCAAAGGGCCTCCCTGTGCACGCATTAATTTCCTGGTTATGCTTATTTCTTCTCAATGTTGCGAGCACTTTGAGCATGTTGGCAACTCCACAGCTAGCTAGCAGCCTCATCTTGCAATTGATGCTGACAAATTTGCACCAAACACATGAGGCAATAGAGATGACTCAACATGAGTCCATATTGTGCAGTTCCCCTGAAATCCTCTTCGTCCTGAATCTGAAAAGATTGGAAAACAATAGCTATACTTAAACGGTGTTGCAAAACAGTAGCGCATATCAATAGCTCGGCATGACAAAACATGATCATCTGGACGAAGGGGATACTAACCTGCCTGAGGAAGATTATATATAATTTCATATGTCCTTGGTTGATTTCCACCTTCGGCTGCACTGCTTGTTTGCTATTCCACACATGACAGGATCGTTCCGCACTCCAATCAGCAAGTCAACGTATGAATAAGCTTATTTCATCTTGCGGTGGTGATTGTACCTAGTTAAGAATGTAGGAATACCTGGAGCACCAGCAAGTTAGCTGACAGTAGGTAGATGCAGCCATATAAGTTTTGTGCGGTGCTACCAAAATTGAGGTTTGTATCCCTTCCCATTATGAGAATTCTTCTTGAAGTTGGTAGAATGTGACGGCTTGTTCTTTGCATCAAACTTGCCTTTCCCCTGAGATTTGTTCTTGTTGTTTTGGGGCTGGTTGGGCTGGAAGTTCTTCTTGTGTACCATGTAGAAGTTCCCTCAGCGACCCAAGCACGTGTGTCTTTAGCTCTCGCCTTTGATTTAAAATGAAGAGTGTTAATGAGATCCGAAATGGAAAACTCAAGTCTCTTGTTTTTCAGAGAAGTAGCAAAATTGTTCCACGAAGGTGGAAGCTTGGCAATGATGGTCCCAACAACAAATTTGCCCGGCAACACACACTTGAAGTACTCAAGTTCCTTAGCGAGTGACTGTATCTCATGAGTCTGCTGAACAACAGAGTGCTCATCAGTCATCTTGTAGTCACAGAATTGTTCCATGACGTACAACTTGTTGCCAGAGCCCGAGGCCCCAAACGTGGCCTCGAGCGCAGCCCACATGTCTTTGCCACTGTCAGACGACATATATGAATCCACAATGGAATCGTCAAGAACACTCAGCAGGGCGTCTTTGAAGAGGGTATCCATGTTCTCAAAAGCTTCATGTTGTATAGGATTAAGATCGCCCCCAGGCTTACCCTTAGTGGCGCCATAGCAGTACACGATCTGAAACCAATATACTAGTCTTGTGCGCCTCCTTTTATATTGCACCCCCTTTAAAGTAGGTGATACGTCTCCGTCGTATCTATAATTTTTGATTGTTCCATGCCAATATTCTACAACTTTCATATACTTTTGGCAATTTTTTATACTATTTTTGGGACTAACATATTGATCCAGTGCCCAGTGCCAGTTCCTGTCTGTTGCATGTTTTTGGTTTCGCAAAATATCCATATCAAACGGAGTCCAAACGGGATAAAAATGGACGGAGATAATTTTTGGAATATTTGGAAAATTCCGGAAGAAAAATCCACGCGAGACGGTGCCCGAGGTGGTCACGAGGCAGGGGGCGCGCCTGCCCCCTACCCTCGTGAGCCACCCGTAAGGCAGTTGACACTCTTCTTTTGCCGCAAGAAAGCTAATTTTCGGAAAAGAATCATGGCGAAGGTTTCAGGCCAATCGGAGTTACGGATCTCCATATATACACGAAACGGTGAAACAGAGCCAGGAGAGAACGTAGAAACAGACAGAGACAGAGAGACAGATCCAATCTCGGAGGGGCTCTCGCCCCTCCCACACCATGGAGGCCAAGGACCTGAGGGGAAACCCTTCTCCCATCTAGGGAGGAGGTCAAGGAAGAAGAAGAAGAAGGGGGGCCCTCTCCCCCTTCCTTCTGGTGGCGCCGGAGTGCCACGGGGGCCATCATCATCACCATCATCTCCACCAACAACTTCACCGCCTTCACCACCAACTCTCCCCCCCTCTATGCAGCGGTGTAACCTCTCTCTTACCCGCTGTAATCTCTACTTAAACATGGTGCTCAACGCTATATATTATTTCCCTATGATGTATGGCTATCCTATGATGTTCGGGTAGATCCGTTTTGTCCTAATGGCTATTTGATGATCAAGATTGGTTTGAGTTGCATGTTTTAGTATTGGTGCTGTCCTATGGTGCTCTCCGTGTCGCGCAAGCGTGAGGGATTCCCGCTGTAGGGTGTTGCAATATGTTTATGATTTGCTTATGGTGGGTGGCGTGAGTGAACAGAAGCACAGACCCGAGTAAGTAGGTTGTTTGCGTATGGGATAAAGAGGACTTGATGCTTTAATGCTATGGTTGGGTTTTACCTTAATGAATCTTTAGTAGTTGGGGATGCTTGCTAGAGTTCCAATCATAAGTGCATATGATCCAAGCAGAGAAAGTATGTTAGCTTATGCCTCTCCCTCAAATAAAATTGTAATAATGATTATCGATCTAGTTATCGATTGCCTAGGGACAAATAACTTTCTCGTAACAACAAACTCTCTACTAGACCTAACTTAGTTGTGTCTTTATCTAAACAGCCCCTACCTTTTATTTACATGCTCTTTATTACCTTACAAACCTATCCAACAACACCTACAAAGTACTTCTAGTTTCATACTTGTTCTAGGTAAAGCGAACGTCAAGCGTGCATAGGGTTGTATCGGTGGTCGATAGAACTTGAGGGAATATTTGTTCTGCCTTTAGCTCCTCGTTGGGTTCGACACTCTTACTTATCGAAAACTGTTGCGATCCCCTATACTTGTGGGTTATCAGTAGGCGGCTTCAAAAGTGCGGCAAAACCACTCGGAGTAAATTGCCTATAATCATGTTTTTGGATTGGATTGTTGAATATATGAGAAATTTACTATGAGATGTAATCCGTATCAACAGTAAATAGATCTTGACGACAACTGCAAAGATCAAAGTAATTATGCGGACTAAACCAGGAGGACAAAATCACATACTGTATAGCGGGAGCAGAACCACTGTGGTTGATGTTGTCACTCATGTCGTTGATGAAGAGGTTACCGAGGTCGGGGAAGAAGGTTGTCATTGAGGAAGTCGTCGTTGGTAGCAGTCACAGGAGTGTGCTCCCCAAAAACCTAATCACCCCTCTCCCGTACAGGATGGTGGGGTTCAGAGGATTGTTGTCCCTTCTCATGGTGCACGCCGAAAGGAGGGATGAAGAAGAATTGTGTGGTGGCGCTAAGATCTGGAATGGTGCAATACCATATGATACAGCGGTGGCTAGGGTAGAGCCTGTCAGGTCGGTCGTGCGAGTAAGACCAAGTACTACATAATAGTTGGCCTTTGGCCCAAACCCCACGTCCAAGTCAATAATAGACCCACTATCCAAAAGAATCAGAAACGGCTGAGTAATTAAGGCGTCCGTTAATTATTAATTAATGACTTAATAAATTTTCCGACTCACACCACACTTAGAGCATGGTTAATACTATAACCAACATCCGGCTATATGAAGTTGACACATCATCTACTCGGTCTTTTCCGGTTTACAAGGCTCAAATCTGAAATATCATCAATCAAGGCATTTTGTGAGTGGAGGAATGTATCTCGTACTTTACAAAACTACCCCAATTAAACTCATGCATTAAATTGGATTAATTGCAGTGCATACATGCTTGGCCACTAGATAAGTAGAAACATTACATGCATTGGTGTGTTCCTTTTTTAATTCTTACATGCAAAGATTTAATGCGTCTCGGAAACTAAAAATGAGATGGAGATGAGCCCTATAAATTGGATAAACAAAAAAGTTGAGATAAGCCCTATAAACCGGAAAGGAGGGAGTAGTATTATACATAGCCCGCTTACAATAGTTAGTCCCTTTAGTATAATACTATATCATTAATAATGGCCCCACCTTTTGTCTCACAAAGTATGTGTAGTCTAAAATGCCTGGCATGCAGTGGGTAGTGCCCTCGGTCGGCGCGCGGCTTCAATGGCGGAAGCAATGAGAGGTCGCGTCGCCATGACTTGCCATCAACATGGAGCGGTGAGCTCAGCTGGCGCCGGGCAGGAAGGTTTTGATTTTTGATTCAGTTGCTGTGCTGCTACCATCCAATATTCGCGTGTGGTTATTTCTAGAATAAAAAAAGGAGGTACTCCTACTTATGTTACTCCCACTATGGCTAGCCTTGCGCTTGGCTCTTCACCTCTTCCGGAAGCCGAATAATAATGGTGTTACTACAGTAGTACTTCTAGCAATCTGACACCAAATGAACTACTGCACGTCCACCGCTTGTGAGCAAAAGTTGCACCTCATGCTGCGAGCCACCGCGCACGCGTTGGCGAGGGAGAAGGCGTAGTAAGCTAGCTTCTCATCATTCTGCGAGTTGACGGGACACACCAAAGTTATTTAGTACGTACTCTCTCCAAAAAAGGGCTGACCATGTCATGGCTACAATCCGGTGCTATGTCATTGAGTACGCGCACTATTCACGTTCCATCGAGGAGAAAAAATATTGCGTATTAGGAGTAGGTGCCATCGAAGTGCACGACTCACTTACGCACTGCTTATCTGATTATCTCCATTTTCTTGCATGACACGTGCACCTTGATGCTAGATGTCTCGCGTGTTGGCAAAAGGATGAACAAAGCTCACGTAAAAAAAGAGTGGAAGAACATAGATTCCCGATGATCGAGAAGGAGCAAGGAACCTCGCGGTGGAGCGTCTGCAAGGAACCTTGCTTGTTTTCCCCTATTTTTTGCCACCTGCCCACCTATAAAAAAATAAAATAACATGAACTCTTCGCTAACCACTAGATACGATACATCATGATGCTAAGTTGAAGATATTTTATTAGTTTATACTCCCTCTGTCTCGGTTTGTAGGGCGTGCGCGTAGTTCTAGGTCATCGATTTGACTAACAAAATATGAGTTATATGTCACCAAAAGTATATCATTATATGCTTAAGTGGATGTAGTTTCTAAACATATATTTTTCATCCAATATGATACCTATTTAACTAGTTAAATTTTCAACCTAGAACGACGCACATGTCTTATAAACCGAGACGGAGGAAGTATTGATAACCACGCAAGAAGCCACGCATGTACAGGATGCATGCAGCCACGCATGTACACACGCCGATGCACTAACTCATGCCGATCCAACTCATGCACAAACACGCACAACATGGAGCACACAACGCACGTACACAACACATGCATGCACACACACTCGGCCGCAGAATGCACGTGAATAACACATGCATGCGCGCACACGCGACTGCATGGAGGCGTGCGCCATCTGCGGTGACGTCTGGTTCGTCATGCTATAGCGAAGATCGCACCATTTTGTCCACTCTTTCGGCGGCATCCGACGAACAGGAAGAGCAGTTCTCCGGCATAAAAGCCGTCTGGGTGGCCCGCCGAGCCCGGCAGCTCGCTTCTCCACCTACCTCGTGTAGACCGTCAGAGGCAGTTAACATACTAAGCCAGCGCGTGGTTTCGCAGCTGGCCTCTCCAATACAACTCGAGGAAGAGTGCCGACTTGCTCCACGTCGGCTTGTTAGGGAGCACAGCGGCACGGGCATTGTCGCTGTCCTCGATGCCGCCACGTCGTATAGCGCCTCAAGTGTCTGCCACTATGCCATCCTCCGTCGTCATGCGCGTAACCGCGACATGCAGGGAGAGAAAGAAGCCGCCGTGGATGTTGACGAGGTGATGCAGCTACGCAGATGTGGACGAGGTGACGGGCATCACGTCCCCGCCTGCCACCATCATCGAGGAAAAGTAGAACACGAGAGGCCGCCGCTGATTGTATTCCATGAAGGCCACCGCTGAGGCGACGCTGGCGAATATAGCCGGTGTCTTGCTCGAATCTTCTTCCGCCAGATCCTGGAGGAGGACAAAGAGATCGGGTGGCGAACATTTAGATTAGGTATTTTAATTCTACTAAGCTGGTTGTAATGGGAGTATTATAGGTAGTATCATGCATGCCAACTACTCCCTTTGTTCCTAAATATAGGAGTATTATAAGAGCATGGTTAATAGTATAACCAGCTGATGGCTACATGACACTGCCACGTCATCTATAGCCAACCTTGTAGCCTTCAAGTATAATACTCCCTCCGTCTAGGTATCATCTTACAAAAACCAAATAATCCCAAAATACTTAGACGCGGTGCATTAACTTCTACCTCGTTTCTCGTTTCTTGACATATCAACCAATAAGAGATGTGGGTGTGCATGCTTTTAATGACTTGAGAATAGAAAACATGACATGCGGTGGTTAGTTGATTGCATGCAATGCTATTAATTAGCAAATAAACATTAAGTGTGAGGCGGTTCTATAGGTGGGCAGGCGGCATGGGCCAATTCCTCTCCAAACACCTAGGGAGGTGGTTGAACCGAACAAGTATAACTTGTTTCTAGTGGGTACATTGACGTGGCATCGAAAGGGTGTGATAGCTAACTCTTGCAAAATAATTAACTACCACATTGGCATACATGAGCATTGGGCCCACTTGTCGGCGTGCTGGACGGAGGAAGGAACGCAAGACAAAATGGAGTGTGGAAGGGTGCGAATCGAGTGGCTCACGTGTGATGACCACTGGAGCAATACACTCAGGTACTACATTAAAAAATTAGTGCAAACACGGCCGGTTATACTATGAGTAGGTGACCGTGCGCTTGGCTCTTCGCCTCTTCCGAAAGTCGAACAATGATGATGGTACTACAGTCGATAGTGTACTAAGCAAAGCTTCTCCTTGTTTGTGAGTAGACCGGACACATCAAAAGTAGTCTCCAAAAAGGGTTGACCATGTCCATGGCTACCATCCCATGCTCCGTCATTCAATGTGTGCTTCTCCTTGTTCTACGAGTTGACGGGACACATCAAATTTAATACGTATTTAGTACTCTCTCCAAAAAGGGCTGACCATGTCCATGGCTACCATCTCGTGCTCCGTCGTTGAGTATGTGTACTATTCACATGCCATCGAGGAGGAAAAATATTACGTAGTACTAGGTGCCATCGTAGTGCACGACTCACTTACGCACTGCTTATCTCCATTTTCTTGCATGACACGTGCACCTTGATGCTAGATGTCCAGCTTGTTGGCAAAAGGATGAACAAAGCTCATGTCAAAAAAAAGAGTGGAAGAACATAGATTCCCAACGACTGAGAAGAAGCAAGGAACCTCGTGGTGGAGCGTCTGCACTCATAATATTTTATATTATGTAGCGATAGAAAATCAACCAATCATCTCCACAGTAGATCGGAAGAGTACAAAACACGGTAGCCCAGTGTAGTTACATCATACTGTACGTGGCTAACCCAGGCTATCACCATATTTCTTGGCCTCCGTGCGACAGCTAGCTCTAGTAATCCACCAGCCCGTACCGCTTCTCGCTCCTCATCTCTCTCAAAGTGGGGTGGGCTGGGGTTTTTGCCATCTATTGAGGTCGGTTAACTCATCACATGTTAGTGACATGCCAAGAGCATTCTAAAAAATCATTGTACTCTATTGTTATGCCAAGAAGAGGAAGCACTTTGACCAATGGACCAAATGAGACAGGCATGTCGTGCCCTGAGTGGGTCATGTTTCTCTTTTTTTAACTTGTTTGGTGTAGTGGTAACACTTGGTTTTGACTATTGGTAAGATTTTATATACTCCCTCCGTCTAGTGAATAAGTCATCATAGATTGTGCACCATGACAAAGGAAGAGGGGAAAATGAGAGAAATTAATATTTATTTGCTAATTAATAGCATTGCATGCAATGAACTAACCATTGCATGTCGTGTTTGGTAGTCTAAGTCATTAAAACATGCACGCCCCACATCTCTTATTGGTGGATATGTCAAGAAACAAGAAACGAGGTGGGAGTTAATGCACCGCGCCAAAGTATTTTGGGATTATTTGGTTTTCGTAACGTGACTTATACACCTAGACGGAGGGAGTAGGGCCTAATGTATTCTTTGGGGATGCCTTTGACTATTGATAAGATTTTATATAATTTGAAAATTATATCATTCGAAGATCCTTTCATGTTCCGTTTTCAAAAAGAAAAAGATCCTTTCACGTACGGATTTACTGTATACTTTGAGCAACTTGCATGTCCTATACTGCTCCTGTTTGGATACTCTAACTTAGCTAGAGGTTAGACTAACTCATGACTAACCCTGAACTAACTGTAGCCAAAGAGGTGTTTCGGTGACAGGGTTAGATTGACAATAAATGCAGTTGATGGAGAGAGAAAAGTGATTTTTCAGTGATGGTTGCTTTGCCCGAGCAACTTATTACTCTGGGAATATGGGAGTACCAGCGGATTCTAGGAACGGAGAAATGATGGTTGCGTCGTTCGAGCAACTTACTGTGGCAAAGGTGGGGCTCTGTGATTTGACTGCTCACTAGTCATTACTAATGCGGCACAATGACTAGGGTGAATCTTTCCATGCAGTTGTGCACTCAATATTGATGCACGGCAGGTGGAGCCGGATGAAGGATGTCCCACATGTCGGCGAAACAAAGTTGAATTGTTTCTGGCATTGCTATCAATCCTTCAGGATTTTTTTATATGTACGCATAATTTTAATGAAATTGTACTGTGATGATATGAAGGTTTCAACTTTGGTTCCCGCGGGAAAAAAGGTTTCAACTTAGGATTCATGTGTCCTCTTGCCTCAAAATTATCTCGTTACAACATTCCATCAAATACAAATGGAACTACCACGGCTGCTAATGCCTCTCAATGGTTCGCAGATCAGCGCCAATATTCACATCACAACGGAAGACAAAGTTGTGAGAAGGTGTACAAATAAAGAAAAAAATATAATTGATCGATGTTGTTCGTAGGCATGGGTCCATTTCCTAGGCACAGTGTTCATTGCTTGGCTGCTAGTTTCACCCAGCGCTGCAGCCAAAAAGGGGGTGTACGGAGGACACCACAATCCGATCATTTTGTGCATCTCCACTAAAATCGAGCTGACCATCCCTGTTTTCAAAGATATCCAGTCAGTGTGATTGCAATAATAGTGGAACTAGATGATGAAACATAACACACAAAAATGGTTTGAGGACGACATTGCAAAAAAGAGGTAGAAAGGAAACAATTACTGGCGAATAACATGAGTTGAAGACACATACGCTGACAAAAAAGAAGCATATTCCATGTAATAAGGGAAAGATAGCAGCATGGTGGTTTATCAAAAATGGTTTGAGGACGACATTGCAAGATGGAAAGTATGCCGGCCGAGATACGTTTTAAGCAAACAACTAAAGAAGATCCACATGCAGCAACGTGGGAAGATGGGTAGTGGAGCAAGGCCGGAGGAAGCTGTGCCTGAGGGTCGTCGGGGTGTTACTAGGAGGGCGCCGGCTGCCCAGATCTGCCCATACTACGGTAGCGAGCAAGTGGCAAAGGCCCTACCGCACCGGAGCTTGGTCAGAGAGAACGGCGGGTACCGCAGATCGGGACATGCTGCCTCAATGCCGTCGAACGGAGAAACGATGCACATCCTCCATTTCCGTCGGCAGATGGGATGCGGCCAGATCACTGACCAACCGTGAGAGAGAGATGCCATCGTCGCCTTGTGTGAGATGGTGTGACGAGAGACAAACCCCGCAGGCAGGCTCCGTTCTATATAGTGGATTCCATTTTCCCCACGGCAATCATTTTATATTCTGTACTACGCGCCATTGAGGAGGAATATATAACTTTATTTAATACTAACACGTTAAGTCGAACTTTGTTCCGTCTAGGTGTGGTACCCGACCCTCCTTCGAGTAAACAACCGCTACACGCGTCAAATTATCACATGGGCTGCCTTTTCATACAGAAACGAAATCTACCGTGTACCCGTGCGGGTGTGGCCGGGAACGAGACGTGAGTACATGCGTCCTGCATGCACCTCTTATTTAGGTGCAGGTACGTACGTGGGTGGGTGTGAGAGAGATGGTTTGTGTGAAACCGAGGCAATGTGTCGATGATATCTCAAACAAAAAAATGTAACATATGCAATGTGTGTGAAACAGAGTCATGGATATATCATACATATAGGGAGCGATCCACGAGAAGAGAGTGGAGGGATCATCGGTGTGAGATATCGATAGAATCAAAAACAGGGATGAAGTGTGTGGCTGCGTGATCGATAAAGACTGCCATCAAATTTGTGTTTGCCCATGTCAAAGATACAGGGCGGCTGGCCTACTGGAATTTGAGAGGGCACATGTGCAGTTTTTCTCTGTGGCATGGATACCTACCTACAACTTTTGACTATCGGTGGGGGGGGGGAGGGGGTAGAGACCTAACTATAGAGAGGTATATTCACTAGTATATGTGTGGAGAAGGAGAGAGACCTAGCTATGTGTAGAGGGAGATCGATCGGCATCCATGGATATGTGTAGTAGAGGAATAAGGTTGGGAGAAAGACAAAAGTAGAGTGTCGGAGGGTTGGTGGTGGAGTGGCGTGTCACAAATGGTGGGAGACGCCTGCTAGACAAATGGAGGGTACGAGTGCAATATCAATAAGAGAGGGCGGGGATGTCTGTCTGTCTATGCACGTGCGTGTGAGAGACGGGTCGGGAGGTATGCAAGGATTATAAGGGAGACGATATGGTTGTGGTAAGCATACGTAACTACATAGGAAGATCAACCGTTGTGTGTCCGAGAAAGGGAGAGACATAACTAGTGAGGTAAGTCTATCGGTGCGTGGGGAAAAAGAATTATAGTCGGCCTAGCTATATGTAGGGAGATCAGTACGTATACATGCATGCATGTGTTAGAAGCAAATAAGATCCGGAGAGACAGACAGGGGGAGAGGGGTGCGGCTAGGAGGTGGTGCGAGAGGCCTACTATGTCGATGGGGGAGGAGTGTGCGAGTATGAGATCGATGAAAAGAGGGGCGGGAATGTGCACCTACATGGAACCGTACTGGACATAGGGGGCATGGACGGTGAGAAGAGAATTGGGAAGTATGTGTTTGTGGTAGGCACACTACTAGGAAAAGGGCTATAGATGAAATTGACACTAATGGCGCACCAGACACGTGGTGCGCCACTACTATATACTAATGGCGCACCATGTGCAGGTGCGCCATTAGTGTGGAAGACACTAATGGCGCACCAAACACATGGTGCGCCACTAGTAACAAAAACTTTTTTTTCATTTTTCCAAACATACTAATGGCACATCCAGGCACAGTGCGCCATTACTAGTTCTAAGTAGTAATGGCGCACCAACAACCAAGTGCGCCACTACTGTATTTTTTTATTCTTTTTTTTTTGCAAAACTACTAATGGAGCACCGTGGCATAGTGCGCCATTACTAGTTTAAACTAGTAATGACGCACT
>NC_041388.1:58565661-58569550 GCF_002162155.2 Triticum dicoccoides
AAACCTACTAATGGCGCACCACCAGCAGGTGCGCCATTAGTATGTAGGGTTACTAATGGCGCATGAGTGGGTGGTGCGCCATTAGTAACCTGGGACCAGCTAGATATTTTGGACAGCCACACCTACACACTCACTTTCCCCACTTCATTGCCTCCACCTTCTTCTCCAAGCTTGTGTCAGCTGCCTCCTCCTCCTCACCTCTTTTGCACCATAGATTCATCAAAATTAACTGGTTAAATTACCTTTTTTGATAGGTAAGTAAGGGGAAAGCTATCTTTATGTTGTAGGTCCACTTTTTTCTCCCTAACTCGCTCCAACAACGTGCACATGCACTTTTTGTGGCCTAGCTAGATCTATGTATGTTTGTGGTGTTGCATATGTCTGTGGTGTTGCATATATGTTTGTGTTTCCAAGTACCAGTATTTGAAATGCGATAGTTGCCAATATTTTGCCGGAATGTTGATTCATTTCCGTTTCGGCAAGAATTTTGTAACTATGCATTCTGTTTTGTCCTATTTTTAGGGAAAGTCATGCCAAATTTTTTCTTGGTTCTAAAATGTCGTTTTGCTCTACCCCGCAGGCGACCATGGTCTGCACGATGACCGAAGGCATCGTGAATAGGTCTTTGAGCTCCGCGAAGGCCGAGATGCTTCAAAAGAACGAGACGGAGATAAGATGTCCGTGTAGAAGATGCAAGCTGAAGAGCCTTATTGCGGACCCGGATTCCGGGCAGGTGTGGGACCACCTGCTCTTGCGTGGTTTCATGGATGGCTATCGGTGGCAAGGTGATGAAGATGACTATGAAGTCGTCCATGGGGGCCGGGCAAGAAATGAGGAAGGGCAGCAAGACAACCACTGCGGCTCGGGCGGGCGAGAAGACGAAGAATCTCCAGGACATGATCACGATGGTGATGTTGTACACAGTCATCATGTAGAAGATGCCGGACATGATGATGAGGAAGATCAAGACGAAGGGCTTGATCATGAAGATGAAGATGCCGGAGCAGACGACGATGGAGGCTGGGTGCAGGACCCTCATATTCAAGAGCTGTTTCTCAAGCAGACGGATAACGCACGAGCTGCCGCCCGAGAGAAAGCCAAGCTGGATCAATTGGAGATAGACGCGGTTACTCCATTGTATGAAGGATGCAGGCCCGAGGATACCCGCCTGAAAGTAACGCTCATGGCTCTGGAGATGAAGGTAAAACACAAAATGACCGACGCATGCTTCGACGAGAACATGTCATTCTGGCACGAACGTCTTCCCAAGGGGAACCAGTGCCCGACAGTTTCGAGGAGGCGAAGAAAATTGTATGTCCTCTGGATTTACCGCACGTGAAATACCATGTGTGCATGAGCAATTGCATCAGTTATCGGGACGAGCACGCGGGGTCTACCATATGTCCAGTGTGCGGCGTCACTCGATACAAGAAGAGGAAGAAAGCTCCTCGAAAAGTGGTGTGGTACTTTCCGATCACTCCTTGTCTGCAGCAGTATTTCGCTGACCCTAAGGTAGCAAAGCTCTTACGTTGGCACGCGGATAGGGAGGAGAAGAAGCGGGAAGATGACAGAAATGATCCAGAGATAAATAAAAAAGACAAGATGCTGAGTCACCCTAAGGATGCGAGCCAGTGGCAAGCGTTAAACTTCGAAGACCCAGAATTTGGGAACGATCCAAGGAACATCATGCTGGGCGCGAGCACCGATGGAGTCAATCCGTTTGGCAGCCAGAGAAGCACACATAGCACTTGGCCTGTGTTTGTGTGGATGTACAACCTCCCCCCTGGTTGTGCATGAAGAGGAAGTACATTCACATGAGTATGCTAATTGAAGGGCCGAAAGAACCAGGGAACGACATCAATCTGTATCTGGGGCTGCTGAAAGAGGAGCTAGACACGCTGTGGGAAATGCCAGCCAATACGTGGGACGCCGCAGAGAAAGAATATTTCCCTATGAGAGCCGCACTGCTCATGATGGTGCACGACTATCTCGGTTACGGATATCTCGCGGGGCAGGTGGTCCACGGATTTTCTGGCTGCGTCAGGTGCATGGATGACACAATGTATCACCAGCTAGATAGAGATCCCGGGTCTTCGAAAACCATGTTCATGGGACATCGAAGGTGGCTTCGCGACGATGACCCATGGAGGAAATGCAAGGATCTGTTCGATGGTGAAACCGAACCCCGAAGACGCCCGCGTATGAGGAGCGGCGAGGAAATAGACGAGCTGTTGAAAAATTGGAAAGATTGCCCACTGCCGGGAAAGAACCAAAAGGCGCCAGAGCCGGGAAAGAAGCGAAAGGCGCCAGAGCCGCTGCTGAAGGTATGGAAAACAAGGTCTGTTTTTTGGGACTTGCCGTACTGGAAGATCCACCATGTGCCTCACAGCCTTGATGTCATGCATATCACGAAGAACGTGTGCGAGAGTCTGCTTGGTTTCACGCTTTGGTTCAAGCAGAAGCTTCTATCGTACCCTTTACATGAGGATTCTTCCGCGGAAGAACAACTCATATTCGCCTTGTCACAGGGCGCCGAGCACAACCTGATGACCTATGAGGCGTACGATATCAATGGCTACACATTCTACACCGAGGACAAGGACATGAAGAGCGATGGTTATCAGAACTCCGGGGTAACGGTGGAATCCTACACCCGTAACGACAAGGACAGATACTACGGAAGGATCGAGGAGATCTGGGAGCTGAGCTACGCTGGAGAGAAGGTCCCGATGTTTCGTGTCAGATGGGCCAAGAGCATCCTAAAAGAAGACCGGTATTTCACCACCATGGTTATACCCGAAGCCAAATCCAAGACCGCGGGCGCAAACGTCACCGCGAAAAATGAGCCATGGGTACTGGCTTCCCAAGTGGACCAATGCATCTTCATTACCGACCCGTCAAAGCCCAGTCGTGTTGTCGTGAGGAGAGGCAAAAGGAAGATCATCGGAATGGATGGAGTAGCAGATGAGCAAGATTTCAACAAGTACGGCGACCCGAAGATCGAACATGACGACGATGATGAAGTAGTAGCATACACCACAAGAAGAAGCAGGACCACCCTACCTAAAGGACATCCGTTCAAGAGAAGAACTCCATTTACGAAAAATAAGGGCAAGAAGATTGTGAACAGATAGCTAGCTAAGATCGATTGTATTTAAATTGTAGCCTTCATTTCTCGATTGTATTTCATGGACACTTTTTGAACTCATGAATGTTTTTAAATTTCATGGACACTCGATCTCGATCCCCCTCCATGTCGATGGCTATCCCACCTTGCCAGATCTCGATCCCCCTCCGACGACCCACCGCACCCGCCCCCGCACCCTCCCCGGCCCGCTCCACCGTCACAAATAAATGCAACTAAAATTGCAAAAAAAACAAATTTGATTATATTTTAAAATAAAAAATTTGATGATATTTTCAAATAATAAATCAGATGATACTTTTTCATATTCATAAATATTTTCAAATAACAAATTTGATGATATTTTAAAAAAAATTACTGTTTTTATAAAAAAGTCATTAGTGTTTCATATTCATATTCATTTTCTTAAAAATTATTAGATGCAACAAAAAAAATTGCTTATGGCGCACCTCTGGCTGGTGCGCCGTTGCTATATAAAAAAAGATTACTAATGGCGCACCTCTTGCTGGTGCGCCATTGCTATACAAAAAAAGATTACTAATGGCGCACCGACGGGGGGTGCGCCATTGCTATATAAAAAAAGATTACTAATGGCGCACCGACGGGGGGTGCGCCATTAGTAAGCTTCCCCCTAGCTAATTCCTCCCTCTCCCTCGCCAGATCCCGTTCGTCCCTCTCTCCCTCGCCAGATCCACTCGCGCGCTACCCCGACCCACGACGCCGCTGCCCCGACCCCCGCCGCCC
>NC_041388.1:58569675-58599703 GCF_002162155.2 Triticum dicoccoides
TCCACCCCCGCCGCCCCGCGCCCCCGTTGCGGCGCCGTCGCCGTTCTCTTCACCGACCTCGCCGCTCGCGCCGCGACTTCATGCTCTGGCTACTCCCACCCCTCGCGCGCCCACATACGGCGGCGAAGGTGGACGGGTCCCCCGCTCGCCGTCTCCTTCGACTCCTCCAAGCCCCTCGCCTTCTCCTCGACTGGCGGCGGCGCCGACCCTGACGAGGAGCCCGTCCTGCCCCTCCTCCAGGAACTCGCAGTAAGTTCGATCTGCAATGCACTACTCCAAATCCTGGTCAAGTAATTGCTGTTGATTCCCGCAAAAAAGTAGTTGATGTTGATGTAGTCTGGATTTAGAGTGGAATCCTGCAGTTGATGTAGTCCAATATGTCAGATTTGATTTAGTCTAAATTTAGAGCTACGTGTAGTGCCAAACTGGATGATGTAGTGCTCTGAATTTAGAGGTTTATGTAGTGCCAAACTGGATGTAGTGCCAAATTTTGCAGTATGTAGACTCTATTTTGAAATTCAGAGATAATGAAAAGATCAAGCTGAGATTAATACCAGATCAAAACTGAATAGTGGAGTACTGCTCACTGAAAAAAGTGGAGTATTCACTCAAATTTTTGTATCTCAGTTTAAGTTACTGAATTTGCAAGCACTGTTCAGAGTAGATTTTTGGTTGAATTACAGTGCTTTCAATCAATTGGCAACATTTGTCACTGTCAGATCATCACAAGCTAGAATTCCATCAAAGTGAGTAATACTTTCACTATCCTAATGCTTTATAAATGCAAAGAAGATGCTCATTTTTTGTAACCTGTAGATGCCATGCTCAATTTTTTGGTAAAGCTAGAATTCCATATATTGTCTGCTTGTGTGATGCACTGCTGTTGTATATTCCAGTGCCCATGATCTGTTTTGTTCAGCAAAAAGTAGTTTCTTAAGACAATCGTTTTGTCTTTTGATGATCCTCTGTTTATTCGTCCTTTAAGCATGTTATTTTCTAGAGTGTCCATGGAAATATGAGCACATTAGCTAAACTATCTAAGCATACAGTAACTGATGCCTCACTCTTGAAATGCCCTAGATCTGTTTAGAAGGGCCAGTGTTAGCAACTTGTAACCGAATTCATAATATTTCTCGCAGCTGGTAGGGGGTTTGTACCACACGGAGCAGATGAGCTTGGATCGGAGCTAAGATAATCAGTTTGCTGGGTTTTTTCTCCGACCATCATGTCGTGATGATTTTGCAGGTACCCCGAGAGGCCCTTGAGTTTTCCGGAATGTCGATTAACTTCCGTTCCGGCAAATTTGGGTACTCCATATGTCCTATTTTCAGCAAAGGTCATGCTGAAATTTTCCGTGAATTTTAGCATGACTTTGCTAAAAAATAGGACATATGGGGTACTTGCGACTACATGGGCCGGGGTATCTTAGTACTTAGTTAAGTAGGATCAACTGCCCCACCATTCTTGCTGCATTAAACCATAGGTGGCAATAGAGCCAAGTGATTAGGCCCAACTTAGAATTCTCCTTAGCATCGATAAACCCAACATAGGTGGCAATAGAGCCAAGTGATTAGTGCCAAGTGATTAGGCCCAACCTAGGGTGCCTCGGCATCGATAAACCCTAAATGATGAAAACTTAACTTAGCATTTTAGGGTGCCTCGGCATCGACAAACCCTAAATGATGAAACCTTGGCTTTTAGGGTGCCTCGGTGTCGCGATGAGAACCTAAATGATGTACGCTTAGGCTTTTAGGGTGCCTCGGCGTCGATAAACCCTAAATGATAAAAGCTTAGCTTTTAGGATGCCTCGGTGTCGACAAACCCTAAATGATGAGACCATGATCTTGTTCCTTTACAATAACCAACTTTTGACCAAACTTTTTTCCTATTTAGAGCGAAACATGGCCCACAACGATGAGGCCGGCGGTTCAGGCGGCAAGCAATTCTGGGAGCTGTCCCAGGAGTTGGAGGAAGAACCTCACCGCTATGAGGACGTCGCGGAAGACACTGATCCTGACTACAAAACCCCTAGTGGCGTCGGGGATGACACCACTGATGATGGCGCCGCGGATGCCACCACTGATGATGGCGGCGCACGCACAGATGGCAGCCAACCGAAGAGGCAATGGAAGGACCGGCGCCCGAGCGTGCTCGGCACCGTCAGGGAGGAATTTACTGAAGTGAACTCCAGCAGGCATCCGACGGCGCCTAACGAAGTAGTCAAGGGGTACTTGGTTCAGCTCGGGTGCATTCTCCGGAGCACCGTCTCGATCAACACCGAGAACCTAAGGCATAAGGACCGAGGGAATTTGCGCAGCCTCATGAAGCTGCACGAACGATACAAGTTCCCCGCTGAGTTCGCAAACACACGCCTCTCAGGGAATAAAGTGAATGGTGCCGCCCTCACGAGGATGAGCACGACCCTGTCTACTTGGAAAAGCACGATGAAGGCAATGATTGAAAAGGGTGATAGTTATGAGAAGATCAAGGCAAACTATCCTTTGATGAGCGAAGATGACTACAAGGAGTTCAAGATCAAGTGTGAGAGCAGCGCAACCTCCGAATCAAGTCAGTGGGTGGGGAAGAAATGCGGAAGTTGAACTTAGGGGTCCACCAACTCGGTCCCGGCGGTTATAGAGTGGCGGAGCCTATATGGGACAAGGAGGACGCGGAGCGTGCCGAGCAAGGCCTACCGCCCCGCTTCGAGAAATACCGTGACAAGCAGACCAGGAACTTTCTCAGGGCCCGGTACAAGGAGGACCCGGTAACAAAGGAGCTTACCACGAATCCGAATACCAGGGCGCTTGAGCTTGTTCTGGTAAGGAATACATCCCCCGCGTAATTAGCTCCATATGGTTGCATTCTAATTAATCCCCAATATTTCTAAATGGTTCACGTTCCTTCCGCAGGACAATGAAAGCAGTAGCACGGGGTCGTCTCAGAGCTCCCCTTTCGACACCCCTTTAAATAGGGTGTTAAACGTAATGAAAAACAAGGATAAGCTCAGTAAGCCGATGTCAGCTGGTCGTGTGGCCGGCAAAGGCTTGTCCACAAAATGGTCGTCATACTATACCGCTGGTGGGCGAAAGGAGAAAAAGACCAGCTCCGAAAGCCAGTCGCGCGATGTTGAAGCACTCAAGGCACAAGTGGCGTGGATTCCGGAGATTGTCCAAGAGCAAGTGCAACAACAACTGGGAACGACGCTCAACGCCATGGTGTCTACGTTGATTCATGGGCTGACGACATGGACTGTGGGCGGCCAACAGGGGCCTCCCCCGGTTCCCAGCTTCACGGCCAGCAACTCGCACAACGCGCAGGCGGCGCCATTGGTGTCTTCGGCGGCGCCATTGGTGTCTCCGGTGGAGGCGGTATTCGTGTCTTCGGCGCCGGCACAGGCATTGGAGCTTAATGCACCTGGGTGTATGCCGGCCGGCACCTCGCCAGCAAGCGGCCCCTCCGTCAGCTGCACGCCCGCCGTTGGCGGTGCCTCGACACTAGCCGAGCTCGACGGCATCATGGTAACTAAGCCTCTCGGCCGATGAATTCATCTCCTTGCCTTTGACTGGGCATCCCCGATGCCCTACATGTTTTCGCAGGGCGCCGCCGATGTTCCTTGCACTCTCCTGCACTTCGTGGGCGGCGAGTTGGTCGATGTCGCCAAGGGCAGAATCATTCAACCGGGTAACCCCGTGTTCCACGGTAATCCGATGCCACCCATGGTGTATAGGGTTGAAGTGGTTCGGGTGCTGCCAGGCTGCGACGAGATGTTACCTTCGATTCGACCCGCTGGGGCCGATGAAGAGGATGAGATGACCCTCAGCGCCTGCGTAAGCTGGCCCCTCCTTTCGCCGAAGAGCCGGATTCGTTTGGGGGCGGGGGACACCACCCCACAGACAAGACCGCCAGTCGTGCCGGCGCCAAGCCATGGCAAGAATGCCGCAACGCTACCGGACATGCTGGACATCCCTATGGCACAGGATCCGGACATGCATATGGCACAGGCTCCGGACGACGACGACGACAACGACGATGGTACATTTACCAACGTCGATAAGTACTTTTCCGAACATGGGTACGGTGCCGAGTTCTAGGGGCCTCCTTCTCAAGAACCCAACCAAGACGACCGCGATCTAGCTGGTATGGCGGAGAAACCCAATTGCAACAGACGTCGTTTGGCGTTCAATTCTCAGGAGACGCCTCCAGCTGCCGCCTTCACCGAGCATCAGATAGCTGAGGTGCGAAATAATATCATCCCCAACATGCTCAAGAAGGCGGTCTATGAGCAGAACTCGGTCCCATTACAGCAGATCAAGAAGAAGGGACGGAAACGAAAGGCTAAAAAGGGCGTCGGTGCGAGCCAGCTGGCACCGAGTACGATCCATGCTCAGGACGGGCCACCTTCACCTAAGGATATCTCGAGGAGGGTGCATGTGGCGGGTAGGGCGATGCTACCGACAAATATGCTCAATGCTGCAACCAGTGCTATGCGGAGTCTACATCACAGTGTTCTTTCTTTGGAGAAGCGGCGTCTCAGAGAGAATGATGTGGCATACCCGGTTTTTGTGGCCAAGGTGCTAGAGGGAAAGGGCTTTGTGGATGGCGCCATCGGGGGTAGGATCGTCCTGCGGTTTGATGACATCTTTGCTATGTCTAACCTTCATCGGCTACACTACACCTTCGTTCGGCTATTTTCACTGAGTATGGAGATGCGGATCATTAGAGACAAGACCCCGGACATCATGATAGTCGACCCCTTCTACATGCGTGCCAAGCTCTTGGGCAGCGCTGGGGACCGCCAAGTCGCGAGTTCACACCTCAAAGGCGTCATTCTGGCAAACCCAGATAAGGATAACTTCCTCGTGTCTTACTTTCCCGAGTAAGTCATCCCTTAACTGCCCCGTAACATATGATTTCTTAGATTTCGATCTTTTTTTTCTAACATTTCGTGTTCTGTGCAGTGACACACATTGCACACTCATCCTCTTAAGACCGAAATATTCCATGGCCACGTATTTCGACCCAAACCGTGACTCCAAGATAGACTACACAAATATCAAGAAAGTTCTTGATGATGTTCTCCCCGACTACGCCAAATCTGGAGGCACCTTCACCAGGCTAGTTCGTAGGTACGGCAGGCACGTGTTCGCCCACAATACTAAGTTCTGTTGCGTCAAGCAGCCGCCTGGCGGTCAGAAGGATGCCTACTACGCCCTCCATCACATGCGGGCGATCGTACGGGACCATCATCACCTTCTGCTACTAGATAATCTCAAAGATTGGGCCGCGAGCTTTTCGGCAATCCAGGACGCGGACATCAGACAAGAATTCTTTCGCATCCAGTCAGAGTTTGTAGAAATCATCCACCAAGATGTCATTCATACCTCGGGGCAGTTCTACCTCAGATATCAACCGTCCAACAGTGAGATAGACACAACGCTACAAATGCAGGCTGACAACGCCCGCGATTTCATGACCATCATGACAGACGGCGGCTTCATCCACGCTCCGGTCCCATGAGTCGAGTCGAAAGTAGTGATGCTATGCGTAGTTATGAAACATTGATTGGCTCATGTTGTAATTAAACTTTAATGAATTGTATGTCTCTTTGGTTTGGACAGTCGTTCAACTTAGATGTAATCGATGCTATTTATTAGTAGGACCATGAATCGTGCTATTAATGTCTTGCTTTTCTCTTCCGATCCTTTTGTTGCATACTTATATATTGCTCATGTATTGTCTGTTGTTTGGCTTGTACATAGAGGTGCCGTCGTATGTCGTGTACAAGGGTAAGGTTCCCGGAGTCTACGACGACTGGGAGGAGTGTCGGAGACAGGTTCACCGTTTCAGTGGTAACAGTTACAAAGGGTACACCACTAGGGCGGAGGCGGAATCTAGATACGCCCGCTATCTAGCGGGAGAGAGGAGGGAGCATTGGAGGAACTGGGTGAAGACTAGTTACATCACGATGATGCTCATCGTGATGACCGTAGCTCTCTTCTATGTGATGGTAGTTTAGATGGTCGATATCGACTTGTAATGTGAAGACAAACTCGCTACTCACGGTGTCGAGACTTGTAATGTTCTATCTTTGTTCGGTCTTTTGAATTCAGCCTAATATGATGAATTGTATTCGGAGACTAATCTTCTATTGTATTCGATGAATCTGTTGTTGCTGTGTGGTGTTGTCTATATTATGTCCAATAATATATTTTGTAACCTGTGCAAAAATCAGAAAAGTAAAAAAAACTAATATTCATACTAATGGCACATCATCTCAAAGTGCGCCATTAGTATGCCGAAGGATACTAATGGCGCATCACTAGAAAGGCGCCATTAGTATGCCAAAGGATACTAATGGCGCATCACACCACAGTGCGCCATTAGTATGCCAAAGCACATGGGTAAATATGGCCCCTGAGAGGCATACTAATGGCGCATGTTGGTCTATACTAATGGCGCACGGTGTGGTGCGCCATTAGTATACCAGATACTAATGGCACACCCATGGTGCGCCATTAGTATATAATACTAGTGGCGTGGTACTAGTGGCGCACCATTAGTGCGCCATTAGTAGGCAAAACTGGTGCGCCACTTGTAGGCCTTTTCCTTGTAGTGGCACACTTGGCTAGAGAGATATATCGACCGGTGTGTGCCGGAAAGAAGGAGTCGGGAGGCCTACACACACCGCGGTTGAACGACCTAAAGAGAAATAACAAACGTGCGCGATGGAGGGGAGGTTGAGGGAGGGTGAGAGGGGGCCGGGTGTGTGCATGCATGATAGAAAATTAGCCCTAGCTAACTACAAAGAGAAGAGGATCATGAAGGTGTTAAAGATGAACATAGATCATAATTCATTATAAAAAAGTGGATACGGATACTTGAAGAAGATATCATAATGTAGAACATTGTTTATAATTTGGGCTAATGTGTGGCTTTTGCAGCTCAGGGCTAAATACTTGTCATAATGTAGGGGGCGGGGCACTATACTTTGTGTGATAAACACGGTGTACATATGGAACATGGTTTGGATTATGAATATCTAGTTAATACATCAAATGTGCTATTATTTGGAATCAACATCAAGTGTATTCAAAAAATTGAATTCAAGTTCATATAGTACATATAGTTCATATCTATCTCTACAGTAATCATGTGGTGTGTTGTTAAGGTAATACATGAATGATGGTTGAAGTTGGCAACAATCATGATTGTAGATTCTTATTGAAATAGAGAAACAAATTCAAATTCAGTTCAAATTGCGGCGGTAGTATAGACATTTGGAATGCACTAAAATGTTGGCATGAGTAGGTTACATGCATTATACAGCCAACGAAAAATTTAATTGGACATAACAAGGATCCATACTCCCTCCTAACATTTATACACCCAGCGAAAACTCCCTCCATCTCAACCCGCGCCTTGCTATCCCAAAATTACAACGCGCGCGAAAACTCCCACCTCCTACGAATTCCGACACGCGAAATACCCGTGATACCCCTAAACCGAAAGAAATGCCTAGCTCAAATCGGTGGGGGTACTTTCGTAACTTACCCCACATTTCGGACAAGCACGTCCCTAAGCCATGGTTTCCCCTCCCATCGCCCCCTTTTCGCCATTCAAAATCCCAGGCCGCCATAACCTCTCCGCTTCAGCCGCGAAACCCCACCCTCCTCCGTCCGCCACCTCACCACTGCCCAGCCGGAGCCTCTTCCCCAATGATGTCGTGCCCCGCAATAGGTCGATGTCCCTCATCCACCTCCCCGAATAAGGATCCGTTGTCCATCCCGTCGTCCTGCCTGTTCAGCCACCCCGTCCTCGACCTCCAAGGAGCTGCTCCGACGATCGGCTGATCTATCACAGCTGCTCCATCCCCATAGCGCCGCCTTAACCTGCTCCACCGGAACGTAGCATCGTCACTGACTCCTCGGACGAAACCGAGGCCTACTCGGCGCCACCAAAGAGGTTGTACACTCATCGCATCGCACCTTCTCGTTAACTCGACCTACCGGCGCCGACGGTGCTCCATTTCGCACCCCCATTGAGAGGCTACCTCAAAGCCGGCGCCGCGGGCGACATCTCCACGGCGGCTCTCCCCATTGTGAGGCCCCTTCGGCGGCAGCATCAATACCAGCTGGATCTGCTGCTGCTGCTGCTCTAGTTGTCGCTCGGTCGCTTGCACTGCTGCTGCTGCTGCTGCTCGGGCTCTTGCTCGCTCGCTCGCCCAGATGCTGCTGCTCTGGCTCTCGCTCGCTCGCTCGCGCTGCTGCTGCTTCTCTCCCCCTCGCTCGTGCTGCTGCTCTTCTCCGATTTAGCTACACTTCAGTTGACTGAATCGACTTTTGGGTCAGTCGATTTTCAGGGGTGGGGGGTCTCACCAGAGTTAAGGAAGAACCACCCGTAGCGGGGAGGGGGCTAGCCGAAGAGGTACCCCACTATCTATCTTAGGGTTCTAGGTGGGGTGTTGCTCGCCGGCGGTGGTGGGACTGTGGCATGGGGATCGCTGGAGAAAAATCTTGGCGTGGGGGGGGGGCTAGAGGGCTGACCGAGGCAGTGGTGGACCGGCAGTGGGGAGTTGTTTCGGGGTGGCGAGGTAGCAGCGGACAGGCGTTGGGGAGTTGTTCCCGGGCGGACCAGCGGTGGGGAGTTTTTTCAGGCCGGCGAGGCGGCGCGGGGTTCTGCCGATGGTGGTTGGCGGCTCAGCGGGGTGCAGGTTGAAGATAAACTGCATGCCCTCCCTAAACTATCCCATGTGAAGTGCCTCTCTACTACCATTCTGTTCAGTTTCGACAGTAACATTCAGATTCCACAGTAAATTTCAGTTTCGACAGTTAAGTTCAGAGTCAACGGTTTTTACCTCATCTGTTGTGGTCAGGTGGTTTTTCGTGATGTAAATTTTACATCTATCACTTTTTGGTAATGCATTTTACATCATCTATTGGAGATGCTATTAGAATTCTACTTGAGATTAACGATGTCTGTCTTGTGCTGCTTCAGCCTTGACGTCTTACGACTCACCGGAGCTGCTCCAACAACAGAACGGTCCATCACAATAGAGCAGTGTCCTGGACGCCATCTACAGATTCCTCAGATCTTCCTCCACACCTCCGACAACCACCTCTGCCTCAACTTCTTTATTGACCAACCCAATGATGCTGAGGTCGACACGGCTACGACAAAAAGGTTGTACACTTGTCGCATCACTTATTACTCCACATTCATGTCAAGTTCAGAGCCACGTCTGCCTCAACTTCTTCAACGACCAATACTATGCATGAAAACAAGACCAAGTGCATTAGTGGAAAAATAACATTCTAACTATACACACTTTCATATGGTTTCACTTTATTTTGGCCATGTTTCTTTGCATTCCTCTGCTCCTCCAATTCCTGTGAACCAAACACCCAAGTTGACAGAAATCATGTGTTCACAAATGCTCTGTTTCCCATGTGCATTCCTATACTATTATGGTGTTTTTCCTCCTATCCCTACATTTCTAGAATCATGCAAGCCAAATGAGCTATTACAGAATTACTTCAGTTATAGGTAGGTGACGAAGGAAACTTTGTGTGGTTTGTCCTGCTCCTGTCGCGACGTCGTCCACCTCACCTAAGTTGCTCCATCGACAGAAGCATCCACCAAACCAGACATCACGACTCCTAACCATCTTTCGCCGCCTTTTATCTCCTTCCCTGCCACCAGCACCCACCACAACGGCATCACCATCATCGACTCAGCAGATGAACCTGAGGAGTACACGGGTCCACAAGAGAGGCCGCACTCTTTTGTTTCTGCTTGTGTTATGCATTGCTTAATATTACCTGCTACTTGATTGTCCTGTTCACCTCTTAGACTCCAAGTCAGGTCCAAATTGATGTTCAAACTTGAGTTCTAAATTAGTTGTGGGCACATATCGAGGCAACAATGAATAGTATCTCTGTCTAATATCTCGTTCACCTAGGGTATGCCTATGTTGTTCATCTTGGGTGGGAAACAATTAGTAAAGCAATCATCATCTGTTTTTAAATAAATTAAATCAATCATCAGCCTGCTATCATTATTTTTGGATCCATCCACTGGTTGTTACCATTACTCTAGATTTCTGCATGCTCTCCATACATAATCTCACTATATTTTTTTGTATGCATGTCAGATATTGTACACAGTCATGCTGAACATGTAGAGAAAAAGAGAAGAGTTTTGCACGGCAATACAATGTCATGAAGACATCTCTCCATGGTGGGTTCAATAGCAAACCCTCCCCCCCTCTCCAGATTGTAATCCAGAGGAAGATATCTATTTTGAGGCGGATTCAGACGCAGCTGACCACTCCTATTTACCCCCAAGGTGTTTTCTCTAACTTGGCATGATGATGTTAGTCATATCATGCATATGTTGCCTTGCAATGCCTACTTTTGACATCATATATGTCATCTTCTTAGTTTAGACATGTTTTGTAAAGCCACCTATTTAGTTTCAATATCATATATGGGAATTATGCAGTCTCATGTCTTTTAGCCAGCCATAATATATGTGAAATGTGCAATGCCATCCTGTTTAACCAGGCATCATATATTTGAATGATATCTAGCCCATCCTTTTCTTCATTAAATTTCATTTGTCGGCAATGTTTGTACATTAAACTACTCTTCCTGTGAATCAGCCATTTGAGTGGGTGATGGAAAAATCTAGAGTGAAAACAAGGCCTTCAGAGCAGACAATGCTACATGTCGAAGCAGATCTCTTGCTGGGTCCCGATAGCTCCTTAGAGATGGATTCAGAGACAGATGACCAGTCCTATTCCCCCACCGAGGTGTATGCTCTAACTTGGCACGGTTCTACTCCTCATATCATGCATCTGGTGTCTTGCATTGCATAGTTTAGACATTATATACACAATATTCAACACCATATTCTTAGTTCAGGCATCATATATGCGAATGCCCTCTGCTTAGCATATAAATCACATATGTGAATTAAATCATAAGATCCTGGTTACTTAGATAATATGTATGTGAATTATGTCATGCGATCTTATTTAGTTATTCATCATATCTTTGAATTATGTTATGCTATCCTATCCAGTTTAGATAGACATCATATATGTGAGATTATGTCATGCTATCCATTTTAGTTAAACAATATACATGACAATTATTTAATGCCCTCTTTTTCCACACTATCTAATGCATCTGTCTCTCATACAATGTCTATACATTCAACTATGTTTCCTGTTTATCAGCCATTTGAATTGGAGCGGGTGATGGCAGTATCTAGCAGAGTAAAAACACGGCCTTCAAATAAACAGTGCTACCTCTTGGTGGAGATAGCACCCCGGTTGTACCTGCACGAGAACCAGCCCTACCACACATAACCTAGACTCTCGCAAATTTTACCCCTACTGCAATGGACAGAGAACCAGCTTCACCCAATCTAACCGCAACCCCAGCAGATAGTAACCCAGTTCCTATTGACATAGCACCATCTCCACCACAGAGCTCCCAAACAAGAGCAGTTAGTAAGGCAGCTCTAGTGCCCAAAGCGCCAGTACTACCACGGCGAACCCCAACTCCACCAGTTAGTACACCTATTCCTGTGGAGGTAGCACAACCAGCCATTCATAGTTCAGCATCTATCGCATTTGATGTTGTTAAATCCTATGTGTGTATTTTCCCATCATGGAAATATTATACTGAAGATGAAGGAAAATGCCAGTTGCAGGTGTTTGTCCAGGAATTATGTGTAAGTAATCTTATTCATGGCAATTACTTTGCTTCGTACCATACATTCTACCTCCATGATGGTTATAACACAGCAAATTTTCCCATTTTTCTCTATAGAGAAGGACTGATTTGGAAACCCAGGATGAGGTAACCTATGCTAATACCTCTGCTATCTTCAAGAATACTTGGTGGCAATATCAGAATTACCTGAAGAAAATGTACTTCACTGGCAAAGAAACTTATCAGATTCCCTTACGTTCTCTTGAGACACATTTACTGGACGATGACTCGGAACGCCTTGTCCTTTACTGTTCCCAAACCAAGAATGTAGTATGGTCTATGAGATCATTTTATTTTAAGTACTATATGCTTGCATCTTACTATACTCTGTTCATGTAGAACAAGTGCTTAAACCTGAAGAACAATTGTTCTCATTTAAGATTCCATTGCTATCGTGCATACTACTTTGCTCTTGTATCACTGTATTTACTCATACAAACTTATTTTTAAATTGAACTATCCAATGGAAACTCCAATGGCACAACACGTATGTTTATGCATGTTTCTTTAACAGGTTTGCTCTTATAAATAGCTCTATTGATTTCAATTTCAATTGTGTATACAGTTGACTTCTCATATCATGCACATTACTAGCATCATAACAGGGCCAATAGTGTTGTTGTACATGTAGACCCGTGGTACCCATCTGAAATCTTGTTGTGCCGTTTAGTTTCCCACGCTTGTATTCTTTTAGAGCTGCTTTCTCTTAAACGGATATGATTCGAACCGTGTCTCTATTTTGATTTGGCAAGACAATGTAGTGACCATAGGACATAGATATATGTTTGTTTGATGCTTTTATAATGTACTACTTGGCAATAGAAAACTTGGTAGTTTAATCTTGTCCACCTTACTAATGAACTGGTTCACCGAAATGAGTTTCATATGCTAGTACATGCTAAACCTGATATGTGTCTGCTTGTTTCTTCTTATAGAATGCTGACAGAATATTGGGGAAGAGTGCCTTATTAAGCAACGATAACGGAAGTAATGTAGATAAGGTTCAGGATCGTGAGACATCCTTGTTGGTCTCTAACAACGCTGATAAAACAACTAACGAAAACTATCTTGAAGACAGTGAGGCAACCCCAAAGTCATGTCTTGGTTTACTATTCGAGTTACTGGCCACTAGCGCTTGCACAGGCTATTAAAACTCACTGTCTGAATCAGTTCGGTTTCTTGAGTCTCAACTACAAGATGAAAGACATCGATCAGCTGTGCTGCGACAAGAAGCAGAAGGACTGCAAAAGTCCCTGGAGCATTCAGATGCATACTTCTGGTGCAACAGCAAGTGTTGGAGGATTTTTGCGCCAAACAGGACAAAGCTAATAAGCTTGCTAAGCTTATTGCCAACATGGTGGATACCTAGGATAACGTTTCTTGAGCTCTTCTGAAGTTGTTTCAGTTGTGGACTTGTTTTGCTTCCCCATTTATTTGCACTGGTGGCCAATTTTGACGGCCAGTGTATGTAATATGCTACTTTGTTCCCTATATTTGCACTGGTGGCGAACTTTGATGCCCAGTGGATGTAATATGTGTAATAGATGTAATAGGATATCGTTAGTTGCTTGCTTATTTATTTCCTTATTGTCTTGTTTAGTTGTTTGCTTGTAGTCACTGCAGTTCTTTTTCTGCGTTTTTCTAGTGGCCACAATAACCTATTTTTGGTAACTAGGCCACAATAATCATGGCAACACACGGACTGTTGTAACCATGGGCCTCTTGTGGGTCATAGGATCCATGGGCCTTCTACAGGCCGTAGGGTCCATTGGTCTTCTATGGGCCGTAGGATCCATGGGCCTTCTATGGGGCGTATAATCATTTCGCCAAACGTGGGTCATACTATTCGTGGACCATAACGGGCCGTTAATAGGCCGTATTTGATAACGCTATGAAAACAGCCTAACAGGTTAACGGGCCACAAACGGGCCCAATGTAAACATGGGCTGAATTTCGCCCACAAACGGAACAGGCCAGTAACGGACCGTAACTAACTGAATTCTAGAAATGAGCCCAAGAATAAATGTGCCCTTAGAAGGCCGAAAGTTAACACGGGCTGGAAACGGCCGACAGAATAATGGGCCATTAATGGCTATAAAGTGATACACTGTTCATTATGGGCCAATTTTGTCTCGGGCCTTTACTGGGCCAAGAGTTACGAAGGGCCTCATATGGGCCGAAAGACATCATGGGCCATACATGGGCTGGAAGTAACAACGAGCTGGAATTATATTGGACGGCCCAGATAAAGCTACTAGGCTTAAGTCCGATAGGCCGTAACGGGTCGGGAGTTAGCGGGTCGTAAATCGACGATATACGAACAGGTCGTTAATAGGCTTTCCCTCGGTCGCCCCTTTACCTTTTGACCAAGTCAAACGGGCCGGCCTTTTCACCGGAATGGGCCTCTGTTGGGCCGTGCCATGTGTCTACGTATCATAGGTGCCTCCTGTCCAATGAATGGATGACATCTGTCACAACGGTAAGCCAACACATGTTTCCTCCGGCCAATGACAATTTTACACGTGGAAAATCCTCATTGGTCCGGGCTGTTAGCGGGTTATCAGATCCAAAACCAGACCCGATAGCGTAACGGCGACCCGTTATGGTGGATGCCACGTGTCGGTCACCCTTGACGAAAGAACTTCTATGACGCGCGATTTATCGTCATGGAAGTTGACACTTCTGTGATGATAATTCTGGTAATGTCATGGAACACTTCTACGACAGCATAGGTATGACTATCTTGATTTTGTCATAAAATTGTCATGGATGTACATGCATGACAGAAAATGTGACCTACTGTGACAAACATGTATCATCACGGAAGTGTATTTTTTTTGTCGTGCCTGCCCCGTATATAAAGGAGGAGAGGAGGACGCGGGCGGCCTAGAGGGACGCGCCTTGGGGGGAAACCGGCTAGGACTCCTAGTCCAAGTCGGGCCCCCTTCCTTTCTTTCGGAGGGGGAGAGGGGAAGGAGAGGAGAGGGGGAAATGAAAGGGGGGCCGTGCCCCGTTCCCCTTGTCCAATTCGGACAGCCCATGCTAGGCGCCTCCATTGTGGGCTTCCCTCTCTCTCACCTATGGCCCGTGTTGGCCCATCACTTCCCCGGGGGGTTCCGGTAACCTCTCGGTACTCCGAAAAATACCTGAAAGGATCCGGAAATATTCTGGTGTCCAAATACCATCATCCAATATATCAATCTTTACCTCTCGACCATTTCCTGACTCCTCGTCATGTCCGTGATCTCATCCGGGACTCTGAACAAACTTCGGTCACCAAAACACATAACTCATAATACAAATCGTCATTGAACATTAAGCGTGCGGACCCTACGGGTTAGAGCACTATGCCGACATGACCGAGACACATCTCCGGTCAATAACCAACAGCGGAACCTAGATGCTCATATTGGTTCCTACATATTCTATGAAGATCTTTATCGGTCAAACCGCAATGACAACATACGTGATTCCCTTTGTCATCGGTATGTTACTTACCCAAGATTCGACCGTCGATATCCTTATACCTAGTTCAATCTTGTTACTGGCAAGTCTCTTTACTTGTTCCGTAATGCATCATCCCACAACTAACTTATTAGTCACATTGCTTGCAAGGCTTATCATGATGTGCATTACCGGGAGGGCCCAAAGATACCTCTTCGATACTCGGAGTGACAAATCCTAATATTGATCTATGCCAACCCAACAACCACCTTCGGAGACACCTGTAGAGCATCTTTATAATCACCCAGTTATGTTGTGACATTTGATAGCACACAAGGTGTTCCTTCGGTGTTTGGGAGTTGCATAGTCTCATAGTCAAAGGAATATGTATAAGTCATGAAGAAAGCAATAGCAATAAAACTTAACGATCATTATGCTAAGATAATGAATGGGTCTTGTCCATCACATCATTCTCCTAATGATGTGATCCCGTTCATCAAATGACAACACATGTCTATGGTCAGGAAACTTAACCATCTTTGATTAACGAGCTAGTCAAGTAGAGGCATACTAGGGACACTTTCTTTGTCTATGTATTCACACATGTATCAAGTTTCCGGTTAATACAATTCTAGCATGAATAATAAACTGAAAGTGCTAGTTATCAACTAGAGGGGGGTGAATAGGCGATTTTTATGAAAGTCCTCAAAACATGGAAGTTTCGAAGACAAACGATAGAAATGAACCTATTAACATGCAGCGGAAGGTAGACTACACTAGGCAAGCCATAGTCAAGTATACAATGAAGTGAAAGCACGAAGACTAATAGCAGCTAGGCAGTATGGATCAGGATGGAAGATAGTATGAAACCAATCAGAACAAACAGTCACACAGTGAAGACAAACAGATAATGCAAGCAGGCAATGACTTCACAAGGACTAACTTTAAGTAAAGACAAGTAAAGGATAGAACCAGTTTCTTGGTGAAGACAATGGATTTGTTGGACCAGTTCCAGTTGCTATGACAACTGTATGTCTGGTTAGGGAGGCTGAGATTTAACTCAGAAGACTGTATCTTCACCTTATTCCCCTTGAGCTAAGGACACACAGTCCTCGCCCAATCACTCAGGTAATTCTTCAAGGTAGACTTCCAAACCTTCACAGACTTCATTCACCGGCGATCCACAATGACTCTTGGATGCGAAGAACGCGACGCCTAACTGGCTGGAGGATTCATAGTCCTCAAGTGTAACAAGTCTTCAGATCACACAGACAGGAACACTTCAGTGATGCCTAAAACTCTTTGGCTCTGGGTGTTTAGGGCTTTGTCCTTGCAAGGATTTCTCTCTCAAAGGCTTCGGAGGTGGGTTGCTCTCAAACGACAAAAGTCGTGCACTAACTCTGAGCAGCCACCAATTTATGGTGTAGGGGTGGGCTATTTATAGCCACTAGGCAACCCGGCCTGATTTGTCCGAAATGACCCTGGGTCACTAAGGAACTGACACGTGTTCCAACGGTCAGATTTCAAACACACGCGTCAGCTTGACTTGGGCTACAAGTAAAGTTAACTTATCCAGCTCTGGATAAGATTTGCTCTCATTGTCTTCGCTCGAAGACTTAGGATTTGGTTGAGCATCACTTTAGTCACTCTGACTTTGTTCACTTGGACCCCACTTAACAGTACGGTGGTTCCTATGACTCAACAAAGAAGAAAATGAAACTACGAAACAACTATATCTTCACGCTCTAAAGTCTTCATGCGATGTCTTCTCATGTCATAGTCTTCAATGTGAATATCTTCACATACCACCATTGTCTTCAATGTCTTCACACATTTTTGGGGGTCATCTCCGATAGGTAAACCGAATCAATGAGGGACTACTACATGTGTTATCATGCAATTCTCACAAACACATTAGTCCCTCAACCAGGTTTGTCGTCAATACACCAAAACCAACTAGGGGTGGCACTAGACGCACTTACAATCTCCCCCTTTTTGGTGATTGATGACAAACTGGTTGAAGTTTTCAATAGGGATAAAAGTATGTGAAAGTGTAAAGGCTTAAGGTATTGTCTTCGTAAGTAGCAAAAAGGCTCCCCCTGAAGATGTGCATATAAGTATTTTGCTTTTGAATGCAAATGCACATGGCAGGTTGTACTTGCGGAGATCCTATTCTACTTATGAAGACAATTCATCATGCATTAAAGAATATAGCGAAGATAATGACATGCATAATGAAAATGTACGGCTGCAAGATGAACTCGTGCAGAATTTATCGTCGCACATGCGGAATTTATCATCGCATCACATAGTTGCTGAAAAGGTAGCAGACGACCATCAAGTTTAACTATTACAACTCAAAAGAACCAAAAGTATCAAAAGCGAGAGTTGTAAGCACTTGGCAAATGTAACAAAAGTATAGTAACCACCCATATGGACCCGCTTGAAGACTATCAACTCATATGCTTCTCCCCCTTTTATCAGTAATGACCAAAAAGGTATGAAGACATAGAGCTTGCTACTTGTTTCCATGAGGAGTAGGGGAAGCGGCAGGGTCGTCGTTGAGGTTTGGTGGTGCAGAAGAACTTGGTGCAGTGTCGATACGCGCCGAAGTTGGATGCATCACCTGTCATCCACTCAAGGATCCAAGTCTTAGGATCCCTGTTGTAGCCGCGAATGTGGAGGGTAGCATAAAATTGTAGCAGAAGCTCTTCATTCCAATGTTCTTTGGCAGTCACAAACTGTAGAAGGCCAGCATCTCTGAAGCAGTCAAGGGCTTCTTCTAGGCAGGGCAGGCCAGCCATGGCTTCGCATTCTAGACGCTTACGAAGGAAAATGCACCCCTGATTGTATAAGATGCAGGAATAGTAACTGCGCTGCTGATAACTCCAGAATCGATCTGATGAAATTCTTGGCCTTGTGTAGGGGTTCTTGGCACTGTCAAAGAATGTGTTGTGTGCCTTGAAGTCATTCAGATTAAATTATCCTGGTGAAGTTGCAGTGCCGGGAAACCTTGGTAGCCTAGGCTTTGGCTTCTAGACCTGAGGCCTGTGCTCCACATGATAGTCGAATTGTGGTCCGGAGCAGGAGGAGGTACCAGAATGGGCCAGCGAACCATGACTGGTTGGCCGCGGTCAAAAGCTAGCTCAATGGTATGAGGCCTTGGAGGAGGCACAGGAGCATTGGCATTGATGTGGGCTTCGAGCTGCACAATGGCTTCGGGGTTCACATGCACTTCTGGCGCCACATTAGCTTCAGGCACCACATTTTCTTTGGCCATGACAACGTCATTGGCTTCAGTGTTGGTGTTGGTGGCCGCCTCATTATTTTCAGCCTCCACTTGAGTAGCTGGAGGGTCGGACACATTCTCCTCGAGAACAACTTCTTGGTTGGATGGGGGCGTAGAAACACATTCTTCTTATTGACGTGGTTCTTCTTGTTCATCGGCTGATGCAGCCGGAATGTCTTTAGTAGTTTTGGCTTCAGACTCTGAGATGTTCGCAGTTGGAGTGGCTTCAGGAAACACTTGGCGTGATACTGAGTGGTGGTGCTCTTCTCCTTCTGGAACACTTGAAAGAGTGACTTGTGTCCTTGGACCTTTGCGAAGCCTGCGAAACGTTGGCGACGCCTTTGGAGAGGGAGTCGGCTGGGCCACAAAGTCATCATCTTCAAGCACCGGAGTGGTGACTTGAGGTAGGGGAGTACTTGGTGATTCTTGAAGGGGGGAGTCTTGAGGGTGATCAGCCCATGAATCATCCTGAGCAATTGGCGTCAAAGGACGACCAATGCTGATGAGTTCGCTGTTCATCAGAACAGGCGATGATACCATGTTGTGCTCGATCTGAGGAAGGACTTCATCATCTTCAACATTGTCTCGGGGACCAATGTCTTCAGCTATGGTGGGGTCAACAACTGGATCTTCTTCCTCTTCTCAGACTTGGAGATGCAAGAGAGATCTTCAGAGTGCACACTTGGTGCAGGAGGAGCAGTGGCCAGAGGCTTCGTTCGCGAAACACTTGGTGGAGTGGATGGCTTCGAAGCCTTGGGTTTCTTCTGCTTTGCAGGCTTCGGTGGTGCAGGCGCTTCATCAGAATCAGCGCCATCTGCAGGGTGATCCACGGCTGCCCCTTGAACCATAATGTGAGTGATGAGACCTTCAAGGTTGTAGAAGGGCCCAACAATATTGGGTTCAGCATCGGGTGTGCCGTCGGCACGGGGAGCAGATGGACCGGGGTTGAAGTCCAGACCAAGGTCGTTCTTGTTCTTCTTTGCAGACTCTTTGGCAAACTGGAAGTTGCGCTTGAAGAGATTGTCTTCACGATACCATAACAGAGAGGATGGGTCGGCACTAGTAGGCTGAAGTCCACGGACCATGCAGGGGTAGAAGCCTTGAGCAATGGCTTCAGGCTTCGACTTGGGCTGAAGCCCTTTCTATATAATATCTCCCCAGGGCCCCTTGATGGCATTCTTTTCAGCATACTCGTCAGTGACAAATTTGTACTTGAACCATTCCTCTGCCCAATATCTTCGAATCCACTGGATTCAGTTCTTGCGTTCTCCATAGGTCTCTTCTAGATCTGACTTGTATAGCTCATAGAGATCTGGTGGCAGGTCATTAGCTGTGTTCCCATGGCGTTGTCTGCCGCCCTTCCTGAATGATTTCTCTGTCGCCATGAAGTTCAGACTGAATGGCTTCAGAACTTGCAAAGGTTTCCGTCTGCTAGTCATACAGGAACTGGCTTCGGGAGAATTGATGTGACGCTGTAAGAACTCTGCAAATGAATGCAGACTATGAGAACCAAGGGATTCTCCCACGGACATGTACCCGTGACAGCATTTAGAGATGCAAGGGAAGGGGAAGAGGTCACATGCATTCTCAGAAGATTTTGAAGATAAATCAGTTTAGACATTCACTCATATGTTGAGAGTTGGTTCCAGATTTGTACGAATCCAAGAATAAGTACAAGTGAGGAATCTAACTACTTTGTGAAGCATAAGTGAATATACTAGGCATGTTATGAGATGCAGAACAGGATAGATCCAAATTTGTAGGGACAGAAACCACTTGTGGTTGAAAAGGATGAATCTATCGGATCAAATGGACAGTAAAAAGGAGGTTTTATTTACCACATGAAGAACTGCTAGACGGAGTAGAAGATGAGGCCGAGCAGTTCGATCTTCCGTGCCCTAACTTGGCGACAGAGGACACCTACGGCGACGGTGGAGAAGACGATGTCCGCGGCCGGCATGAGGACGGCGTCGGTGAGGTCGCGGTAGCTAAGTGCTTCGTCGCCGGCATCGTCAAGAGCTAGCAGTGGCGCTAGGGTTTGTGCGGTAAGGAGAAGTGGAAGAAGAGATAATGTCACAACCGGATTTTCCAGACATTGATTTCCAGAAAACGGCCGTCGTGCTCACCACTCCCAGGATTACTGTTAGCTGATGAGGCACCAACTTGATACAGAAATTCCAAGCAAAAGTGCAAAATATGTAGTACAAGACCATTGTGGCCTATGAGTACAACAATTGGGTTTCTAGTGGTCGATGGCGGAAGCGGTTTGTGAGTCGTTAGTGTCTATGGGACTCCATTTCCCACAGGAACAGCTGACCAGGTCAACTCCTATCTTCGCGAGGCTGCTATCGCCGTTGCTTAGTTTCCGGGGCTGTCACCGCAACGCTCCTCTCCATACAGAAATATGGCCAAGACAATAGCCAGGGACAAGCCAGTGAGTACTTTGAATGTACTCGCAAACATTATGAACACTGGGATAATATAATTGATAATCATGCACTGAAAAAATTCTATGATCACATCGTCAGTCATAAATAAAACATCTTTATGCATGCAAGCAGGTGTTTATATGCAACATGAATAAGCAATAATGGAGTGGGGAATAAAATGCCGCAGTTGGGCGTCTGAACGACACCACCTAAAGGGCTTATAAAGTAAATAAATAACAAGCAATGCCACAGTCGGGCGTCTCGGCGACACCACATAAAGGGCTTATAAAATAAATAAATAACAAGCAATGCCACAGTCGGGCGTCTCAGCGACACCACATAAAGGGCTTATAAAATAAATAAATAAATAACAAGCAATGCCACAGTCAGGCGTCTCAGCGACACCACATAAAGGGCTTATAAAATAAATAAATAACAAGCAATGCCACAGTCGGGCGTCTCAGCGACACCACATAAAGGGCTTATAAAATAAATAAATAACAAGCAATGCCACAGTCGGGCGTCTCAGCGACACCACATAAAGGGCTTATAAAATAAATAAATAACAAGCAATGCCACAGTCGGGCGTCTCAGCGACACCACATAAAGGGCTTATAAAACAAATAATCACAATGAATATCCAGGAGGTAGAACCGTCCCAGGGATACTCAATGATATAATGGGTGAGTCCATAATAATAATAATCATAATCTTCACAAGTCACAAGTCACAGTCCAAGTTCTGGTTTAACAATCTCTCCTCCAAAGACCGACACTAAGACCAACCCTTGACCCATCCCAGACTGTAATCCTTAACCATGGACACGGCTATTCGAATAGGTTTAATCTCTGCAGAGGGTGTACTCTTTACCCACGAGTAATGGATTCCTTTAGTCCATCGGGACTAATTCCGTCTACGGCCTTTTTGTTGAAAACACGCCTAACTTGCACACACCAGCTTAACTCATCGGTGTCTGGAATCACCCACGACACTTGTTAAGCAAAACTCTAATTGGGGAGGCTACAACCTCGCATAGCATGGGATCAAATTTATATCGCGCGCTCTAAGGGGTGGCCTTCCCTCTCGGTCCCAACCGGAAACACCCATGCCCCCTGACCAGGTGGCATGCCTACCGGCTACAACCGACATCTTCCACCATGGCCTCTCTGTACGGTGTGTGCTGGAAAGGGGTTGACGACTTACTGAACCGTACCCTACCTGCGGCAGGGACGAGTGGTAGCACGAGGCAAATATGGGGGTTACTGGAACAAGACTCGATCTACGGCCGACTCCGGAGGCTTATAAGTTCCCTGCATGACATGTATATCAAATATATTTCAACTGACGAAATCACCACCCATTATACCTTACTATGCCATACCGCACATAACCGTCCCGACGGGGACCGGCGACAAGCTCACTCCTACCCAAGGCAGAGGCTTCCCCGGATTCCTTTCCGGCAGGCATGCAAGGCACATGAGGATGATTACCATCACAAGTATATTCATTTCCAACAGCAAGGAAATCACTAATATGCCTTCATGCAAATGATCACATCGCCACATAAAATAACGAGTTCTCCGAAATGAGATGGTGTTATAAACGAGTCAACTAACACACCAAAAATATTAGGCCGGGGTTCAGAATGCTTGCCTTCATGGTGTGGAAGGGCAGGGTGCACTCCAAATCTTTTGAAAGCTTTCTTCTCTTCCAAAATCCTATTTTCAAAAATATGCAAATAACACATATTTCAAAAACAGTACAAAAAAGTTGTTTGGAAAATTTTCAAATAAATCTCAAAATAAACTAGACAGAATTTGAGGGATGTAGGAAAAAGAATCAACTCATTTGGAGTTGTATTTAAAAAGTTAAGCTCAGTCAAAGTTTTGGTCAAAATCTATTATTTAAAATTAAAACAGAAAAAGAAAAACGTTTTGATTATACGCTTCCACTTACTCCAACGTGGACGGCACGCGAGTCACTGACAGTGGGCCCGCCTGGCCCACTGGTCAGGTTTGACTGGTCTATCCCTCCCTCCTCTTCCTCTGCCCGAATGGAGGCGAGGCAACGGCGATTGTCGCCGGCGAACGGCGATTCCCCGCGGGTTCCAGAGGGTCTGGATGGATCCACGAGACCGAGGCGGGCCTTCCGGTGGTCGCTGGGTAGACGGGGGTGGAAAGAGTCGTCGGCGGTGAGCTTCGCGGCGGAGGGGGCTTCGGGAGCAGACTGGTTTTGGGGCTACGGTGGTTCCCGATCAAAATCGAGTAGGGGGATGGGTTCACGGGAGGAAGAGAAAGTTCCTGGTGAACAGAACGGAGAGGGGGAGGCCCTGGTGGTGCCGGAATGGCCGGGGCAGTGGCGGCGGCTGCGGTTGCCGGAGATGGGGAAGGAGACCTCCCCGGGTCGATTGGCTGCCAATGGGGGTCCCAGGGAGATGGCTTGGGACTGCCTGCATGCGGAGACGAGCTCGGGGCTCCTTAAATAGGCGATCGGGGTCGGTTCCGACGGTGGCCGCGGATAAGGTCGCCGGCGACCGCCATTCTGTAGCTAGGGCGTCGTGGCGGCGACAAGCGCTAGTGGACACGCTTGTGGATCAGCTCGTGCTGTTCCAGGGGCCAGGTGGCGAGCGGGAGAGGCTTGGGCGGCGTTGAATTGAGCAGGGGCTGTCGGCGGCCGTGGCGGCTAGCTCCTGGCTTGCCGGAGCCATGGCGAGGGGCTCTTGGCGCGTTGCGGTGAGAAGGGGAGCGCGTGGCGCGGCTCTGCAGATCGGGCCAAACCCAGGGGCGCGATGCGGCGGCTCGGGCGCGGCTCGTGCAAAACGCGTGCTCTGCTCACGCCCAGAGCACGCACAGAACATGCTCGACAAAATGCCAGGGCATGCTAGAGGTCTCGGGTGAGGTTGGGGTTTAACAGACCTAGGTTAAAGTCATCTAGAGGTTTAGTGGACAGGTTAGTTTGATCAGAGGTGCAAGTTCACAGTGCAATGACAAAATTCATGTCAAAGTTGTTCATGCACTCTAGGTGTTTGACAAAATGCCACAGGCACCTAGGCATTTCTTGGAGTGGCCAAAACTTCCAGAGTGGGGTCTCTTTAGATGAATAAGAGGGTGGTGAGGTTAGTTTGTGAAAAGCACAAACTTGTTAGTGCAAGTTTTGCAAAACTACAATTCTGGACAGGAGATAAATGGCATTATTTCATGAACCAAAAATATTCAAATGGGTGCATGCTCCTGGACTTAAGGGTCTTGTAGGGTTGACTACAAGTAGGAGAAGGCACAAGGTCACTGGAGCAAAAATAAATAGGGTTGTAGTAGAAATCACAAGGCTGGACCAGAATGAAAATGAGGTTGATTCACTCAAATTTTTCAAATAACATCACTGGGTTTTTGCATAAAGTTGAATCATATGCTACTACCAACATCCCATAATTTTGGTGGAGGCCAGAAAGAAATATTTAAATGGGTTCTAGTGCAAAATTGCACTCTGGACCAGAGAAGAAAAATTGATGCAGAGCTCAAAATATTACATGAATAAAAGATATTTTTGTATAAAAGTGATTTAAAAATATCACATGACAACTCCAAATTTTTGGTTTGAACTTTTTGTGAATTTATCAAATGGTTGTAGTTCAAATATGGCCATATAACCTTGAAAAACCATTTTTCAAGAAAATAAAGATCAAGCAAATTAATTATGTAATTAGTTATACTGATAAAAGAAAAGTTTTTCTTGAGAGGTTAAACAAGTCCAATAACATATTTGGAAGGTTTTCACTTTAGGGAACAACTCAATGATAATAAGAAAGGAAATGTTTAAAAAAAATCAAAAGGGAGTCCAAAAAATCAAAGTTTTAATTCCTGGCAAAAAATTTAATTTAATAAAACAAGGTCAAAATTTTGGGGTGTCACAGATAATGACTAGGGTGTGGCGTGTATTTATAAGGACAGGGGCGGCACAACGTTATTACACAGGTGCCCCTGGCGGTTCACATCTGAAGGACACGTGGCGAACAAGCAACACATTGGAGGTTGTTCCATGTTCCCACGCACGCCTGGATTGTCGGGTGGTCGTTCCCGCTTCTCCGGGTTTCAGGCAAAAGGATTGAGCATTTAAATCAGATTTAATGTTTGTCTCTGTGTCTTCTGCTGACAAGGACGCAGAGAAGACATTCGATAGTTTCAATAGAATGCATATGATTTGGATAGATAGATTTGAGACGGGAGCATAGAGAGGTTAGGGTCCGATCACATTCACTTAGTTCAAAAGATTCAAACGAGAATACATAGCTATAAGTGAATGCTGTAGAGGACAGAACGCTAATATATGAATATATCCGAATAAGACCAAATCAATATAGTGAAGATAAACATGAAGTCATGTTAATATTGAAGACAAAACAAACGCGAAGATTTTGCAAATGTAACGCCAACAGAAAACACTCCAAGCAAAAAGATTGATGGTGGCATTACCCACCGTATAGGAAGTATTAGACCCAGACACGGCACACAATTATCGTGGTGCTTCGAAGTCAAATTCCGAGTTAATGTATTCACACTTAGAGTGTAAGTCTTCATTAATTGAAGATATACGTTACTTCGTGTGTTGCACATCTAAGTCATCAACATGCATAAGTGTTAGGATGTGTGCCTGATCACAGGACACTTGAGGATTCCAAGATATTTAGCTCACACCACAACTTGCAAAACCTTTTCTCATCCAAGGGCTTTGTGAAGATATCTGCCAGTTGCTCTTCAGTGTTGGCGCGAATGATATCAATATCTTCCTTCATGACATGATCTCTGAGAAAGTGATGACGGATCTGAATGTGCTTTGTCTGCGAGTGCTGAACTGGGTTGTTGGCAATCTTGATGGCGCTTTCATTGTCGCAGTAGAGTGGTAGTTGCTTCAGATGGATGCCATAGTCTTTGAGTGTTTGCTTCATCCATAGAAGTTGAGCACAGCAAGATCCAGCAGCAATGTATTCAGATTCAGCAGTGGAGAGAGATACACAGTTCTGCTTCTTTAAAGACCAACAAACAACTGATCGTCCCAGAAAGTGACATGTGCCTGATGTAGACTTGCGATCCACCTTGTCACCAGCATAATCAGCATCCGAGAATCCAACTAGATCAAACTCTGAGCCCTTTGGATACCATAATCCTAGTGTTGGGGTGTAAGCCAAATATCAAAGAATTTGCTTCATAGCTAAGTGATGCGATTCCTTTGGTGCCGCTTGGAATCGGGCACACATGCAAACACTAAGCATGATATCTGGCCTAGATGCACATAAATAAAGTAAAGAACCAATCATGGAATGGTATACCTTTTGATTGAACTCTTTACCGTTGGCGTCAGGACCCAGATGACTTTTGGTTGGCATTGGCGTCGTGTAACCTTTGTAGTCTTGCATTCCAAACCTCTTTAGGTAGTCTTTGAGATATTTCTCTTGAGATATGAAGATGACATTGATTTGCTGCCATATTTGAAGACCAAGGAAGAACTTTAGCTCACCCATCATGGACATCTAATATTGCTCTTGCATCATGTGTCCAAACTCATCACTGTATTTTTGATTAATGCACCCGAAGATAATATCATCCACCACTACAGGAATCAGCTACTTTGTCGTCAGCCATGGCGGACGGAAAGGCATGGATGGCTGACGACAAAGGTCTTTGCCGTCCGCCGCGGACGGCAAAAGGTGACGGCAAAGTAAGGTTCGGCAAAGAGGTACTTTGCCGTCTACTTCGGGCGGCTGACGGCAAAGGAGCCTTTGCCATCAGCAGCGGACGGCAAAGAGTGCAGACAGCAATAAGTGTGTTGTTACTCCATTAGGTGGCTAACGGCAGGCCTTTGCCGTCCGCCGCTGATGGCAAACTTCGGAAGGCCTTTGCCGTCCGCCGTGTGATGTCAGCCGACGGCACTACACTTCGGAATGCCTCAGCCATCGATGCTTCAATTCTATGTTTATTTTTACATTTTTCTCAAAGCGTCTTCTGCATCCTCTCAGTTGGGTAGCACCAACGATTTTGCACGGGCCCCCCCAGTCTTGCCTCGGTCGAGAGATGCAAAATCAAATGCTGCATTGGATTAAAGAAGCCCGGTGGAAAGATCTTCTCTAACTTGCAGATCAACTCCGGCACCAACTCTTCCATTTCTTCTAGCACGCTAGGCGATAGTTCTTTCACACAAAGAACACGGAAGAAATAGCTGAGTTCTGCCAGTACTAGCCATTCATCCTCAGGGATGAAGCCACGCAATATCACTGGCATTACCCGCTCAATCCATATGTGCCAATCATGACTCTTGAGACCAAATATCTTCAGTTTATCAAGATCCGCTCCCCTCTTTAGATTCGATGCATACCCATCAGGGAACATCAACTGCTGTTTTACCCACAAGAGAATTTCCCTCATAGCTGGCCTTCCAAGATTGAACCATGCCTTTGGCTTCGTCCAGTTCTGCTTTCCTTTCGGTTCTTTCATGTTTTGTAACGGCCTATCATATAGCGCCTCCAGATCGACTCTAGCCTTAGTATTATCCTTTGACTTCCCATCTATGTCGAACAATGTACCAAAAAGTGCCTCGGCGATATTCTTCTCAGTGTGCATCACGTCGATGTCGTGTGGGCAAAGGAGGTCTTTGAAGTAAGGCAGATCCCATAAGCATGTTTTGTGAGTCCACGCGTGCTTAGTATTATACCCCTTGAAGTACCCTGGACGTTGTGGATCTGGCTCGAGAGCGTTTAACTGATCTAGGGTCTGTTGGCCTGTCAATGCAGGTGGTGCAGAGTTTTTGACAACTCTACCCCTGATGAAGTTCTTCTTGTCTTTCCTGAACTTATGGCGAGGATCCAGGAACTGTCTATGCATGTCGAAGCAAGAAAACTTGCGACCGGCTTGAAGCCAACGAAACTCAAGAGCTCCCTTGCATGTGGGGCACGGGAACCTTCCATGCACACACTAGCCAATGAATAGCGCATACGCCGGCAAGTCATGCGTCGAGTACATGTACCAGACACGCATTATGAAGTTCCGTTTGCTAAAGGCATCGTATGTCTTGAACCCATTATCCCAGGCTTCTTGCAATTCGTCCTTAAGCGGCTGCATGTACACATTCATATTTTTGCCCGGATAGTTGGGTCCTGGAATTATCAACGTCAGGAAAATGTTCTTTCTTTGCATAATCTGTTCGGGGGGAGATTGAGTGGAAAGACAAATACGGGCCAACAACTGTATTGGGCTGCCGTCATACCAAACACACTGAACCCATCTGTGCTGATGCCGACTCGAGGATGCCTCGGATCTGCCGCTTTGTCAACATGTAATTCATCAAACTTTTTCCACGCAACACCATCCGATGTGTGTACCATCATCAGATTCCCATCTGCATCTAGTTTGGTTCTTTTGCCTGTTTTGTGCCATGTCATCTGTCTGGCCGTCTCTTCGACCATGAAAAGACGTTGAAGTCTTGGTATGATTGGCATATACTGAAGAACACTAACGGGGATTTTGGTCTGTGTCTTCTCACCCATACCGTTGTCTACCACAATATACCTGGAAGACTTGCAAATGGGACAATAGTTCAAGTCCGCATAGTCAAGCCTAAATAAGGCACATCCTTTCTCACAGGCATGTATCTTCTCATAGGGCATCTTCAGTGCACGGAGGATTTTGTCCGACTGGTACAGGTTTGCAGGCATTACATGGCCTTTGGGTAGAAAGCGTCCAAATATTGTCATAATTGCGTCATAGCATTCTCTGCCCAAGTTGAACTGAGCCTTCAGAGCCATTACTTGTGAGATGGCATCCAGCTGACAAAGCTTAGTGTGCTTGTGGAGCGGACGTTTCGAAGACTCCAACATTTCATTGAAGGCCTTTGCAGATTCCTCCATCTCCTCGTCCGAATCCCGAGCATCATCATAGCCTTGCACCATGTTTTCCATCCCGGTACCATGCTCGTCGGTGCGACGACGATCCACCTCAGCTCGGTCACGTTGGGCAGACTCACCATGAAATGTCCACACCGTATAATCGGGCGTAAAACCACTCTTCTGCAGGTGTTTGCCCATTTTAGCCTCTGTCTTCTTTTCCCAATTGCCGCACCGGAAACAGGGGCACCAGGTTTTCTTTTGGCCATTTGCAAATGCGGCTTGCATAAACCCCTTAGTTTTTGTGAACCATTCAGCGCTCCATTTGTTCTGACTAGTGTGACCGGTATACATCCACGCACGGTCACTCATCTTGACTTTCAGAGCTACTGGGCACACAACAATTATATATGTAATTCACCATGTATATATTCATCAGTTGATCTACTTTGTCAATTTTATTACGTCCATGCAACCTACACTCTAATAGGTAATGATAGGTCCTAATCCCACCCGTGTATATGTAGATTGGGTTCATTTTCCCATGCTATGCTCCGGATCCGACGCAAAATTTCGGCAGCACCTCCCTGCTGTTCTCCTGATACACGTCTCTGCAATAAACAGAGAGGATGTGTACCTGGAGAACAACAGGGGAGGCACTGACGAAATATATGCGTCGGATCCGGAGCAAAGCATATGGGAAAACGAACCCAATCTACACATACTCGGGCTGTCCATGGATAGCGTTGGACAATTCGAAAGAATCAAGGTTATAAATATGCAAATGCATGCATATTTATAACTATGACGCTTTTGAACGGGAGACACATATTGGTTACGCATACTAATGATTCAAGACACATATATAGCTAGCTATCAAGTTTCATCGGAATAGATCAAATAATTAATGGGGGAGGAGGACTTGTCATTCGTGCTCACCCACGAACAAAGGGGCAGAGCTCGTCAAACGCACGGCGAGGTCGTCGAACACCAAACCTTGCAGCGATGAAACAACTGCACATTTAAAACTACACGATCAACACAATTATATATGATGTTTTTCATAACAAAATCGAAAAATATATGACCTAACTAATAATTCACAAATATATGACCCCGTCGGCCTCTGGAAGGCCAAAGAACACCTTTTCGGGAGGTGTCGGTGGTCGGGGTGTCCTGTCGGTGTCGAGGTGCCGTGTCGGGGTCGGGGTGCTGT
>NC_041388.1:58599809-58600657 GCF_002162155.2 Triticum dicoccoides
GATAGTCAGGCTTCTCAGCCTTTTTCATTTATAGATGTCTGTACTCAGACATGATAGCTTCCGCGTGTGCTTTGATTTGTATGCTCTGATTGTTGGGTCATGAGACCCATGTTTGTAATATCGCGCTCCTCGGAGCCTATTGAATAAATTACTTGAGTCGTAGAGTCATGTTGTGATGCCATGTTGTATTTGCACATATCGAGCATATTGTGTGTATGTTATTGAAATGCTTGGTATGTGTGGGATCTGACCATCTAGTTGTTTATCTTTAGTAGCCTCTCTTACCGGGAAATGTCTCCTAGTGTTTCACTGAGCCATGGTAGCTTGCTACTGCTCCGGAACACTTAGGCTGGCCGGCATGTGTCCTTCTTCGTTCCTGTGTCTGTCCCTTCGGGGAAATGTCACGCGATGAATACCAGAGTCCTGTTAGCCCGCTACAGCCCAGTTCACCGGAGTCCTGCTAGCCCAGTGCTACAGCCTGGATTCACTCGCTGATGACCGACACGTTCGATGCTGGGTCATGGATGCCTGTCCCTGTAAGTCTGTGCCACTTTGGGTTTACGACTAGTCATGTCAGCCCGGGCTCCTTATCATATGGATGCTAGCGACACTATCATATACGTGAGCCAAAAGGCGCAAACGGTCCCGGGCAAAGGTAAGGCGACACCCGTGGGGATACCGTGCGTGAGGCCGCAAAGTGATATGAGGTGTTACCGGCTAGATCGATGTGACATCGAGTCGGGGTCCTGACATCGGGGTGTCGTGTCGATGTCAGGGTAGTGCCGTGTCGGTGTCGGGGTGTTGTTTCGGGGTCGGGGTGTGGTGTCGGGGTCAGGGTGTCGGGTCAG
>NC_041388.1:58601736-58634691 GCF_002162155.2 Triticum dicoccoides
TTCTTTGCCGTCTGCTTTCAGGTAGCTGATGGCAAAGAGCTTGTTTGCCGTCCGCTAGCTGATGGCAAAGAGCTGGCAGATGGCAAAGTAGTTGATTCCAGTAGTGCACATATATTTGGCACACAAACAGTTCACCATCATATTTCTTCGTGAAGAGTGTGGGATCCAGGGAACCAGGTTTGAAGCCTTTGCTCTTCAAGAAGTCTTTGAGTGTGTCATACCAAGCACGAGGGGCTTGTTTGAGGCCATACAGTGCCTTATTGAGCTTGTATACCATATCAGGGTGTTTTGGATCTTCAAAGCCAGGCGGTTGTGCAACATACACTTCTTCTTCAATCTTGCCATTGAGAAAGGCACTCCTCACATCCATTTGATGCAGGAGCATGTTATGATTATTTGCATAGGCTAGAAGTATGCGAATGGCTTCAAGCCTAACCACGGGAGCAAATGTTTCATTGAAGTCAATTCCTTCAACTTGAGTTTATCCTTGAGAAACGAGACGAGCCTTATTTCTGACAACTTGACCATGCTCGTCTTGCTTGTTGCGATATATCCATTTAGTGCCTATGATATTGTGTTTATGAGGATCGGGACGCTTGACCAGTTCCCACACATTGTTCAGCTCGAACTGTTGAAGCTCTTCTTGCATAGCTTGAATCCATTCAGGTTCCATGAAGGCTTCAGCAACTTTCTTGGGTTCAGATATTGAGACAAATGCAAAGTGCCCACAAAAATTTGCAAGCTGTGTTACCCTTGAATGAGTGAGTGGACCAGGTGCATTTATGCTATCAATTATCTTCTCAATGTGTACTTCATTTGCAACACGAGGATGAACTGGACGAAGATTTTGCCCTTGCTGATCATTGTCATCATTAGGAGGATTGTCTTCAGGTTGAGCATTTTCTTCAGGTTGAGCATTGTCTTCAGATTGATTAGGTGCAGAAATGATAAGTTCCTCTTCAGCTTGAGCTTCAGACGGTATGATTTCTCCAGTTCCCATAAGCTTGATGGATTCACTAGGTGGAATTTCATCTAGCACATTTGGCAGGTGCTCTCTTTGCGAGCCGTTAGTCTCATCGAACCGCACATCCACAGTTTCAACCACTTTATAGTGAAAGAGGTTGAAGACTCTGTAGGAGTGTGAATCCTTCCCGTAACCAAGCATAAAACCTTCATGTGATTTCGGTGCAATTTTTGAAGTGCGATGTGGATCCTTGATCCAGCACCTAGCATCAAATACTCTAAAGTAACTGACATTTGGCTTCTTACCAGTAAGGAGTTCATAGGATGTCTTCTTCAGAAGCTTGTGAAGATAAACACGGTTGATGACATGGCATGCAGTATCAATGGCTTCGGGCCAGAACTTTCTTGGAGTCTTGTATTCATCAAGCATCATGCTTGCCATCTCAATGAGTGTTCTGTTCTTGCATTCCACGATACCATTCTGCTGCCGCGTGTATGGAGCTGAGAACTCATGAGTAATACCCAAGGTATCAAGATAAGTGTCGAGGCTGGTGTTCTTGAATTATGTGCCATTGTCACTTCTGATGTGCTTGATCTTGACGCCATAGTTGTTCATGGCTCGATTGGCGAAGCGTCTGAAGACATCCTGCACTTCAGTCTTGTAGAGGACTATGTGTACCCATGTATATCTTGAATAATCATCAACAATGACGAAGTCATAGAGACAAGCAGTAGTAGTTAGAGTAGAGTAGTGAGTAGGGCCAAAAAGGTCCATGTGTAGCAGTTCGAAGGGTTGAGTTGTTGTTATGATTATCTTCGAGGGATGCTTGGCCCTCGTCATCTTTCCAGCTTTGTAGGCACCGCATAAATGATCCTTCTTGAACTTGACGCCCTCGATGCCTATGATGTGCTTCTTCTTTGCGAGAGTATGCAGGTTCCTCATGCCAGCATGCCCTAGCCTCCGATGCCATAGCCAGCACTCTGAAGCTTTTGCAAGAAGACATACGGCAAGTTGTGGTCCTGTTGAGAAATCTACCATGTACAAATCATCTTTGCGATACCCTTCAAAGACTAGAGACTTGTCAAATTCCATTAGAACAAGGCAACGATATTTTGCAAATATCACAATCATGTTCAAGTCACAAAGCATTGAGACATACATTAAGTTGAAACCAAGGGATTCAACAAGCATCACTTTATCCATGTGCTGATCCTTTGAGATTGCAACTTTACCTAGACCCAATACCTTGTTTTTACAAGTGTCAGCAGATGTGATGTGACTCTTGTCAGATGGACGTAAGGTTGAGTCCATGAGAAGACTTTGTTTGCCAGTCATGTGGTTACGCATCCACTATCAATAATCCATTCTGAAGCAGCTGGTGCCATACCCTACAGTGCAGTTAGGGGGATAGGCTTCACGAAGAGCATTATGAAGCATAAACATTTGACGAGAAAGTGGATTATGAAAGCTTAGATCGAGGTTAGGACTGATAGGATGAATAGCAAGCGACTCAGGAACGAAATACATAATAAGACCATTAGGGCATTTTATCTTGCACCCCACAAGATGTTTTAGGTCCCCAGCAATAGCTTTAGACGCCTTTGATTACAGGCTGGGGACCTTTCCCTGCAAAAGAGAGTTAAGTTTTCTTAACCACCCACATCTTCAGGGGTGGCTTCAAAGCAATGAGTCTAAGTGCAGCATCTGAAAACTTTGGCTTTGGAGCCCTAGCAAATAGTCTTGCAGGAGGTGAATAATACTCATAAGAATAAGTAGAGTAGTTCTTGGTCTTATGAACATGGCGGTTTGATGAAACACGCTCATATTCATAGGCCTGAGTATAGTTTCCCTGTAAAACATTTGTGTTAGTGTGACTCTGGTGAGTCCTCTGTCTGTATGAAGCCTTTGGACCATATGAAGCCTGTGGTCTAGGGTTTCTCTTCATCCCTTGTGGTGTCATGACGACATTCACATGAAGATTCTCCATACACCTTTTGGTCACCCAAACTTTCTTCATAGGTGGCCCATTCCTGCAGTTAGTACCAATATACCTGGCAAACACTTCACCATTCCGATTCTTAAACAGTTTATAGTTTGCATCAAAGGATTCATCAATGATAATAGGGTTAGCACAAGAGAAGCCAGATAGGGTGGATGGATCCACTGAAGGTTCCTTTGCAGCAACCCATGTGGTTTTGGGGTACTACTCAGGCTTCCAGTAAGAGCCATCAACATTCATTTTCCTTTCGAAGCCAACACCCTCTTTACTAGGGTTTCGGTTCAGAATCTGCATTTTGAGGACATCACATAGTGTCTGATGCCCTTTGAGACTTTTGTACATCCCTGTTTCAAGCAATGTCTTCAACCTAGCATTTTCATCGGCAATAGCAGTGGCATCCTTAGCAGAGAGGTTAGTTATCACATCAACAGTTGAAGATATTGAAACAGTAGTAGCAGTAGAACATTCAGTGACAAAAGTAGAGTTATCATGCTCAAGGCATTTTAAACATGGTGGTTCAAATCCTTCCTGAGCGGGACTGATCTGTTGAGCGCGAAGTGACTCGTTTTCCTTTTGAAGATCTTCATGAATTGCTCTCAATTTCTCAAGTTCTTGCTTCCTTTGAAGATAATCATAAGAAAGCTTTTCATGAGTTTTTGAGAGCGTTTCATGAAGACTTTCAAGTTCCTCATACTTAACATGAAGATTTTTTATGTCTTTAATTAAGGACTGAGATCGAGTCATTTCCACGTCCAACAGGTCATCGCTTTTGTCTAACAGTTTTTGAATATGTTCCATAGCTTTTTGTTGTTCATTTGCAATTTTATCAACTGTTTTGTAGCTGGGTTTGGAATCACAATCAGAGTCATCTTCACTAGATGTTTGATAGTGAGCATGGCGTGAGTTTACCTTGGCACCACGTGCCATGAAGCAATAGGTGGGAGCGGAGTTATCCTTGTCATCAGCGTAGGTGATGAAGCCATTGTCTTCAGTGTTGAAGATGGACTTGGCAATGTAGGTTGTGGCCAGATTTGCGACGCCAGAGTCGGACTCCTCAGACTCCACCTCCGCCTCCTCAGAAGCAGACTCCTCCTCTGAATCCATTTCCTTGCCAACAAACGCACGAGCCTTGCCAGATGATCTCTTCTTGTGTGATGAAGACTTTGAGGAAGACTTGGAAGAAGACTTTGAGTATTTCTTCTTCTTCTTCTTGTCATCAGAATCATATTCCTTGATCTTCTTCTTCTTGTTGTTCTCATTGTCCCACTGCGGACACTGAAAGATGTAGTGACCAGGTTTCTTGCACTTGTGACATGTTCTCTTCTTGTAGTAATGAGTAGAAGCTTCATCATTCCTTGAGTTGGGTCGTGAAAACTTTCTGAAACCTTTCTTCCTAGTGAACTTCTGGAACTTCTTCACAAGCATAGCAAGCTTCTTTCCAATATCTTCAGGATCATCAGAACTCCAGTCAGATTCTTCTTCAGATGAGGAAACAGCTTTTGCCTTCAAGGCGCGAGTTCGGCCATAGCTGGGACCGTAGATATCTCTTTTCTCAGAAAGCTGAAACTCATGTGTGTTGAGCCTTTCAAGTATGTCAGACGGATCGAGTGTCTTGAAGTCAGGGCGTTCTTGAATCATCAGGGCTAGGGTGTCAAACGAGATGTCAAGTGATCTCAGGAGCATCTTGATGATTTCATGCTTGGTGATCTCAGTAGCGCTGAGAGCTTGAAGCTCATTTGTGATGTCAGTGAGGCGATCAAACGTGAGCTAAACATTCTCATTGTCGTTTCTCTTGAAGCGGTTGAAGAGATTGTGAAGGACACTGATCCTTTGATCTCTCTCGGTTGAGACGCCTTTGTTGACCTTGGAGAGCCAGTCCCAGACTAGCTTTGATGTTTCCAGAGCACTGACACGGCCATACTGTCCTTTGGTCAGATGACCACAGATGATGTTCTTGGCAGTAGAATCCAGTTGAACGAACTTCTTGACATCAGCAGGGGTGACACCTTCACTAGTCTTGGGAACGCCATTCTTGACGACATACCAGAGGTCGACATCAATGGCTTTAAGATGCATGCGCATCTTATTCTTCCAGTAGGGATATAGAGTTCCATCGAAGACGGGGCACGCAACGGAGACTTTGATTATCCCTGCAGTCGACATAGCTAAAACTCCAGGAGGTTAAACTGAATCACACAGAACAAGGGAGTACCTTGCTCTGGTACCAATTGAAAGTGCTAGTTATCGACTAGAGGGGGGTGAATAGGCGATTTTTATGAAAGTCTTCAAAACATGGAAGTTTCGAAGACAAACGATAGAAATGGACCTATTAACATGAAGTGGAAGGTAGACTACACTAGGTAAGCCATAGTCAAGTATACAATGAAGTGAAAGCACGAAGACTAATAGCAGCTAGGCAGTATGGATTAGGATGGAAGATAGTATGAAGCCAATCAGAACAAACAGTCACACAGTGAAGACAAACTGATAATGCAAGCAGGCAATGACTTCACAAGGACCAACTTTAAGTAAAGACAAGGAAAGTTGACTTCACAAGGACCAACTTTAAGTAAAGACAAGGAAAGGATAGAACCAGTTGCTTGGTGAAGACAAGGGATTTGTTGGACCAGTTCCAGTTGCTGTGACAATTGTACGTCTGGTTAGGGAGGCTGAGATTTAACTCAGAAGACCGTGTCTTCACCTTATTCCCCTTGAGCTAAGGACACACAGTCTTCGCCCAATCACTCAGGTAAGTCTTCAAGGTAGACTTCCAAACCTTCATAGACTTCGTTCACCGACGATCCACAATGACTCTTGGATGCTCAGAACGCGACGCCTAACCGGCTGGAGGATTCATAGTCCTCAAGTGTAACAAGTCTTCAGATCACACAGACAGGAAGACTTCAGTGATGCCTAAAACTCTTTGGCTCTGGGTGTTTAGGGCTTTGTCCTCGCAAGGATTTCTCTCTCAAAGGCTTCGGAGGTGGGTGGCTCTCAAATGACAAAAGCCGAGCACTAACTCTGCGCAGCCACCAATTTATGGTGTAGGGGTGGGCTATTTATAGCCACTAGGCAACCCGACCTGATTTGTCCGAAATGACCCTGGGTCGCTAAGGAACTGACACGTGTTCCAACGGTCAGATTTCAAACACACGCGGCAGCTTGACTTGGGCTACAAGTAAAGCTGAATTATCCAGCTCTGGATAAGATTTGCTCTCATTGTCTTTGCTCGAAGACTTAGGATTTGGTTGAGCATCACCTTAGTCACGCTGACTTTGTTCACTTGGACCCCACTTAACAGTACGGTGGTTCCTATGACTCAACAAAGAAGAAAATGAATCTACGAAACAACTATGTCTTCGCGCTCTAAAGTCTTGATGCGATGTCTTCTCATGTCATAGTCTTCAATGTGAATATCTTCACATACCACAATTGTCTTTAATGTCTTCACACATTTTTAGGGGTCATCTCCGGTAGGTAAACCGAATCAATGAGGGACTACTACCTGTGTTATCCTGCAATTCTCACAAACACATTAGTCCCTCAACCAGGTTTGTCGTCAATACTCCAAAACCAACTAGGGGTGGCACTAGATGCACTTACATAAACATTTATCATGATATAAGGAAATATAAACAACAACTTTATTATTACCTCTAGGGCATATTTCCTTCAGTCTCCCACTTGCACTAGAGTAAATAATCTAGATTACATTGTAATGATTCTAACACCCATGGAGTCTTGGTGCCGATCATGTTTTGCTCGTGGAAGAGGCTTAGTCAATGGGTCTGCAACATTCAGATCCATGTGTATTTTGCAAATCTCTATGTCTCCCTCCTTGACTTGATCATGGATGTAGTTGAAGTGTCTCTTGATGTGTTTGGTTCTCTTGTGAAATCTGGATTCCTTCGCTAAGGCAATTGCTCCAGTATGGTCACAAAAGATTTTTCATTGGACCCGATGCACTAGGTCATAAACCTAGATTGGATATGAACTCCTTCATCCAGAATCCTTCATTTGCTGCTTCCTAAGCAGCTATGTACTCCACTTCACACATAGATCCCGCCACGACGCTCTGCTTGGAACTGCACCAATTGACAGCTCCACCATTCAATATAAATACGTATCCGGTTTGCGACTTAGAGTCATCCAGATCACTGTCAAAGCTAGCATCGACATAACCATTTACGATAAGCTCTTTTTCGCCTCCATAAACGAGAAACATATCCTTAGTCCTTTTCAAGTATTTCAGGATGTTCTTGACCGTTGTCCAGTGATCCACTCCTGGATTACTTTGGTACCTCCCTGCTAAACTTATAGCAAGGCACACATCAGGTCTGGTACATAGCATTGCATACATGATAGAACCTATGGGTGAAGCATAGGAAATGACTTTCATGTTCTCTCTATCTTCTGCACTGGTCAGGCATTGAGTCTGACTCAATTTCACACCTTGTAACACAGGAAAGAACCGTTTCTCTGACTAATCCATTTTGAACTTCTTCAGAACTTTATCAAGGTATGTGCTTTGTGAAAGTCCAATTAAGTGTCTTGATCTATCTCTATAGATCTTGATGCCCAATATATAAGCAGCTTCATCGAGGTCTTTCGTTGAAAAAATCTTATTCAAGTATCCTTTTTTGCTATCTAGAAATTCTGTGTTATTTCCAATCAACAATATGTCATCCACATATAATATTAGAAATTCTACAGAGCTCCCACAGACTTGTAAATACAGGCTTCTACAAAAGTCTGTATAAAACCATATGCCTTGATCACACTATCGAAGCGTATATTCCAACTCCGAGAGGCTTGCACCAGTCCATAAATGGATCACTAGAGCTTGCACACTTTGTTAGCACTTTTAGGATTGACAAAGCCTTCTGGTTGCATCATATACAACTCTTCTTTAAGAAATCCATTAAGGAATGCAGTTTTGACGTCCATTTGCCAAATCTCATAATCATAAAATGCGGTAATTGCTAACATGATTTGGATAGACTTAAGCATCGCTACGGGTGAGACGGTCTCATGGTAGTCAACTCCTTCAACTTGTCGAAAACCTTTCGCAACAAGTTGAGCTTTGGAGACAGTAACATTACCATCAGTGTCGGTCTTCTTCTTAAAGATCCATTTATTCTCTATGGCTTGCCGATCATCGAGCAAGTCAACCAAAGTCCATACTTTATTCTCATACATGGACCCCATCTCAGATTTCATGGCCTCAAGCCATTTCGCGGAGTCTGGGATCATCATCGCTTCATCATAGTTCGTAGGTTCGTCATTGTGTAGTAACATGACTTCCAGAACATGATTATCGTACCACTCTAGTGCGGAACGTACTCTGGCTGACCTACGAGGTTCGGTAGTAACTTGATCTGAAGTTACATGATCATCATCATTAGCTTCCTCATTAATTGGTGTAGGCATCACTGGAACTGATTTCTGTGATGAACTATTTTCCAATTCGGGAGAAGGTAAAACTACCTCATCAAGTTCTACTTTCCTCCCACTCACTTCTTTCGAGAGAAATTCCTTCTCTAGAAAGGATCCTTTCTTAGAAATAAATATCTTGCATTTGGATCTATGATAGAAGGTGTACCCAACAGTTTTTTTTGGGTATCCTATGAAGACACATTTCTCAATTTGGGTTCGAGGTTATCAGGCTAGAGCTTTTTCACATAAGCATCGCAACCCCAAACTTTAAGAAACGACAACTTAGGTTTCTTGCTAAACCACAGTTCATATGGTGTCATCTCAGTTGATTTAGATGGTGCCCTATTTAACGTGAATGCAGCCGCCTAAAGCATAACCCCAAAACAATAGTGGTAAATCGGTAAGAGACATCATGGATCACACCATATCTAATAAAGTACGATTACAAAGTTCGGACACACCATTATGCTATGGTGTTCCAGGTGACGTGAGTTGTGAAACTATTCCACATTATTTCAAATCAAGACTAAACTCGTAACTCAAATATTCGCCTCCGCGATCAGATCATAGAAACTTTATTTTCTTGTTACGATGATTTTCCACCTCACTCTAAAATTCTTTGAACCTTTCTAAAGTTTCAGACTTATGTTTTATTAAGTATATATACCCATATATGCTCAAATCACCTATAAAGTTTAGAAAATAACGATACCCACCTCGAGCCTCAACACTCATTGGACCGCATACATCAGTATGTATTATTCCCAATAAGTCAGTAGCTTGCTTCATTGTTCTGGAGAATGGAGTCTTATTCATCTTGCCCATGAGGCATGGTTCGCAAGCATCAGGTGATTCATAATCAAGTGATTCCAAAAGCCCATCGGCATGGAGTTTCTTCATGCGTTTTACACCAATATGACCTAAACGGCAGTTCCACAAATAAGTTGCACTATAATTATTAACTTTGCATCTTTTGGCTTCAATACTATCAATATGTGTATCACTACGATCGAGATTCAACAAAAATAGACCACTCATCAATGCTGCATGACCATAAAAGATATTACTCATATAAATAGAACAACCATTATTCTCTGATTTAAATGAATAATCGTCCCGCACCGAACAAGATCCAGATATAATGTTCATGCTCAACGCTGGCACCAAATAACAATTATTCAGGTCTAAAACTAATCCTGAAGGTAGATGTAGAGGTAGCGTGCCGACGGCGACCACATCAACCTTGGAACCATTTCTGACACGCATCGTCACCTCGTCCTTAGACAATCTTTGTTTAATCTATAGCCCCTGATTCGAGTTGCAAATATGAGCAACAAAACCAGTATCAAATACCCAGGCGCTACTACGAGCATTAGTAAGGTACACATCAAGAACATGTATATCAAATATACCTTTCACTTTGCCATCCTTCCTATCCGCCAAATACTTTGGGCAGTTCCGCTTCCAGTGACCAGTTCCTTTGCAGTAGAAGTACTCAGTTTCGGGCTTAGGTCCATAATTGGGCTTCTTCCCGAGAGCAGCAACTTGCTTGCTATTCTCCTTGAAGTTCCCCTTCTTACCTTTGCCCTTTTTCTTGAAACTAGTGGTCTTGTTAACCATCAACACTTGATGCTCCTTCTTGATTTCTACCTCCGCAACCTTAAGCATCACGAAGAGCTCATTATAGTTCATCATGAAGCCTTTATAGCTGGTGGCAGTGATTGAAGAACTCTGTCGGTGGCACTATCATCCAGAAGATTAACTCCCACCTGAGTCAAGTGGTTATGGTACCCAGACATTCTGAGTATGTGTTCACTGACAGAATTGTTCTCCTCCATCTTGCATCTATAGAACTTGTTGGAAACTTCATATCTCTCAACTCAGGCATTCGCTTGAAATATTAACTTCAACTCCTGGAACATCTCATATGCTCCATGACGTTCAAAACGTCTTTGAAGTCCCGATTCTAAGCCCTAAAGCATGGCACACTGAACTATCGAGTAGTCCTCAGATTTAGCTTGCTAGATGTTCATAGCGTCCAGTGTAGCTCCTGCAATAGGCCTTGCACCCAGCGGTGCTTCAAGGACGTAATTGAGGGAGTCCTAGATTAGGGGGTCCTTGGGTGTCCGGGTTGTGTGATATGGGCTGGACTAATGGGCCGTGAAGATACAAGGTAGAAGACCTTCCCCCGTGTTCGGATCGGACTCTCCTATGCGTGGATGGCAAGATTGGCGTCCGGACGTATAATTTCCTTCTTTTGGAAGCCGACTCTGTACAACCCTAGGCCCCTACGGTGTCTATATAAACCGGAGGGTTTAGTCCATAGAGGCTATCCGAATTCATATAGGCTAGACATCTAGGGTTTAGCCATTACAATCTCGAGGTAGATCGACTCTTGTAACCCCTATACTCATCGAATACAATCAAGCAAGACATAGGGTTTTACCTCCATTAAGAGGGCCCAAACATGGGTAAACACCATGTTCCCTGTGTCCCTTGTTACCTTCGATCCTCAGACGCACAGTTCGGGACCCCCTACCCGAGATCGGCCGATTTTTGACACCGACATTGGTGCTTCCATTGAGAGTTCCAATGTGTCATCGGTACAAGGTTCGATGGCTCATTCTATCACCAACAACGGTCGCACATGACCTCATTTTGTCGAGCGTGTGTGCCAGGAGAGCTTATCCCCGACAGTTTCTGGGTCATGTGGGAAGGACCCCCCCCCCTATCGTAGTCACTCACTAGGCGACGGTTCTGACCACCGTCGCGGAAAGGGGTTAAAAATCATTTGTATAACAGCTCGGTGTACTGGTGACCATATGATCCACCTATAATAACAAAGCTCGTGGTACATCAAGATCGTGCCAAATCAAGAACACGAGAGAGAGAGAGAGAGAGAGAGAGAGAGATCAACCACATAGATACTGGTACATACCCTTAGCCTCGAGGGTGAAATACTCCCTCCTCGTCATGGAGATCGCCGGGATGATGAAGATGGCCTTCGGTGATGGTTTCCCCCTCCGGTAGGGTGCCAGAATGGGCTCCCAACTGGTTTTTCGTGGCTACAGAGGCTTGTGGTGGTGGAACTTCCCATCTAGGGTTCTTTTTGGAGGTTTGTGTATTTATAAGAATTTTTGGCGTCGGTTTCGCGTCAAGGGGTTGCCCGAGGGGCCTACAAGCCTGGAGCTAGCGTCCGGGGGTAGGGCGCGGCTGGTAGGCTTGTGGCCTCCTCCTGGCCCAGCTCCGGTGCTTCAGGGGTCTCTTTTGGTCCATAAAAAGTCACCATAAATTTACATCCCATTCCGAGAACTTTTATTTATCCACAAAAAACGACACCACGGTAGTTCTGCTGAAAACAATGTTAGTCAGGGTTAGTTCTAATCAAATCATACCAAAACCATATAAAATTCTTGTGAACATGGCCTGGATACTTCATAAATTATAGATACGTTGGAGACGTATCACACCTCCACTTCTAAAACGTTTTCAGGAAAACACAAGAATATTTGCCCTTTTCTGTTTGCCTTTATGTCTTACTTGGTTTCTTTGCTTGTTCGCTTGGTATAATTGCATATTTATTCCAAATCTGAAAGCAAAAATTTTATGGATCCTCATCCACTTGCTAACCTTTTTAAAAGATCCAATTATCATGAACCAATTGCTAGTTAGTTGAGTGCACTAGATTATCTTTATGAAGTTTTGCTTGAAATTCATGAATCTGAAAATTGTGATGAAGTGCTAAAATAAGAAATTTATGAAGTGATTAATGATAGCTCCTTGAATGAAAAGCATGATTGCAATGGTTTTTATTATAAATTCTATTAATCTGAATTATGCTAATAATATGCAAAACCCCAAGCTTGGGGATGCTAATTTTGATATGTCCACTACTTATTACAATTATCATGATTGGGGTGATTCTTCTTACGATCTTCAAAATTTATTTTAAGCCTCATGATGAATATGTTCACGATAACATTGAAAGTGGGTTTGGAAGAATTCCAACTTTAGGTAATAATGATCCCACTACTGTGGAGAATGATAAATCTTATGAATTTTTTGATAAAAGTGGGCTTGGGGAGTGTCGGTGTCAAAACCAGCGGATCTCGGGTAGGGGGTCCCGAACTATGCGTCTAGGTCGGATGGTAACAGGAGACGAGGGACACGAAGTTTTACCTAGGTTCGGGCCCTCTCGATGGAGGTAAAACCCTACGTCCTGCTTGATTAATGTTGATGATATGGGTAGTACAAGAGTTGATCTACCACGAGATCGAGGAGGCTAAACCCTAGAAGCTAGCCTATGGTATGATTGTTGATGTGTATCCCTATAGACTAGCCTGGCCTCAGTTTATATAATGCACCAGAGGCCTAGGATAACAAGAGTCCTAGCCGAATACGCCGGTGGGGTGGAGTCCTTGTCTTGATCACCAAGTCTTGTGGAATCTTCCATGTATGCGGCAGTTGTCCGAACTGGCCCATGAGTATACGGCCATGGGGGTCCTCAGCCCAATCTAACAGTTCAGGAGATGATGTGGTGAGTACCCCCTAGTCCAGGACACCGTCAATAGCCCCCTGAACCGGTCTTCAAGTTAGGGACGCTCCACGATTCTTCCAAACCATTCTTCATCTTCGGTCGTCAGTCTTGAAAACTGGTTCAACAAATCTTCTCATCTTCGATCTTGAGGATCGCCGAAATGCATTCGACGAGTTTACACGTCGATTATCCGAGGAGCCCCTTTAAGTTTCTGGCCTTTATCAATGCCTTGTTATTTTTATGCCACACCTCGGGTTTGAAGTTTTTCCCGGGCGGCAGCGTCCTCTTGCGTCCGAGCTCCAACGCCGGACTACATTCAAGGTATCTTTTGCAGCCGAGCACCAACGCCGGACCGCTTCCCAGCTCTAACGCTGGAATGTATCCGAGCTCCAACGCCGGACTATGTATCCGAGCTCCAACGTCGGACTGTATCCAAGCTCCAACGTCGGACTATGTATCCGAGCTCCAACGCCGGACTGTATCTGAGCTCCAACGCCGGATTGTATCCGAGGTGTCGTAAATCACCTTGGTTCAAAGAAGTTTGAAGGAGTTTAGCCGAGCTTAATGCCGGAAATGCCCTCTATGGAGCCAGCCACTAGCGCCCGAGCTTTATGACGGACTGCTTCCGAGGTGGTGCACCACCCCGAATGTGGGCCGATTTTTGTCAGTATTTTTGATTGGTGCGATTTATTCTCTGCCGAGATATATAGCCAGTGGCCCTCAAGGTGGGTATCGGTCTAAAACCCGAGATGCACATGAAGGATGACATAAGACCGCTGATCCCAGTAGCCGCGGAGACTGAGGTTGATTTGCAAAATTGGTCTGAGGATCAAGTCCTAGCTCGGCAGAATACTTCGGGGTTGAAAGCCATGAGTATACGGCTCAGGTTGAAAGCCATGAGTATACGGCTCAGGTTGAAAGCCATGAGTATACGGCTCAGGTTGATTTTCTGCATTGGACAGGCAATGCAGTAGCCCCCGAGACATTGGTCGAGTGGCAACACCAGATCAGGGGATCGATGTGCCCCTTTAATATTTGTAAATAATAAGCCCGAAGCCCAGTAGCCCCCGAGCCTTAATGCGGGCACGGGTGGCCGAATTAAGGATAGATATCCATAGAAAAATCACAAATTATGTGTAATGACTCTATGTATCCAAGTACTTTACGTCATTAATGCTTGGATCTGTATTGTACAAAACTTTGTTAACCGACCATCGGCTTCAACCTCCTCGGCCAGAAGCCGGGGAGTGTTTGTCCTACTTTACAAAGCCTTTATGAGGGCAAAGATTTACGACAAACAAGGCAATCTGGCCATACGGTTTTATAAACAAAGGTACGCAGAGAGATATGTTATATTACTGTTTAACATAAAAAATGTCTTCCAAAGAAAATAGTCCGCTATCGGTTTCTTTCTTTGGGTTGTCATGCTAAGCATGATCATGAAACCTCAGCTCTAATGTAAGAGCAAAATATCGAGGATTTTAGTTTGGGAGGCCAGTTAATAGCCCCCGGTAGTGTTCGGCGACAGTCGAGGTCAAGCCGTAAGCACCTTGGCCATTGTTATGAATGGCCCGTCATTTAACACCGTCATCGGATTGCTGACCAGTTTACGCTTATTGTGACAGTCAATTTTCGGCTTTCTCCATTGAGGTGCTTAACCATGTGAGCTGGAAGCACAATCGCAGTGGTTCTCCCCTTGCCCACCTAGCCGAACAAAGCAGAACGTAGGAGGCAAGCGCACGAGCCGGGCAACCCAACTATTGACCGAAGACACAATTCGAAACCGATGCATATATAGCAATATCCGAGAATGTTTTTGCCGAATCTCTAAAGGTGTCCGGCGTTGCACTGCGAGACTTGTGCTGAAAACAAACAAATAGTTTAAAAGTGCCACAAGCTTGGAAAATCAAAAAACGTCAGTAAAAACTTGACGTCCGAACAAGATCAAGTGCTCGGTGCCAATCCGAAAACTGGCCTTAGCAAAAGAAGTGCTTCTGTCGTGCTTTAACATGATACATCCTATCTCAAGACTTCAAGTGGGTCAGCCTACGGCTTCAACCTCCTATCCCAAGGGCAGAGTACTTCTCATTAGGCCAGTTTAGCAAACTAAACTCTAGCGGCTTTGAGAGAGAAATTAGGCTCCCCGGCTAGTGACCACACGCTCGTGTCGAAAAAAGGAGTGATAGATAATAATAATAATAATAATAATAATAATAATAATAATAATAATAATAATAATAATAATAATAATAATAATAATAATAATAATAAAACTTTGCAACGACTAAGAAGAAGAACACTTATCATAAAACGGCTCATATAAATTTAAGAGCCCCCAAGTGACTTGGGTAAAAGAATGATTGCATGTACCGAAGTACTTATATCATTTCTATGTTCAACCGAACTTTAAACGCGTCTTAACCGACCGTCGGCTTCTCCCTCTTCGGTCAAGGACCGAAAAGTGTTATGTACTCCATCTGTCGAGAATATCGACGGTGTTTCCAATAACCAGGCAATCAGGCCATAAGGCTGTAACAGACAAAGCGCGCTCAGGGAACTTATGCTATATTACTGTGAAGTGTAAGAAGCATCTTCGAAGAAAATAGTACCCCCACCGATACCTTTCTTCGGTGCTCATTGTTATTATGAGACTTGTGTAATAGATTTTTTGTACTCATGAGTTCCGTTGTGTGCCGACCATCATTGAAAACTATAAGAGCGCTAGCTTTCGGCTTCACCCAGTCTGAGGTCCGGCTCGGGTGACCCGATCATGACAATCGCAGAGGTGCTCCCTTTACTCCCTAGCCGAACAATCGGGAACGTAGGGGTAAACACAGGAGCGAGGCAACCCAGCTTGCAAATCGCTTAAGTCAATATGGTGCATATTGTGGCGTAATACACGAACAAGGAATGAAGCCGTACAAGTATAATCATATGCAAAAAGCTTCATGAAGGAAGCCCCCAAATGAATTGAGTATTTGAATTTATGCGTCACAAACAAAGTTTGGACAAGGAAATTATTTACAAGCAACTTTTTTCCAAAAAAGTATAATGCTTGGTCGAACCGAACACAAGTTAGAAATTAAAGCTTTGAGCATGAAAGCGACTTAGCTAGTTAATGTGTTTGGTATTAATGACGTGGTCCGAGCTTGATGCGGGCAAGGTTCCATCCCCCAAGCCGGTCCCGAGGTGGCGGCGTGGAGAGCTCGACATGCCGAAGTGGTGACATAGCATGGTCAATGCAGACCGATAGAGTGACACCGAAGTCCTTGGATCATTTTCCTGTGCACAAAAATAGTGCAAACCGGAGATAATAGTAATAATGATAATTAAAAAATCGTTGCATAATAAATAATTTATGCAAAGTAAGTAATAAAAGAAACATGGCCTGGCGTCGAAGTCAATGTCGATGCAGGGCGTCGGCATGATGCGGTAAAGGCGTGGCAAAGCCTGAATTCGTGGGCCGGTCCGAGCTCCGGATGCGGCGTTCACCGGACTATTTACGGAAACTGACCGAACCACCATGCGACTGTCGTTAATGCGGCCACCATTTGATAGACTTGTGTACATATGATGGACAAACCAGAGTAATAACTCCTTGGAAAAAATGAACCCAAACAAACAAAAAATACTGGGATTAATAGCACTTGGTTTATTTGTTGTAGCAATCCGAAGGGATGTGATTCCCAAAATTGGGACTTGATCCGCACACCCATTTCCTGATGGGCGATAAAACGACGGCATGGCAATGCTAGCAAAGGTTGGCTCGCCGAGGCAAAGCCCTCGGCCCAGCTAACATGACGGAGCTGGTCGGCTAGTGACGCCGAAGTGTACAGAGTAGGTTGATGAAGAGATGGCGAAGCCCCCGGTCCAGCCGAGATGTCGAAGCCTCGATGTCAGCCGATGAGTCGAAGTAGGTCGGCGTGATGGACACCAGCTTGAAGAAGCAATAGTGCGGCCCTGCCGATGCAGGTCGTGACGTGGTCGATGCCGGCTTGATGAAGTGACCGTGCGGCGATGCCGGTATGCCCGCTCCATGTAATCTGTGGGGCGGCGATGTTGGTGATGATTTATCCTTCGCGATGCCGGACTCTTGTTCAGCTTGCCAAGATGATAATCCAAAGAAGTCGAACTCGGCTCAACAAAGTGACGACGTGTCTAGCGCAGGTCAGCAGCCGTGGAGCAATATTGCCAGACTGGTTTGACACCAGCATGATGTTGAAGATCATGTTCAAAAGATCTTAAAGTTAGTGGGATGTGTTCGGGAACAAAACACAATACCCCATACAAAACTTCCTTCAAAAGGGATGTCCGAAATCCCGTTCACAAAAAAGACGAACTCGGATCGGATTCGTTTTCGCGCAGAAAATAGATCTGAAAAGTGATACACTAATCGGAAGGTTACCGGAGTTTGGACGGTCGGATCGAGCTGAAATTTTGAGAGGTGGTAGATATAAGAATTCCACAGCCGATCAATGGTTGGATCTTTCAAAAGATGTCCGAGCTAGAAGCTGGACACCACGCCCTAAACTCATCCAGATTCCCATCCAGATTTGACAGGGCTCCGGTATATAGTGGATTGCCAGAGATTCCTCCATCGGAACTCGACGAAATTTTCCAAGGTTGTTGTAGACTCAATTCCGCACAATTCCATAAAAAAGATCGTCAAAGCGATACTCAAGGAGGTGGTGGCGACAGATACGAGTTCGCTGTCCAGAAAAACAGCACGGTCGCTTGAGGGCAATGTTGACATTGAGCCCTCGAGCTCCATGGATGATTCCTTCGTGATCTTGGTAGAGATCGGAGTTGATGTTTGATGAAGGCCCTCGTCCAAACATGGTGATCCGAACACGGGGTGCAGTTCTTGGTCAAACCAAGGTGACCAGTCGAACTGATGACAGAGACGCCGAAGTCGCAGTTGATCTGCAGGCGAGCCATCGATCCTTTTGTCGATCACACAGCGGAACTCTCAATGAAAGCACCAATGTCGGTGTCAAAACCGGCGGATCTCGGGCAGGGGGTCCCGAACTGTGCGTCTAGGCCAGATGGTAATAGGAGACGAGGGAGACGAAGTTTTACCCAGGTTCGGGCCCTCTCGATGGAGGTAAAACCCTACGTCCTGCTTGATTAATATTGATGATATGGGTAGTACAAGAGTTGATCTACCACGAGATCGAGGAGGCTAAACCCTAGAAGCTAGCCTATGGTATGATTGTTGATGTGTATCCCTATCGACTAGCCTGGCCTCAGTTTATATAATGCACCAGAGGCCTAGGATAACAAGATTCCTAGCCGAATACGTCGGTGGGGTGGAGTCCTTGTCTTGATCACCAAGTCTTGTGGAATCTTCCATGTATGCGGCAGTTGTCCGAACTGGCCCATGAGTATACGGCCATGGGGGTCCTTGGCCCAATCTAATAGATCGGGAGATGATGTGGTGAGTACCCCCTAGTCTAGTTCACCGTCAGGGAGGTCATGACCTTATTTCATGATAATCCCACTATTTCGGAAGAGTGTCAACTTTGCATGCATGTGGATCATGTAGAGAATACGTTATGTTATATCTATATTGTTGAATTTGAATATGATCCCACATGTAATTATCATGAGATAGGGAAATATGGTTGTAGAAATATTTATGTTACTAAATTAATTCTCGTTATGTTGAGATTGTCCATGTTTTATTCTTATACCTTGCATATTCTAGTTTTTGCTTGCCTTGATAATTTATTTTCTTATAAAATACCTATGCATAGGAAGCATGTTAGACATAAATTTGTTTGTCACATGTATTATGATGCTCAATTTGTGTTTCAATTGCTATCTTTCATGTGAGCGTTATTAAAATTAGCAATGCCTAGCTAAAAGGATTTAAAGAAAAGCGCTTGCTGGGAGACAAACACTACAAAAAAAACCACTTCTGTGATGATACGTGCTTGTCACAGTAGGTCACATTTTCTGTCGTGCATGTACATCCATGATGATTTTAAGATAGAATCAAGATAGTCATACATGCCCTGTCGTAGAAGTGTTCCATGACAATACCAAAATTATCATCAAAGAAGTGTCCACTTCCACAACGATAAATGGCACGTCATGGAAGTGCTTTCGGCAAGGGTAACCGACACGTGGCATCCACCGTAACGGGTTGCCGATAAGCTATCGGGTTCTGGTTTGGAGTCGATAACCCTTTAACAGGTGCGACCAATGAGGATTTTCCACATGTAAAATTATCATTGGCTGTAGCAACCATGTGTCAGCACCGCGAAAGGACAGATGTCAACCGCCCAATGGACAGGAGGCGCCTATGATACGTCGACATGTGGCAAGGCCCAATAGCAGCCCATTTAGTTAAAAAGGCTGGCCCAGTCAAAATTAGCGGGCTGGCGCATTAACGGCCGATAACCCACAATTATAGGGGATTGCAACAGTTTTCGAGGGTAGAGTATTCAACCCAAATTTATTGATTTGACACAAGGGGAGCCAAAGAATATTCTCAAGTATTAGCAGTTGAGTTGCCAATTCAGCCACACCTAGAAACTTAATATCTGCAGCAAAGTATTTAGTAGCAAGGTAATATGATAGTAGTGGTAACGGTAGCAAAAGGTAACAGTAGCGAAATTAATGTTTTTGGTATTTTGTAGTGATGATAGCAATAGCAACGGAAAAGTAAATAAGCGAAGAACAATATATGCAAAGCTTGTAGGCAATGGATCAGTGATGGAGAATTATGCCAGATGCGGTTCATCATGTAACAATCATAACCTAGGGTGACACAGAACTAGCTCCAATTCATAAATGTAATGTAGGCATGTATTCCGAATATAGTCATACGTGCTTATGGAAAAGAACTTGCATGACATCTTTTGTCCTACCCTCACGTGGCAGCGGGGTTCTAGCGGAAACTAAGAGATATTAAGGCCTCCTTTTAATAGAGTACCGGACCAAAGCAATAACACATAGTGAATACATGAACTCCTCAAACTACGGTCATCACCGGTAAGTATCTCGATTATTGTCACTTCGGTGTTAACAGATCATAACACATAATAGGTGACTATAGACTTGCAAGATAGGATCAAGAACTCTCATATATTGATGAAAACATAATAGGTTCAGATTTGAAATCATGGCACTCGGGCCCTAGTGACAAGCTTTAAGCATAGCAAAGTCATAGCAACATCAATCTCAGAACATAGTGGATACTAGGGATCAAACCCTAACAAAACTAACTCGATTACATGATAAATCTCATCCAACCAATCACCGTCCAGCAAGCCTACGATGGAATTACTCATGCACGGCGGTGAGTATCATGAAATTGGTGATGGAGGATAGTTGATGATGACGATGGCGATGGATTCCCCTCTCCGGAGCCCCGAACGGACTCCAGATCAGCCCTCCCGAGAGGTTTTAGGGCTTGGCGGCGGCTCTGTATCGTAAAACATGATGAATTCTTCTCTCCAATTTTTTCTCCCCAAAACCAAATATATAGAGTTGGTGTTGACATCGGAGGAGCTCCAGGGGGGCCACGAGGTAGGGAGCGCGCCCTAGAGGGGCAGGCACGCCCCCACCCTCGTGGAAAGGTGGTGGGCCCCCTGGCCTTCATCTTTTGCAAGGATTTTTTATTATTTCCGAAAAGTTGTTCCGTGAAGTTTTAGGTCATTCCGAGAACTTTTGTTTCTTCACATAAATAACACCATAGCAATTCTGCTGAAAACAGCGTCAGTCCAGGTTAGTTACATTCAAATCATGCAAGTTAGAGTCCAAAACAAGGGCAAAAGTGTTTGGAAAAGTAGATACGACGGAGACGTATCAACTCCCCCAAGCTTAAACCTTTGCTTGTCCTCAAGCAATTCAGTTGATAAACTAAAAGTGATAAAGAAAAAAATTTACAAACTCTGTTTGCTCTTGTTGTTGTAAATATGTAAAGCCAGCATTCAAGTTTTCAGCAAAAATTATGACTAACCACATTCAATAACGCTTAGGTCTCAAGTTTACTCATATCAATGTCATAATCAACTAGCGAGCAATAATAATAAATCTCGGATGACAACAATTTCTCAAAACAATCATAATATGATATAACAAGATGGTATCTCGCTAGCCCTTTCTGAGACCGCAAAACATAAATGCAGAGCACCTTTAAAGATCAAGGACTGACTAGACATTGTAATTCATGGTAAAAGAGATCCAGTCAAGTCATACTCAATGTAAACTAACAGTAATGAATGCAAATGACAGCGGTGCTCTCCAACTGGTGCTTTTTAATAAGAGGATGATGACTCAACATGAAAGTAAATAGATAGGCCCTTCGTAGAGGGAAGCAAGGATTTGTAGAGGTGCCAGAGCTCGGTTTTGAAATAGAGATGAATAATATTTTGAGCGATATACTTTCATTGCCAACATAACAACCAAGAGATGGAAATATCTTCTATGCTACACACATTATAGGCAGTTCCCAAATAGAATGGTAAAGTTTATACTCCCCCTTCCACCAACAAGCATTAATCCATGGCTTGCGCGAAACAACGAGTGCCTCCAACTAACAAGAGTCCCACGGGGAGTTTTGTTTGCAATTATTTTGATTTGATTTGCATAAAGCATGGGACTAGGCATCCCGGTGACCAACCACTTTCTCGTGAGTGAGGAGCGGAGTCCACTCCTCTTGAGAATAACCCGCCTAACATGGAAGATACAAACATCCCTAGTTGATACATGAGCTATTCGAGCATATAAAACAGGATATTTATTTGAAGGTTTAGAGTTTGGCACATACAAATTTACTTGGAACGGCAGTAGATACCGTATATAGGTAGGTATGGTGGACTCATACGGAATAACTTTGGGGTTTATGGAGTTGGATGCACAAGCAGTATTCCCGCTTAGTACAGGTGAAGGCTAGCAAAAGACTAGGAAGCGACCAGCTAGAGAGCGACAACAGTCATGAACATGCATTAAAATTAATCAACACCGAATGCAAGCATGAGTAAGATATAATCCACCATGAACATAAATATCGTGAAGGCTATGTTGATTTTGTTTCAACTACATGCGTGAACATGCGCCAAGTCAAGTCACTTAAATCATTCAAAGAAGGATACCAACCTATCATACCACATCACAACCATTTTAATAGCATGTTGGCACGCAAGGTAAACCATTATAAGCTCCTAGCTAATCAAGCATGGCACAAGAAACTATGATCTCTAGTTGTCATTGCAAGCATGTTTATTCATAATAGGCTGAATCGGGAATGACAAACTAATCATATTTACAAAAACAAGAGAGGTCGAGTTCATACCAGCTTTTCTCCTCTCAGACAGTCCACCATATATCGTTATAATTGCCTTTCACTTGCACGACCGAATAGTGTGAATAATAATAATTGTGCACGTGCATTGGACTAAGCTGGAATCTGCAAGCATTCAATAAACAGGAGAATACCGGGCAATATGGGCTCTTTTGTCAGATCAACAATAATGCATATAAGAGCCACTTCAAAAATTTAATTATGGTCTTCTCCTATAGACCCCCAAAGAAAATAAAATAAATAGAACTATTTACATGGGAGAGCTCCCAACAAGCAAAAGAAGAACATGAAATCTTTTTGGGTTTTCTTTTTAATTACTACTACAAGCATGGAAAGTAAACTAGTTAAAACCTAGAACAATTTTTTTTTGTTTTCCTTAAGGTTTATCAAACACACAAGAAGAGAGCATAAGAAGGAAAATAAACTAGCATGGATGATACAATGAAAAAGTATGAGCACCGACTTCTAGCAATGAGTGTGTGAACATAAATGTAATGTCGGTGAGAAATACGTACTCCCCCAAGCTTAGGCTTTTGGCCTAAGTTGGTCTATGGCCACGGTTGGCCTGGCGGATATCCATAATAATAGTTGGGGTCGTATTGAGATGAAGAAGACTCTGACTGCCACTGGTTGGCAATCATTTCCGGATCCCAATGGTAATTAGACTGTCGTGGACGATCAACTTGTGGTTCCAGCTCTGGCTCTGTGGCTGATGTAGGGTTCCGATAGGCATGAATAGCCTCTAACGGAACAAGGTACTGGCCTGCAAATAAAGTCAAACAAGGAAGGAGCAGGCAGGGAAATAGTCTCAGGATGATGTTTATCAAAGAACAATTTGTATTTAAGTTCCCCTTCCCTATTCTTAACAATAAAATCGTGTGCTACCATACTCTTATAATCTAAGTAAACATGTGGAAGCAATTTTCTTCCTTCTCATAATGCCTAATAGGTATGTTAAAATGTGCAGCTAGGTGTGAAGCATAGATGCCTCCAAAAATGGGGCCCTTTGTACGGTTCAGACTTAACCGTTTAGCAATAATACCGCCCATACTAACAGAGTTATCACTGAATAAACTATGGAATAAAATAATAATATCAGGAACACTAAGGTTTCCACAGTTTCTGTGGCCAATTAAGCAACGACTAGCCAATATTGCGAAATAGCGTAAAACAGGAAAATGTATGCTAGTGATTCGTGCATCGGAAACCTTCCTCGTTTCCCCTACAGTGATGGTATCAATAAACCCATCCACATCGTTGCGATGTGGTTCCTCTATCGTGCCCTCGAAAGGGACCAAACAAACCCGACAAAAATCATAAAGTGACATCTCCTTATACTCATCATATAAATAAAACTCCACCATAGGTGGTGAGCTCCTAGAATGAAAATGAAAGTATTGCACAAAGATATTTGTGAGTAAGAGATACTGATCACGTTGGTCATGGAGGAAAGCGGTGAGGCCTGCATTCTCAGCCAATTCATAAAAATCTTCATAAATCCCGGCTGCTCTCAAGAAATCATCGGAAGGCCATTCACAAGACCGAACCTCCGCGCTGCGAGGCAGATTATATTTGGGCTTCTGAGCCTTTTCCTTCGAGCTTCGGCTCGATGAGCCCCTCAAAAGTCTCTTCATTGTTTTTTGAAAAAATCTGAAATTTTTAGTAACTTAAAAAATAAAAGTAAGCCAAACTCAATAATGTTGATAGCAACTACTCCTACAAGTGCCTAGAGCCTATATCATGCATCGAAACTACTTTTGTCCATACAGATTTGACATGCAAGCTCAAGAACATGGTCACCTAGGCAGCATAAATTTGCAATGGATAAAGCACTAGAACAAAAACTAATTGGACAAATGGAGGAGTCACATACCATGGAACAATCTCCCCAAGCAGTTTTGTGAGAGGTGCTTTGAGCAAGGAGATCGAAAATGGCAGCAAAACAAGCTGGGACTCGGGTATGAACTGGATATTCATGTTTGTGGGAGGAAGAAGGAGTGTGTGGGTGAAAGGATAAGTGGAGGAGAGCCACCATGGGCCCACGAGGCAGGGGGCGCGCCCAGGGGGGTAGGGCGCGCCCCTGACCCTCGTGGCTAGGTGCCAGCTCCTCCTGATGTGTTATCAGTGCCAAATATTCTCAAATATTCTAGAAAAAATCATATTTAAATTTCAGGGCATTTGGAGAACTTTTATTTTCGGGGTATTTTTATATTGCACGGATAATCAGATAATAGACAGAAAAATACAATTTTTATTTTATTTAATACAAATAATAGAAAGTAAAAGGAGGGTACAGCAGGTTGTGTCTTCTAGTTTCATCCATCTCATGATCATCAAAAGGAATCACTAACAAGGTTGATCAAGTCTTGTTAACGAACTCATTCCGAATAACATGGAACCGGAGAAATTTCGAATAACACTATGTTACCTCAACGGGGATATGTACATCCCCAATAATAAGAATATCATATTTCTTCTTGACAATAGGAAGAGGAAATTCAAAACCTCCAAATAAAATCGATGGAATTTTTCCAATAGAGTTGATACTATGAACTTGAGGTTGTTTCCTCGGAAAGTGTACCGTATGCTCGTTACCATTAACATGAAAAGTGACATTGCCTTTAGTGCAATCAATAACAGCCCCTGCATTATTCAAAAAGGGTCTTCCAAGAATAATAGACATACTATCGTCCTCGGGAATATCAAGAATAACAAAGTCCGTCAAAATAGTAACGTTTGCAACTACAACAGGCAGATCCTCACAAATACCGATAGGTATAGCAGTTGATTTATTAGCCATTTGCAAAGATATTTCAGTAGGTGTCAACTTATTCAAATCAAGTCTATGATATAAAGAGAGAGGCATAACACTAACACCAGCTCCAAGATCACATAAAGCAGTTTTAACATAGTTTCTTTTAATGGAGCATGGTATAGTGGGTACTCCTGGATCTCCAAGTTTCTTTGGTATTCCACCCTTAAAAGTATGATTAGCAAGCATGGTGGAAATTTCAGCTTCCGGTATCTTTCTTTTATTAGTAACAATTTCTTTCATGTACTTAGCATAAGGATTCATTTTAAGCATATCAGTTAATCGCATACGCAAAAAGATAGGTCCAATAATTTCAGCAAAGCGCTCAAAATCCTCATTATCCTTTTTCTTGTATGGTTTGGGAGGAAAAGGCATGGGTTTCTGAACCCAAGGCTCTCTTTCCTTACCATGTTTCCTAGCAACAAAGTCTTTCTTATCATAATGTTGATTCTTTGATTATGGGTTATCAAGATCAATAGTCGGTTCAATTTCTATATCATTATCAATACTAGGTTGAGCATCATCATGAACATTATCATTAACATTATCACTAGTTTCAAGTTCATTACCAGATTGTGTTTCAGCATCAGAAATAGAAATATCATTTGGATTCTCAGATGTTTCAATAACAGGTTCACTAGAAGCATGCAAAGTCCTATCATTTTTATTTTTCTTCCTTTTAGAAGGACTAGGTGCATCTATATTATTTCTCTAAGAATCTTTCTCAATTCTTTTAGGATGGCCTTCAGGATACAAAGGTTCCTAAGTCATTTTACCACCTCTAGTCTTAACTCTAACAGCATTATCATTATTCTTACTATTCAATTCATTGAGAAAATCATTTTGAGTCTTAAGTACTTGTTCTACTTGAGTGGTAACCATAGAAGCATGTTTACTAATAAGTTTAAGTTCACCCTTGACATTAGCCATATAATCACCCAAGTGTTCAAGCATATTTGAATTGTATTTCAATTGTCTACCAAAATAAGCATTGAAGTCTTCTTGCTTAGCCATAAATTTATCAAACTCATCTTAGCATTGGCTAGCAAACTTAGTAAATGGAATTTCAGTTTTATCATATCTATAGAGAGAATTTACCTTTACTACCAGTGCCGGGTTATCAAGACCATGAGTTTCTTCAGTAGGTGAAGGATTAAGATCATTCGTTTCTTCAACAGGCGGTAAATTAAGACCGTGTATTTCTTCAATAGGAGGTAAATTCTTAACATCTTCAGCTTAGTACCTTTTCCTTTCATAGATTTCTTTGCCTCTTGCATATCTTCAGGACTAAGAAATAGAATACCCCTCTTCTTCGGAGTTGGTTTAGGAATAGGCTCATGAGCTAGCTCAGGAAGTGTCCAATTATTTTCATTTGTCAACATATTATTCAATATAATTTTAGCTTCATCCGGTGTTCTTTCCCTGAAAACAGAACCAGAACAACTATCCAGGTAATCTCTGGAAGTATTGGTTAGTCCATTATAAAAGATATCAAGTATTTCATTTTTCTTAAGAGGATGATCAGGCAAAGCATTAAGTAACTTGAGAAGCCTCCCCCAAGCTTATGGAGACTCTCTTCTTCAATTTGCACAAAATTATATATATCCCTTAAAGCAGCTTGTTTCTTATGAGCAGGGAAATATTTAGCAGAGAAGTAATAAATCATATCCTGGGGACTATGCACACAACCAGGATCAAGAGAATTAAACCATATCTTAGCATCACCCTTTAATGAGAACGGAAATATTTTAAGGATATAAAAGTAATGAGTTCTCTCATCATTAGTGAACAGGGTGGCTATATCATTTAATTTAGTAAGATGTGCCACATTAGTTTCAGATTCATAGCCATGAAAAGGATCAGATTCAACCAAAGTAATTATATCAGGATCAACAGAGAATTCATAATCCTTATCAGTAACACAGATAGGTGAAGTAGCAAAAGCAAGGTCAGGTTTCATCCTAGCATTTAGAGATTGCTTATTCCATTTAGCTAATAACCTCTTAAGTTCGTATCTATCTTTGCAAGCTAAAATAGCTAAAGAAGCTTCCTTATCAAAAACATAACCCTCAGGAATAACAGGTGAGTCTTCATCATCACTTTCAACAGTATTATCAGATTCAATATTTTCATTCTCTCTAACCCTAGCAAGTTGTTCATCAAGAAATTCACCAAGTGGCACGGTAGTATCAAGAATAGAAGTAGTTTCATCATAAGTATCATGCATAGCAGAAGTGGCATCATCAATAACATGCGACATATTAGAACGAATAGCAGAAGCAGGTTTGGGTGTCGCAAGCTTACTCAAAACAGAAGGTGAATCAAGTGCAGAGCTAGATGGCAGTTCCTTACCTCCCCTCATAGTTGAGGGATAAATCTTGGTTCTTGGATCTTTCAAGTTCTTCATAATGATAAGCAGATATAAATCCCAAGTGACTCAAAGGATAGAGCTATGCTCCCCGGCAACGGCGCCAGAAAATAGTCTTGATACCCCACAAGTATAGGGGATCGCAATAGTTTTCGAGGGTAGAGTATTCAACCCAAATTTATTGATACACACAAGGGGAGCCAAAGAATATTCTCAAGTATTAGCAGCTGAGTTGTCAATTCAACCACACCTGGAAACTTAATATCTGCAGCAAAGTATTTAGTAGCAAGGTAATATGATAGTAGTGGTAACGATAGAAAAAGGTAACAGTAGCAAAAGTAATGTTTTTGGTATTTTGTAGTGATGATAGCAATAGCAACAGAAAAGTAAATAAGCGAAGAACAATATATGGAAAGCTCGTAGGCAATGGATCAATGATGGAGAATTATGCCGGATGCGGTTCATCATGTAACAATCATAACCTAGGGTGACACAGAACTACCTCCAGTTCATCAATGTAATGTAGGCATGTATTCCGAATATAGTCATACGTGCTTATGGAAAAGAACTTGCATGGCATCTTTTGTCCTACCCTCCCGTGGCATTGGGGTCCTAGCGGAAACTAAGGGATATTAAGGCCTCCTATTAATAGAGTACCGGACCAAAGCATTAACACATAGTGAATACATGAACTCCTCAAACTACGGTCATCACCGGTAAGTATCCCGATTATTGTCACTTCGGGGTTAACGGATCATAACACATAATAGGTGACTATAGACTTGCAAGATAGGATCAAGAACTCTCATATATTGATGAAAACATAATAGTTCAGATCTGAAATCATGGCACTCGGGCCCTAGTGACAAGCATTAAGCATAGCAAAGTCATAGCAACATCAATCTTAGAACATAGTGGATACTATGGATCAAACCCCTAACAAAACTAACTCAATTACATAATAAATCTCATCCAACCCATCACCGTCCAACAAGCCCACGATGGAATTACTCACGCACGGCGGTGAGCATCATGAAATTGTTGATGGAGGATGGTTGATGATGATGATGGCGACGGATTCCCCTCTCCGAAGCCCCGAACGGACTCCAGATCAGCCCTCCCGAGAGGTTTTAGAGCTTGGCGGCGGCTCTGTATCATAAAACGTGATGAATTCTTCTCTTTGATTTTTTTCTCCCCGAAACCAAATATATAGAGTTGGAGTTGAGGTCGGAGGAGCTCCAGGGGGCCTACGAGGTAGGGAGCGTGCCCTAGGGGGGCAGGCGTGCCTCCCACCCTCATGGATAGGTGGTGGGACCCCTGGCCTTCATCTTTTGCAAGGATTTTTTATTATTTCCGAAAAGTTGTTCCGTGAAGTTTCAGGTCATTCCGAGAACTTTTGTTTTTGCACATAAATAACACCATAGCAATTCTGCTGAAAACAGCGTTAGTCCAGGTTAGTTCCATTCAAATCATGCAAGTTAGAGTCCAAAACAAGGGCAAAAGTGTTTGGAATAGTAGATACGACGGAGACGTATCAACGGCCTGCTTGCAGACGGTCCATTTCGCATTTAAGGCCCATACGACTAGTGTCAAATCGGCCCGTCAATGGCCCGTTCTAGATTTGTCATCATCACGGCCCCTCGTCACTTCTGGCCCATTAACAGTCCGCTAAGTATTTGGGCCGCATTATGGCCCGGTGTGTTTCCGGCATGTTAAAGTTCCTACTTCATTTGGGCCCATTTATTAGCCTTTGAAACTTTCAGCCCATAAACGACCGTGGAGGAATTCGGTCATATTCGGCCATGTCTAACATTCTGCCTATTAGAGGCCCACTTTAGATTTGGGCCACTTCCAACCTGTTGTGATTTTTGGCTTGTTAACCTCGAACGAAATCCATGGGCCATATGTGGCCCAACATCACATCGGGCCTATTAACGGCCCATATAAAACTAATACTAATCAAGCCCGACCAAACATCCGGCCTGGTAAAGGCCCGTGTAGTAGGTCGACGCATTTATGGCACGTCTGAATTTCGGCCTGTGAACGATCCGCATTGTAAATGGGCCACCACGAGCTGAGATACATTTCGGTCGACTAATGACCAGTGGGTTATTTGGCACAGTCAGGGCCCAATCTCACTTTCGGCCTATTTAAAGGCCCATGTTATTAATGGGCTCGAGATATTTGCACATGTTAACCGCCTGTTGTTACTGAGGGTCCAAGTTATGTTTAGGCATGTTAAAGCCCCACTGTGGGCATAGGCGTACCAAAAATAAGAAAGCTTATGTTGATTTAGGCCCAGATATTTTTAGTAGGCTACGTGCAAATTACGACCCATAATCATTTTCCCAATTGGAATTGTGGGCCCGACGAATGTTGGCACGTTGGGCTCCTATGAAGCTTTCGGCCGAATACATTACTAAGATAAACCTACACTATACAAAAATAGTGTCGTAATTTCTACAGCCTTTGCCAGCATGATAAATGTTGCATCACAACAAAATAAATTCCAGCCATACAACAAAAGGCATGTTGGCCTAAAGTTAATAGTCCTTGCAGATAAAAGCACCATTAGATGTATCGAAGCACAGATTCTGAGTTCTAATGTTTCCGGCTGTAGAATCTGATGGAGCGGCATGATCTTCCCCTTTTCTGCCATTGCTCTTGAACAACGAAGCAAATGTCTGATAGTCTGGTTTCAAAACCATTCATAACTTGACGACATTTGTCAACCACTATTCTTGTTTCCGAAACGACCTCCATTAGGGATTGGACTTCTGTCTGGAGCACAAATATATCACTCTGTCTAGATGGAAGATTTTGTTCAGTAGGTGATTTGGAGGAGGTTACCTTTACAACCAACCCAGAATTACGCAGGAAGGTGCTTTTTGCACTGTTAGTGGAGAGATACTGACGCACTGCAGCAAGAGGTGACATTGTGCCTGTGGTATCCTCGTCACCTTCATGTGGCTGTGGCTGTTCAATCATTTGTTCCATAGCTTGTTGAAAGTTTGAACTTGTAGATTAGTGTACCAGATAAGTTACTAATGAGACAAAAACAAACAAAGTAGGTTTCATGTTTATACATAACTTATTTTGGTGAACTATTGTAATACATTAGCATGTCTTGTAGTGCCAACTACATAATAAAATCACTTTAGTAACATATGTCCATGTAGCATACCTACTGCATTGTCTATTTCCTCACATTCGTTGACATCTAACGATCAAGAGACATGGTTTAAAGTAGGATGAACATAGTATGACATCATTCGTATCATGGGCAAACAGATATCAAACAAACAGGCTATTGTATCATTGTGTTTGCACATGAACATCAAAACTAGATTACAGACCAAGACCAAAAGAATATCCTTCCTCTCTTTTAAACTGTGTAAGGTGAAATGATACATTAAGACAACTGCGTATAAAAGTGAACAGAGTAACTGACATTGGCTGCAAACCAAGCAGTTGAATGAACATGTCATAGTAACAAGCAGTTCAAAGGCAGGAGGAGTAAGGACTTACAACAGCGGCTTGAACTGGTGTGCTCATGCCCTTCATCTTGCTGGTGTGGCAATCCTTGAAGATTTGCACTGCATTTGGTTCAGGTTCTTTTTAGTCTGCACGGTCTTACCTCTGTATTTGGAACAAGTCAATATAGATACGATAATATGGCACGGAAAAAAGAAGGAACTAGCAGCTATTTACAAGAGCCTCGTAGTGTGCAATATGGTTATGAGGTCCTGTTGTCTGTTGGAATTTCACTTTAGAACGGTTGGTCTTGTTCTTCAAAGAGTTAGCCTAGAAGAAGATACACTTGTAAGGCACGTACAAGTTTTTATTATTCCATGCTATTATATTATCAATCTTGGATGTTTTATATGCATTATTATGCTATATTATATAAAACATCCAAGAACATCCAAGTACCAAGTACCAAGTACCAATTGCTGTTTTTTTGCCTTTACATAAAATCAATACCAAATGGAGTCCAAATGGAACGAAACTTTTTGATGATTTTTCTTGGACCACAAGACAACCTAGTAGCTTCGGGAGGAGGCTAAAGGAGCCATGAGGTGGCCACAAGCTCGTAGGTCGCGTCCCAGGGGGCCCACCCCCAAGCTTGTGGGTCCCTCGTAGCCCGTCTAACCCTAATTATTCTTCTATAAATACCCAAATATTCCCCATAGACCAGGGGGCACACCAAAAAAACTTTTCCGCCACCACAAGTTTATATTCTCGCGAGATCCCATCTAGAGGCCTTTTTCGGTACTCTGTCGGAGGAGGATTCGACCATGGAGGGCTTCTACATCAACCTTATTGCCCTTCTAATGATGTGTGAGTAGTTTACCACAGACCTACGGCTCCATAGCTAGTAGTTAAATGGCTTCTTCTCTCTCGGTTATCTTCAATACAACGTTCTCCTCAATGTTCATGGAGGTCTATTCGATGTAATCTTCTTTTGTGGTGCGTTTGGTGAGATCCGATGAATTGTGGGTGTATGATCAGATTATCTATGAGTATTATTTGAGTCTTCCATAAGCTCTTTTATGCATGATTAAGATAGCTTTGTGTTTCTCTCCAATCTATTGATTTGGTTTGGCCAACTAGATTGATTTTTCTTGCAATGGGAGAGGTGCTTTGTAATGGGTTCAATCTTGCGGTGCTTATTCCGGGTGACATAAAGGGACATGACACATATTTGTATTGTTGCCATTAAGGATAAAAAGATGGGGTTTGTTCATATTGATTGAATCCCTTTGACTAATCAGATGTCATATTAGATATCATATTATATATATAGAATCCCTCTACATCATGTCATCTTGCTTAAGGCGTTACTCCATTCTTGTTAACTTAATACACTGGATGCATCCTGGATAGCGGTCGATGTGTGGAGTAATAGTAGTAGGTGCGTGAAGGAGTCGGTCTACTTGTCACGGACATGATGCCTATATTCATGATCATTGCCTTACATATCGTCATAACTATGCGCTTTTCTATCAATTGCTCGACAGTAGTCACTACAAAAAAAAGACACATCCATGACATTTTGGATCGAACGAAAAAAATTTCTGTCATACATATGACACTTCTATGACGATAATTGTGACAAAACCCGGTATCATCATAGATGTGGTGGGCTCCTACTTCTATGACAAAAAATCATGATAGAAAATGGGCTTTTCGTCCTAGGAGGGCCGGAGACGCACCTGCATGAAATTCTTTGGGCCGTCCATGATGGAAAAAACCATGGTAGAAGCGAGGGGGAGGAAAATTTCGAGGAGTTCCCGGTTACGGTGGGAGGTCGGGGGCCGAGCGATGCGTGTTTCTCTCGTACACGTACGCGCGTGTGTGCGAGGCGTTGGCTCTAACTGAACCCGAGCGAGCCGTTGGGCTCTAACTGAACCCGAGCGATTGCACTGCAGGCTACGCGTTACTGAATCCGAGCGATCGATCGATGGATGTTAACTGAACCCGATCAATCGATTCCTTCGCTACTGCTGCTAACTGAAGCTGATT
>NC_041388.1:58634795-58647314 GCF_002162155.2 Triticum dicoccoides
GTGGCGTTACCTGTGGATGGACATGACCCCGTGGTGTGGTGGAGGGCTGGATGAACAGTAGACGGTGGAGGGGTGCCCGTGGAGGGGTGGTTGAACAGGACCCCGTGGTGTGGAGGGCTAGATGAACAGTAGACAGTGGAGGGGTGGTTGAACAGTAACCGGTGGAGTAGCGCGTGGTGGAAGCTGGATGAACAGGAGCCCGTGGAGGCTGGAGGAGGTCGACAGTAGCCCGTGGAGGCTGGAGGAGGTCGACAGTGGAGATGAACAGTATCCCGTGGAGTCCCGTTTTACGGTACGCCACACCCCTCCCGATGAACAGGACCCCCGTTTCGACCGTAGGATGTCCGTTTCGTCCATTTTGCGGTACGGCACACCCCTCCCGATCAACAGGACCCCCATTTCGACCGTAGGAGGTCCGTTTCATCCGTTTTGCGGTACGCCACACCCCTCCCGATCAACAGGACCCCTGTTTCCACCGTAGGTGGTCCGTTTCCTCCGTTTTGCAATACGCCAGACCCCTCCCGATCAACAGGACCCCGTTCAGGCCTTGTTTCCATCGCCTGTTCCATCCAAGCCCTCCCGATGAACATGACCACGCATTCCGTTCCGACCTAGCCGGTTGGCTCCCACGTGTTCTATTGCCTCCCGATGAACACGACGCATTCCGTTGCCTCCCCATGAACACGATGCATTCCGTTGCCTCCCCATGAACACGACGATGACGCTGCCTCCCCATGAACACGACGACGATGCTGTTTCTCCATTCCGACCCAGCCATGTACACGAGCCCTGGCCGTACGTATGCGCGAGTAGGCGTTCGAGACCCTGCCCGTATGTACGTACGTGGTCGTATTTTCTTTCTTGCACCCTGGCCGATGTACGTACGTGTACATGCTATGTGCGCGCCTCTACTACGACACGTGCGCGCCTCTACTATGACATGTGTGCGCCTCTACATCAACCAGTATATATGTACGTACACGTTCGCGACCAGAATGACAACGCTACATATGCTTCGACCAGGTGGGTCCCGACTGTCAGGCACCGCCTTGCGTGCAAAGATGTAGCTGGTGGGTCCCAGCAGTCAGGGGGGCAAATCATTTTGTTTTTTTGCCCAGACGAACTTCCTTGCGTGCGAAGGTGTAGCTGGTGGGTCCCAGCAGTCAGGGGGAAATGTTTTTTTCACGAAATACTGTGGCCCGTCCGGTGGGTCCCTGCTGTCAGGTGGATGAATAATTATTTTGCACGTAATAAGGAGGCACTTCCTTGCTGCGGCCGTGGACCCAGCTGTCAGCCTCTCCACATACATTCCACGTCCGATGGAAGCTGTTCCTTGACCACGTTGACCACGCCGCGCCGAGAGCATCAGGGCGGTGGATGACGGCGATGCCTAGGAAGGGGAGGACGCGAAGCCGAGGAAGACGCGGCAGTGGATGCCCACACGTAGAGGAGTACAAGGGTTCACTGGTTCGCTGCGGTGTGAGGCTGCCGTCGCCGCAGAATAAGAGGGGGTGTGGGTGAGTAGAGGGATGGCCTGGCCAGCGGTGGGACTAGTAGGGGGCGGTGAGGCCTCCGCCGCATCGCATACGGCCACGGGAGGCAGGAGCACGAGGCACGACCGGCGCTGGTTTGGGCGGCTGGAGCAAGAAGACCAGAGGTTGAAGAAGCACTACGGCCGTTGGATGGACATCGTACGGTCACTGGAGCTAGAATAGTGCATATATTGACTAACTTGAGAAAGCCCTCCGTCCCCGTCAACTTAGTAGGCCCACAAGTCAGCCTGCCACTATACTGGGTCCCAGCTAACAGGGGGAGTATTCATTTTTTTGTGCGTAATAAGGAGGCACTTCCTTGCGTGCGAATATATAGCTGGTGCATCCGAGCTGTCAGCGGCGGTAATGTTTTTTCGCAAAATACAGAGGCCCTTTCGGTGGGTCCCTAATGTCAGGTGGAGGAATCATTATTTTGTGCGTAATAAGGAGGCATTTCCTTGCATGCGGCCGTGGACCCAGCTATTGGCCTCTCCACGTACAGTCCACTTCAGATGCATGTCGGTCGTTGACCACGTTGACCAGGCCGTGCCGAGAGCACCAGGGCGGTGGACGACGGTGAGGCCTAGGAAGGGAACGACCCGGAGGAAGGGAAGACTCGGCAGTTGTTTCCCACGCGGAGGGGAGTACGACTGTACGAGGGTTTACTGGTTCGTCTACCGTCGCCGGAGAATAACAATAGGTGTGGGTGAGTAGAGGGATGGATAGGCCAGCGATGGGAGTACGGTGGGGCGGTGAGGCCTGGGCGGCAGCACAGCCGACCACGGGGAGGAGGGAGCAGGCAGTCCTCCCACCAGCGCTTGTTTGAGCGGCTGGAGCAGGAAGAGCAGAGATTGAAGAAGCACGGCGGCTGTCCGATGGACATCCAACAGTCACTGCTTGTGCGTCAACATTTTTTAAGGAAAGCCTCAAATCTATGGAAAACAGCATACATCCCATTTGCTAATTCTTAAGGTTTTTTTGGAGCCCATATTCTTTTTGTTAGCATTACAACCCATATTGTGGCCACGGTTAAAAAATTATATGAAATTTTGCATATTTCGGTGCGGTCCGAACTGTTTTTAATCCTGAAATTTCGACTCGCATTCAAACTGATTTTAAAAATAAATGTATATCAATATAAAATCCAACAAATTCTCCACACATAAAAATTAATGTAATTTAAAATCTTGAAATGAAAAAAAAAGATATTTGAAACTAATTATCGGTTTGATGTGTTTTAAAAATGTACAGCCCATTTCTCATTACTAATGGGCCATTTTCTCGGCCAGCCGAATGAAAGATCTCCTCGTCTTGAAAGATTTGCAGCCCAACAGGCCTAACAAAGCGACTTACTTGGCAAATCACAAAAAACTAGGTTGTGGCCGTGGACCCAGCAGTCAGTCCATTTGTTTTTTTAGTCCATTTGGTGGGCTGGGTGAAACAATGATGTAGCATCTATGCAGCCCATTTAAATCCAATTTGCATTTTTCTCGAAATCCACGGACTTGCTGGGCTGGGTGAAAATATCATGTTGGGCTACACGGAGAAATGTTATAAAAACATAAACACATGATTGCACATCAGTAAAATCTTTGCAAGCTTATGTATGCAATCACTAGGAGTTAACTTGCCAAGTTATATATAAACAATTATTATTATTATTTTGTAAGAACTTTCAACTTACGAAATAAAATATCATTTTAATTTGATGAGTTAATAGTACATGGGGTATTATTATTTTTTAGGCTAGACGTGGGACAGTTGAGTTGGTTCTAGGGGAAAGTACTTTGAGAAAACTCAGTTTACATCGAAAAAGAAAGTGGGAGAAAATTCAGAGACCTATTGGGTCCACCTGAGGAGGGGAATATGTTGGGAGGAAGGAGATTCAAAGCACGGCAGCCGAGTGAACTAGTTTTTTTACGGACAAGTGAACTAGTTTAGATACATAACCAAATAGACACTAAAAAATCAGGTTAATGGGTTCTTAAAAGAAATATTTCAGACAAAACAGATAATTACGACACATAGGCTAATGCATGAAACACTCAGATGATAAAGGTGCAAATAAACAGATAAAGTACAACATCTAGACCTTCCTGGCACGCTTGACCATGACGCTGCGGCTGTCCGTGTACTCGTCGGTTACGGGAAGCAGACACACCCTCATGTCCAAGATCTGCATGTACATGTCGTAGCATGCGTATGCGTCCGTGGCCGCGTAGGTTATGTAGGCTAGATTCAGAGGTACGTCCTACGTGTTCAGGTCGTCTTCTTTCATGGTGGCGTATCAGGGGTCGATGATGGTCTCAGCGAGGTCAACCATGGAGTCCTTCTCCTGCCCGTTGCTGATGATCTTGTATTGCTTCTGGATGTCAACAAGCTTGTTGCACCAGATGGACAAATCATCGCGTTCTTCCTTCTCTCCACCGTAGCGAAGGTGCAGTCGGCGCTGCCGATGAAATGGGCGAATGCTCCAGAACCTGGTGCAGCCATAGGACTGAGGCGAGGCAGATCTTCACCGAGTCCGTATCGTTGGTGTACATCACATTCAACTTGGTGCAGCCATAGGACTTAATGGCGAACTCAAAGGGGAACTCCTTGCTGAAGTCCATAGCCAGCAAGCTCACCCCTCGGATCGCCATTGGAGTCTCTTCGAGTGAACAAGTGTGTAGGCGGCGGCAGCAATTCGTTTTTCAGCTCTTGGGTAACTGGATTCAACAGTAAGATGAGTGTGTACAGGCGACAACAGTTACTACCCCTCCCTCGTTCGCTGCATGCCCGGCAGAAGATGCACCCTCGGCCACACGTCGGTTCACGAGCGGGTCTGTATTGGTACTGTAATAACAGGAGTTAGTTTGTACTTAAAAGAAGCAATGCATTCGCTCGTTCTATCAGTGGCACAGGATCAACATGCACAACAATTAGAATTATTATTCTCAGGACGCACACGATCAGTACATTTGTCGCACTTTCACAAATATAATACTACCAAGTTTGAACTGTTTGTTATGGTTGTTGTCATCTGCATCATCATGCCATGTTTCCCAGCTTGCAAGATTCAGAACCAACAAATAAGATCCAAATAATAAGTACAACAACGATGCCTACACATCTCATTGATTCCCAGCTTGCAAGATTCAGAACCAACAAATAAGATCCAAATAATAAGTACCACAAAGATGCCTACACATCTCACTGATTCCCAGCTTGCAAGATTCAGAACCAACCCATTAGAGCCTTTTGATAAAGTGAATATCGGGATTAAATCCATCTTGGCTAGCCATGTCATACAATCGAAGAACTTGGCGAATGCTCTTGACCGTCACAACATCTGTAGTTGAGTATTCCTGTTTGCACAGCATGTTTGCACAGCACAAATAAGGAGAAATGAGAGCATGATTTCGCTTTAATAGCAGCCTCCTTGAACTCAACCTGCAGCTCTACTTGGATGAGGTCTGCCTAGAGTTCCATGATTCAATTCATGCGCCTTTTTCTGCTGTTCACCTGAAATGAAGCAAACACTGCATCATTCAGCTAGCAAGAAGTACTTGCTCTTGTGAGCTGGCAGGTTCTTCTTTAGTAGTTGCACTAAAATTGAGGAACATTAACGTTGGCTGTCCATCTCATGTAAGGTGCAACTATAATTTTCTTATGCTTCTGTGCAGTTCCACTAAAATAAAGTGTCATTATGGTGACAGTGACGGCTCCATCTTGCAAAGGCTAATAAAATGTTGCACGAGATTACCAGCAGAACTTGACGGAGATTTTGGAAACTCCAATCACCATTTTGTGCAGTTCCACCAAAATTGAGAGATGTTGCCCACGTGACATTTTAGTTGAACTGCATAAGACACTCATTCAAAAAAAAGTGTTTTGTGCAGTTCACCAAAAGGTCACAATAGCAACAAGGTGAAATGGATATCCCTATCTGCACAAAAAGATAGAAAGTAAACAGTTGCTGGTCAATAAGAATATACGAAACATATACAAAATGAAAAGAAGCATCTTAATTATGTTCATGGCAATCACGCAAGGACAGTAGAAATTTTAAAACGTCAGCAATGCTTCATGTTACCAGAAGCATTACGATCAACAATGAGATTCCTCAAATTTTGGATTACTTTAATGGTGGCATTGCTTGTTTACTAGACACAATAAATCAACAGCAGCTAAAGAGTTGGTTTAAGGGCATGGGACCGTGGGGACACCAGGACACTCAGCAGCATAAAGGAGCAACTTACTTATCATACTGGGGAAAACAGCAGGAGTGCCATTGTACTATGTGAGGGCAGCAAATCTAATCTTGGAGACCTTTTACTATGTGAGGGCAGCAAATCTAATCCTGGAGACCTTTTACTATGTGAGGGCAGCAAATCTAATCCTGGAGACCTTTTACTATGTGAGAGCAGCAAATCTAATCCTGGAGACCTTTTACTATGTGAGGGCAGCAAATATAATCCTGAGACCTTTTACTATGTGAGGGCAGCAAATCTAATCCTGGAGACCTTTTACAATGTGATGGCAGCAAATCTAATCCTGGACATACTCTGTTGACTTGTCCACCAGCCGCCACTTTCTATCCTTTTTTCAACCAATAATAGATATGTTCCTTATCCAGTTTGTACTGCGTTTTCCCATTATTTCCCTTTTCAACCAAGAGACCGGTTGGGTGTCCGGTCTCTACTACTTTCACCATATTATTTCCTCTTTGAATCAAGTCCTAGATTCATGCTACAACTTTCCCCCCTTTCTTCGTTGTTTGAACAAAGCCCTAGATTCGAATGCATGAAGTAGCTTTACCTCTAATAATACTAAAAATTTAGGTGGCTTTGGAAGAGTTGATGGGAGTAGAAAAAGATGCACATGCAGACACGTGGGGAGCTGGGGTAGTAGAGCAAGGCCGCTTTCGAAGAACTTATACCTGAGGGTTGCCAGGATGTCGGCAGCGGCAGGTCGGATCTGCGGACAATACGGCAGGGAGGAAGAAGGGTCGGAGGACCTCCCGAGCTGGCCATGTGTCAGAGAGAACGGCACGGGCAGAGGATCGGGCCCCTCCGGCAGCTGTGGGTTTCCTCCCTCGACGGTGATGACCGCGTGAATGATGCACCTTTTAGTCCTCTACACACACCGACCGAAGGGATCCGGCCGGACCTGTGACCAGCGGTGAGCAGAGAGAAAATGTCGCTACCGCTGTCTTGTTTATATTTGGAGAGGATGAGAGAATGAAGAGAGCAACCCTAGTAACGCAAGCGCTCAGGCCCCTGCGTCCATATATAGTGGAGTGATTATATTTTTTCTCTCCACAACAAGCGTTTCAATTTGTGTACATGGCATTAAAGAAAAGAAACTCTCTATTTAAGGTGACTATTGTACGACTCCTACTTACTACTAGTAGTACTACAGTATTGTTCACTTGTGCTCCCCGCCCCTCCATTCATTGAACAACCCCACCGGTGAATAAACATACAGTAAGTACTGTATTTATATAGAACGAACAAGCTCGAACTATTTTCGCGTAGTTAAAAGTTGAGGGTGGGGCTTTTCCCGGGCAGTACGCGCAGCAGTTTTCGGGTAGGGCTAGAAGACTATTTTAATATTTTTTAAAACTTCGAGATGGCCACATAGCATGGAGCCGACCCCAACGATTTTAAGCTTACAGGCACGGTACACGTTATCCTAGACTACTATACACATGAAACTACCACACGAGCGTCCGGGCTGCGCTTGGCTCTTTGCCTCTTCGGGAAGTCGAACAATGATTGAATACTACTGCACTGGAGGAGTACTACAGTACGCTTCTGGCCATCTGACACCGATTTGAACTGCTGCATGTCCACTGCATGCGGGAGGGAGAGCGTGTAGCGAAAGCTTCTCTTAGTCTTGCCAGCCACCACGCTCATGGGCGAGGGAGGGACGCTCCTGCCTTTGCGTGTATGACAGGTGGGCCCTACAGGTGTGTGGCCAACATGTCATACACCCAAAGGCAGGTGCAGTTAAGTCCGCGAGGGAGAGGATAATCAAACTTCTCAAGGATGTATGAGTTGACGCGACACATCAAAGCACTGCACTCGATATATTTCAATAATTTGCGTGTGTGACTCCCAGATGCAGAGGTCGGGGGTCATCATCCTCCTTTTCGAGAAAAAACAGACGCGTGTGTGAGAGGACGAGTGCATGCGTGCACCTCTTCTCTTCCTGTATAACGTACTACTAAACTCAGAGTACAAGTTTTTGTGGGTGGCACGATGGTGCATGCGAGAAGTCCCGAGAGATAGGTTTAATGCATTAATTGCAATGCATGCATGCATAAAGTACATGCATTGGTCAATTTTCTCTTAATACTTGCATGCAATGATTTAATGCACCTTGGAATCTGAACATGTGTTGGGGACAACCAAATTGAGCCTTATAAAATGGAAAAACTAAAATTTTGAGATAAGCCCTATAAAACCGGAAAGGAGGGAGTAGAAAAAGAAGTACTCCATACGGGAATAGTGTCGCACTTCGAAACTAGAACCGTCAATAAATTTTGAGCTTGCTTCTCGTCACATTCCAAATTACTCCATGCTATATTGAATTGCAAACCTGTTCACACCAATCACAACCTAAATGGTTTTCCACTTTGGAGCGTATTAGTACTCGGTTATAAATACTAGTATGCCAAGATGACTGCACATTCCTCCTCAACTCCTCATCCACAAAAACAAACAAGTCATTCCGCATCCTTCCCTTGCGTCTTCCATAGCCAGCGTGAGTTCTAGGTCGAGAGATTGCCACCAGGGAGAGGCGAGCATGGAAGCGGAAGCACGGGAGATGTCCCACCTCGCTGCGAGAGCAGCCGACATGTCCCGCCGCGCGGAAGTAGCAGCACAGAGGTCCCGCCACGCCGCTGAAGCACCACGGAGGTCCCGCGCGTCTTCGATGTAGCAGACTAGTCCGGCCACGCCGCGGAAGCAGCAGAGATGTCCCGCCGCATCATGAATACAGCAGAGATGTCCCGCCGCGCCGCGGCGGCCTGGGAAAATTTCTCGTGGGCAGGCGACGACTGTTACAGGCGCATGCATGCGATTGTCCATAGCCAGATGGATCAGATCTCCGGTTCGGCGAGGTTGCAGGATGACATGATAGCCTCGTTTGAACAGGCTACCGGCGTCATCCGGCAACTAAGGGAGGGCAATGAGAGGCTCCGGGCTGAGCGCGACCTACTGAGGGAGAAGATCGTCCGAAGTGCAGACTTGCAGGAGGAGACCAGTGCCTTGTTGAAGAAACTTATGGACGAGAATGACATGCTCCGCAACGAGAGCCAAAGGCTGGTGGAGGAATCTGTGGATGTTCTCAAGCAGCGTCTTGAGGACACGAAAGAGCTCATCACCGCTCGCCGCAGAGACTAGTTTCCTGGTTTCTTTTGATGTAATAATCGGTTTAGGATGTGGATTGTGTCGTCGGTTGTGAAATGTTGGGTTCTAGCGCGGATGTTTGGCCTAGGTTGGCCTCTTGGGATGTTGCGATTTCAATCTGGTAGCTTTTAGTCCTTTGTGTTAGGATGGAGTTGTGCTGAACTTCTTGTGAATTGTGGTGGTTTTCAGTAATGAAAGTCAGAAGGGGCAAGCCCTTCTTTGATCAAAAAAAATTTAATCGTCCTTATATATTCATCAGTCTTGCTATAAGTCGTAGTAGATGCTATATAGGTCCGTCGGATCTTACATCAAGATCCGTGCTTTCATATTTTCTTTTTTCTCTCTTAAATCTTAGTCGAGTGAGACATAGCCACGCCATTAAACAGAGGCTCGGGCTCCATTAATGGAGACTTGGGAGAGAGGTGGACGGCAGATGGAGGTCAAAGGGCTCTCCTACCGATAAGCACACGCAGGGGTCTGATCGCACGCCTCTCGTACTCAAATAGCTACCCTGCACGGCGCCTCCTAGCTAATAAAAAATGGGGACGCGCGGCGGCACATAAATGGTACTAGTAAGTAGAATGCCCACAGTTTCAATAATACTTGTGTTTCTGATTGTAACGTGACAACACTTGTTCCAAAATGACTTTGTTGATTGTTAATGTGTGCGCCTTCGCAAATCGGACTGCAAATTTACCACAGCATGTTGGTGCCATGTCATGGCACCAAGCCAAGTTTCATTATTTTCATGCGTGTTTTGGATTTATAGGAATTAAAAAACTAAGTTTCTTAATGTTTCCAACCTAGCCACGACGCCCAGAATTTTGAATTTCATTCCCATTTCTTGCATGGAACCTAGAAATGTACCCGAGGACACACATGTGATTTTTCAAACAACTTTGGTGCACTGGAACATGTGCTTGTATTTCAAATTTGAATTATGCACACAAAGGTGACACATTCCCTCCCAGAACCACGAGCCTTCTTAAGAGAAGCTCCGATTTGCAAGAAGATTATACCAAAATTTGTTCCTATTCGGCCAATTTTTTTACCACGGCATGGTACTACCATGACATGACACCATGCCAAGTTTCATGATTTTAAAACCAAGTTTCTCAGTGTTCTAGACTGAGCCACGATGCCCAGATGTTTGAATTTTATTCTCATTTTTTGCATGGGACCTACTCCCTCCATCCATCTATATAGGGCCTAATGTGTTTTTCAAGACAGCCTTTGACTATTGACAAGATTAATAGCACATGAGATGTATACTATGAAAATTATATTATTGGAAGCTCCTTTGACATACAAAATTGAAGGTATGCTTTGTGTAAGTTGCATGTCATATATTATTGCTCTAACGTTTGGTCAAAGTTAGCCTCAAAAAACGCATTAGGACCTATATAGATGGAAGGAGGGAGTAGAAATTCACCCGAGGACACAAATGTGATTTTTCAACCAACTCTGGTGCATGGGAGCATGTGCTTGTAGTTCAAATTTGAATTATGCACATTAAATGACCAAAAACTCAATTAATGTGTAAATAAGGCCAAACGAAGCCGGAATAATTCCAAAATTTAACAGGGCACTCATGTAGTTCTATTTTGCCTTTGTAAATAATCTCAAGGGGGACAATGTATATCGTTTCGCACTCAAAGGTGGCATGTTCCCTCTCAAAACCACGAGCCTTCTTGAGAGGAGCTTCGATTTGCAAAAGCTTATACCAAAATTTGTTCCTATTCGGCCAAAAATTTTACCACAACATGGTAGTACCATGACATGACATCCATGCCAAGTTTCATGATTTTCAGATGTGTTTTGGATTTACAAGAATTTTAAAACCAAGTTTCTCAATGTTCTCGGTCGAGCCACGATGCCCAGATGTTTTAATTTTATTCTCATTTCTTGCATGGGACCTAGAAATTCACCCGAGGACACAAATGTGATTTTTCAACCAACTTTGGTGCACGAGAGCATGTGCTTGTAGTTCAAATTTGACTTATGCACATTAAATGACCAGAAACTCAATTAATGTATAAAAACGACAAACGAACCCGGAATAATTCCAAAATTTAACAGGGCACTAATGTAGTTCTATGTTGCCTTTGTTAAGAAACTCAAGGGGGGCAGCGTATATCGTCTCACACTCAAAGGTGGCACGTTCCCTCTTAGAACCACGAGCTTCCAAATCGGCCCAATTTTTTACCACAACATGTTAGTGCCATGACATGACACCATGCCAAGTTTCATGATTTCCAGGCGAGTTTGATTTACATGAATTTAAAATCAAAGTTTCTCGATGTTCTCGGCCGAGTCATGATGCCCAGATGTTTGAATTTCATTCTCATTTCTTCCATGGGACCTAAAAATTCAACAAGGGACACACATGTGATTTTTCAACCCACTTTGGTGCACCGGAGCATGTGCATGCAATTCATATTTAGATTATGCACATTAAAAGTCCAGAAACTCAATTAATGTATAAAAAGGCCAAATGAACCCGAAATAATTCCAAAATTTAACAAGGCACTCATATAGTTCTATGTTGCCTTTGTAAATAAAATCAGGGGGAGGCAGCGTATATCATTTCGCACACAAAGGTGACACATTCCCTCTCGGAACCACGAGGCTTGTTGAGAGAATCTCTGGTTTTGCAAGAGGCTTATACCAAAACTTGTCCCAATTCAACCAAAAATTATATGTATGAAAACAGGGTTTAGATTATCCCAAACATCTTGCTACCTAGACCGATAATGTACTATGATTTGAATTCAACATAAAATGGATACAAATATTTGAATTGGAGAGCGTATGGTACATGTAGTTCATAGTGAAATATGATTACTGCTATATATATATGTTTTTTGTTATCAAGATAATATTTAAATTATTGTATAACTTGACAACAATCGTATTCAAGTAAGGAAAATTGATTCAAATTTAGTCCATATGGTAGACGACAATATATATGTTCACATGGTGGAGTAAGATGTTCATATATGATGGAAGATCAAAATGTACGACTACATCAATTATAAACCGCAAGGTCACCTAACGATATATTCGAATTCAACATAACGTGGATTCAAAAATTGAAATTCGAGATCATGGCATCTGTAATCATATAAAAAGGGACATTACTCTTTCTTTGGTGGGAATTGATTTGTTTTTTGTTGTTGTTGAGGGAAGTGCGAATCGATTTGGTACTGTGCAGGGTAATCTTGTTCTCCCAATTTTTTTACATTTTTCTTGTAGTTTTTTCAATGGCATCTATAGAAATATAGTAAAAGGGGACATGACTCTCTTGTGTCTTGTATGAATTGTTTTTTTACACGTTAAGTTTGTTCTGCCAAACAAGGAATCCACACCTTGTTATCCCGAAATTTTCAAGCTCGAGTATCTTTTGTCTCCCGAAATTTGGACGCGCGCGAGAACTCCCTCCTCATCCGAAATCGCTCTCGTAGCCCAGACACGCGAAATCCCCCTTCTACCCCTCAACCGGAAATGAAGTTCCACGTCGCGGTGTCAAAAACGGTGGGGGTATGCTGGTAACTTACCCTACATTTTGGACAAGCGCGTCCCTAAGCTTG
>NC_041388.1:58647557-58772107 GCF_002162155.2 Triticum dicoccoides
TCCCGACTGCCGCCCAGCCGGAGAATCTTCCCCGACTATGTCGTCCGTCCCAACAGCTCGCCGTCCCTCATCCACCGCACCGGATGAGGATCCGTTGTTGATCTCATCGTCCCGCCGGATCAGCCGCCCCGTCCTCCACCTCCAAGGAGCTGCCCCGATGTTCGCCTCGTCTATCGCGCCACCTCAATCCCCACAGCGCCGTCTTGACCTGCCCCACCGGAACCGCAACACCCTCACCAATTCCTCCGATGAAGCCGAGGCCAACTCGGCGCCACCAAGGAGGTTCTGCACTCACCACTGCATTTTATCTTTTATTCGATCTCACGGGGCTGCTGGTACTCGATACCGAGCAGACATGGCGTGTCTCCATCGACGGTGTCATCGCCGGCCACATCATCCACGACGTCTCTCCCCCATGTCGTTGCTTCCTCAGCGGCGACTTCCACAACGGCACTAGATGCAGCTGCTCCTGCTCTCGCTCGCGCTGCGGCTCTATTCTTGTTGTCGGTCGTGCTACTGCACTGCTCCTGCTTTCGTTCATGCTGCTGCTCTGCTCTTGCTCTCGCTTACGCTGCTGCTGCTGCTGCACGACCTCCGGCAGCTACAGGAGTTGCTGCTTTAGCACTCGCTCGTGGTGCTACTGCACGACTTGCTCTCTGCTAGTGCGTTCCCTGCTCGAGCGTCTGCTGATTTAGATCACTGCTTCTCTACTACTAGTGCTCGAACGCCCTAAACATCTATTGCAATGCTCTATTACTATTTCAATCAGTTTCGACAGTAAAATTCAGTTTCGACTGTGAAGTTCATTTTCTTCAGTTAAGTTCAGAGTGAACAGTACTTACAGCATCTGTCGGAGCAGCCGTGGCGCGGCTGATGCGTTTTACATCTAGCACTTTTTGGTGATGTATTTTACATCATCTAATGCAGATGATATTAGGGTCCCACTTCAGATTAACGTTGTCTGTCTTGTCATGCTTCAGCCTCGTCGTCGTACACCTTAGCGGAGCTGCTCCAACGATGGAACCGTCCATCACAGCAGAGCAGTACCCTCGGTGCCGTTTCCAGAGGCCTCGGATCTTCTTCCCCGCCTCTGACAGTCACCCCAGCATCATCACCATCCTCCATGTCCAACCCAATGATGCTGGGGTCCACAAGGCTATGCCAAAGAGGTTGTACACTCATCACATCACTTTGTTTCTCCATTCCTCTGTTCTTACAATTCATGTGAGCCAAACTCCCAGGTTGACTGAAATCCTATGTTTGCAAATGCTCTATTTTGCACGTGCATTCCTATCATATTCCTGTGTTTTTCCTGTCCCTGCGTTTATAGAATCCTCCAATTCTAAGGAGCCCTTACAGATTTACTTCATTTTCAGATAGGTGTCAAAGAAAACTCTGTGTGTTATGTCCGGCTCCTGTCGTGCTGTCATCCACCCCACCTGAGGTGCACCATCGACAAAAGCGTTCATTGTAGCAGAGATCCCCCCTGCAGACTTCCTTTCGCCGCCTCAGATCATCTTCCCCGTTGCTGGCAGCCACACCAACTGCATTACCATCATCGACTGAGCAGATGAACCTGAGGACTACACAGTTCCGGAAGAGAGGTCCCAGTCTTTCGTGTTTGCTTACATTATACATCGGTTATTATTACCTGCTACTTTATCGTTCAATCTTGAGTTTTGAATTGCCCATGGGTCTCATATCGAGCCAGCAACGAATAGTATCTGTCAACTATCTGGTTCATCTGGGTCTTCTATGTGGTTCATGTTGGGTGGGCAACAAACAATAGATGATCCATTGTCTATCTTTTTAAACTGAAGCTATCATCTACCTGCTATCATTAGTTTTGGATCCATCCACTCGTTTGCTACCATCAGTCTTGATTTTTGCATGCACCCCTTAGGCCTTACAAAATCTAACTATTTTTTTATTATGCATGTCAGATATTGTACACAATCGTACTGAACATGTAGAGAAAAAGAGAAGACTGTTGTGTGCGAATATAATGTCATGCAGACGCCGCTCCATGGTGGGCGAAGTGCCACCCCCCCCCCCCTCCTGCATTTCTAGATTGTATTCCAGAGGAAGATAACTGTTCAGATGGAGATTCAGAAGGAGTCGACCACGCCTGTTTACCACCTGAGGTCTTTGCTCTAACCTGGCATGCTGATGTTGGTCATATCATGCATATGGCGCCTTGCATTGCTTACATTATACATCTTATATGTCATCATCTTAGTTTAGATTTGCTTTTGTGTGAATGCCAGCTGTTTGGTTTCTATATCATACTCCCACCATTCCTAAATATTTGTCTTTTTAGAGATTTCAACAAGTGACTACATACGGAACAAAATGAGTGAATCTACACTCTAAAATGTGTCTATATACATCTGTATGTGGTAGTCCATTTGAAATCTCTAAAAAGAAAAATATTTAGGAACGGAGGGAGTATATGGGAATTATGCAATGCCATCTTCTTTAGCTAGGCATCATATACATGAAGCATGCAATGCCATCCTGTTTAGCCAGTCATCGTATATGTGAATTGTATCGTGCCATATTTTTTCCATAATGTATTCTATTTGACAACAATGTTTATACATTCATCTACTCTTCCTATGCATCAGCCATTTGAGTCGGTCGTGGGAAAATCTGGAGTGAAAACAAGGTCTTCTGAGCAGTCAGTGCTACCTGTCAATGCAGATTTCTTGCTGGTTATAGATAGCTCCTCAGAGGAGGATTCAGAGAGAGATGACTAGTCGTATCCCCCCCCCCCGAGGTGCATGCTCTAACTTGGCTGGGTTATATTGCTCATATCATGCATATGGTGTCTTGCATTGCCATGCCATCTGCTTAGATTAGACATGCTTTGTGTCAATGCCTCATGTTTGCTTTCTACATCAGATATGTGAATTATGCAATGCCATGTTTTTCAGCCAGTTACCATATATGTGAATTATGCACCTCCATGGAGCCAGGCATCATATATGTGAATTATCGCATGCCATCTTTTTTTCATTACGTATTCCATTTGTCGACAATCTGTGTATATTGAACCACTCTTCATGTGTATCAGCCATTTGAGCCGGTTATGGAAAAAATCTGGAGTGAAAACAAGGTCTTCAGAGCAGGCAATGGTACCTATTGAAGCATATATCTCGATGGTTACAGGGAGCTCCTCAGAGGAGGATTCAGAGACAGATGACTAGTCCTATATCCCACCTGAGGTGTATGCTCTAAGTTGCAATGTTTATATTTCTCATATGATGCATATGGTGTCTTGCATTGCTTAGTTTAGACATCATATGCACAATATTGAATTCTATCTGCTTAGTTTAGAGATCATACATGCGAGTGCCAGCTGCTTAGTATATGAATCAATTATATCATGCCATCTTGTATACTTAGACAACATGTATGTGAATTATTTCATCCAACCTATTTTAGAAAGACATCATATAGTTGTGTCATGTCATCCTGTTTAGGTACTCATCATATGTTGAATTATGCCATCATATCCTGTTAAGTTATCCATCATATATCTGAAACTGTGTCATGTTATCCTGTTTAGTTAGGCATCATATATGTGAAACTGTGTCATGCTGTCCTGTTTGGTTAGACAACATATATGTGAATTACCACATCTGTCTATCATACAATGTCTGTACGTTCAATTTCTTTTCTTGTTTATCAGCCATTTGAATTGGAGGGGGTTCTTGAACAGGACAACAGTATTGGCCAGCTACAAGCGCTTTTCCAGCGGTACTGGCCAGTAACTCGAACATCAAGTTACTATGGCTGATAAACACCAGTCCTTTCTTGTGTAACAACAAGCGCTGGAGGATTTAAGCGCCAAACAAGAGAAAGTTAATAAGCTTGCTAAGCATCTTGCCAGCATTATGGGTACCCAGGATATTGTTTCTTGAAATCTTCTGAAGTGGTTTCAGTTCTGGACTTGTTTTGCTGCGGCGTTTATATGCTGCTTTGTTCCCTATATTTGCACTGGTGGCGAACTTTAATGCCCAGTGGATGTAATATGTGTAATAGCCGTGATAGCCTAGCATAAGTTTCTTACTTATTTATTTCCTTGTTGTCTTGTTTATTTGTTTGCTTGTAGTTAGTGCAGTTCTTTTTCCACGGTTTGCTAGTGGCTGCAATAACCTATTTTTTAAAACTAGGCCACAATAACCATGGGCTAATATTTACTGTAGTCACACTGGGCCTCCTACGGGCCGTAGAAACAGTGGGCCTTCTATGGGCCGTAGAAATAGTAGGCCTTCTATGGGCCATAGAAATAATGGGATTTCTACGGGCCATAGAAACAAATGGGCCTTCTACGGGCCGTATCATCAATGGGCCTTATACGGGACGTATGATCGATTGGCCCAACATGGGCCAATAACAGGCCGCATTATGGCCATAAACGGGCCATCGTTAATAGGCCGTATTTGATGACGCTATGAAAATGGCCCAACGTATTAACGGACCACAAACGGGCCGACTGTAATCACGGGCTGAATTTGGCCCACAAGCAGAAAATGACAGTAATGGGCCGTAAGTAAACGAATGCTGGAAATGAGCCCAAGAATAAATGGGCTCTGAGAAGGCCGAAAGATAACATGAGCTGGAAACGGCCCAACGGAATAACGGGCCGTTAATGGGTATAAAGTGATACACTGTTCATTATGGGCCAGTTTCACCAAGGGCCGTTAATGGGAGTAAAGTTATACACTGTTCATTACGGACCAGTTTCACCACAGACGTTAATAGGCCAAGAGTTACATATGGCCTCATATGGGCCGAAAGACGTCATGGGCCATACATGGGCCAGAAGTGAAAATGGGCTAGAATCATATTGGATGGCCCAGATAACACTACTGGGCCTAATTCGGATAGGGCGTAATGGGCCTTGGGTTAGCGGGCTGTAAATGGGCTATATGCGAACAGGCCGTTAACAGGCTTTCCATGGGCCGGCCCGCCACCTTTTAACCAAGTCAAACGGTCCGGCCTTTTCACAGGAATGGGCCTCTGTTGGGCCATGCCATGTTTCGACGTATCATAGGCGCCTTTTGTCCAATGAGTGGATGACATCTGTCCCAACAATGAGCCGACACGTGTTTCCTCCAGCCAATGATGATTTTACACATGGAAAATCCCCATTGGTCGGGGCTGTTAACGGGTTATCGGATCCAAAACCCGACCCGATAGCTTAACGGTGCTCCATTACGGTGGATGCCACGTTTCGGTCACCCTTGACGAAAGCACTTCTGTGACGCGCGATTTATCGTCATGGAAGTGCACACTTCCGTGATGATAATTTTGGTAATGTCATGGAACGCTTCTACGATAGCACAGGTATGACTATCTTGATTCTGTCATAAAATCGTCGTGGATGTACATGCATGACAAAAAAGTGACCTACTGTGACAAACACGTATCATCACGGAAGTGTTTTTTCGTAGTGAATTTGTTTACCCACTGTATGTTTTCGTTCAAGAGAGAAGCCTCTAGTGAAAACTATGGCCCCGGGTCTATTTTTATCATATTGTTTTCAAATCTTTAAAATCAAAAACACAAAAGTACCTTGCTGCAATTTATTTACTCTTATCTTATTTTGCACTTTTACTCATCTTTTATATCTATCACTATCAGATCTCATCCTTGCAAGTAACTGTGAAGGGATTGACAACCCCTTTATCGCGTTGGGTGCAAGTATTTTTTTTGTTTATGCAGGTTCAACCATTGGTGACTTGTGTGTTCCTCCTACTGGATTGATACCTTGGTTCTTAACTGAGGGAAATACTTATCTCTACTTTGCTGCATCACCCTTTCCTCTTCAAGGGAAAAGCCAACGCAACCTCAAAAAGTAGCACCAACTAAAGAATAACTGAGATTGAAGTGAGAAGGAATACTATTGACTCTTACATGAAAGTAAAAACTAACAAGTAAAATATAGTCCCTTCACAGAGGGAAACATGGATTTGTAGAGGTGCCAGAGCCCGAAGCTTAAAACAGAGATGAATATTTTGAGAGTCATGCCTTTCCTGTCAACGTCATGACCAAAAGTTCTCAATATCTTCTAGGCTAAACACATTATAAGCGGTTCCCAAGCGCAAAGGTAAAGTTTACTCCCCTTCGACCATTCAAATTTCAAACACAAGCCATTGCTAGCCGAATCCTCAGGTACCCTCCATACAATCAACTTTCTGGGGGAGTTTGTTTCATTATTTTTCAATTTGATCATGGGACTATGCATCCCAATTACCAGCCTCTCTCGTGTAATGTTGATACGTCTCCATCGTATCTACTTTTGCAAACTCTTTTGCCCTTGTTTTGGACTCTAATTTGCATGATTTGAATGGAACTAACGCGGACAGATGTTGTTTTCAGCAGAATTGGCTTGATGATACTTTTGTGCAGAAATAAATGTTCTCGGAATGACCTGAAACTTCACGGAGAATACTTTTGACTAAATAAAAAATATTGGCAAAAGAATCAATAGAGGGGGACCCACCGGCTATCCACAAGGGTGAGGGCGCGCCCCCTGCCTTGTGGGTCCCCTGGACCTCCACCGACCTCAACTCCAACTCCATATATTCACGATCAGGGAGGAAAAAAATCAGAGAGAAGGATTCATCGTGTTTTATGATACAGAGCCGCCGTCACCCCCTGTTCTTCATCAGGAGGCTAGATCTGGAGTCCGTTCGGGGCTTCGAAGAGGGGAAATCGTCGCCATCATCATAACCAACCTTCCTCCATCACCAATTTCATGATGCTCACCGCCGTGCGCGAGTAATTCCATTATAGGCTTGTTGGGCCATCTTGCTACCTCTTGAGCATGCGTTGGTTTTTCCTTGAAGAGGAAAGGGTGATGCAGCAAAGTAGCGTAAGTATTTCCCTCAGTTTTTGAGAACCAAGGTATCAATCCAGTAGGAGATAACATGCAAGTCACCTAGTACCTGCACAAACAATCAAGAACCTTGCAACCAACGCGATAAAGGGGTTGTCAATCCATTCACGGCCACTTGCAAAAGTGAGATCTGATAAAGATAATAAGATAACTATTTTTGGTATTTTTGTATAGACTGGAAATTAAAGATTACAAAATAAATAGTAAACTAGAATTATAGATCGGAAACTTATATGATGTAAAGTAGACCCGGGGGGCATAGGTTTTGATACGTCTCCGTCGTATCTATAATTTTTGATTGTTCCACGCCAATATTATACAACTTTCATATACTTTTGGCAACTTTTTATACTATTTTTTGGGACTAACATATTGATCCAGTGCCCAGTGCCAGTTCCTGTTTGTTGCATGTTTTATGTTTCGCAGATCCATATCAAACAGAATCTAAACGGGATAAAAACGGACGGAGCTTATTTTTGGAATATTTGGAAAATTACGGAAGAAAAATCCATGCGAGACGGTGCCCGAGGTGGCCATGAGGCAGGGGACGTGCCTGCCCCCCTGGGCGCGCCCCTGACCCTTGTGGGCCACCCGTAAGGCGGTTGATGCCCTTCTTCGGCCGCAAGAAAGCTAATTTTTGGTAAAAAAAATCACGGCGAAGGTTTCAGTCCAATCGGAGTTACAGATCTCCATATATACACGAAACGGTGAAAGGGCAGCAGAACAGAACGCAGAAACAGAGAGAGACAAAGAGACAGATCCAATCTCAGAGGGGCTCTCGCCCCTACCATGCCATGGAGGCCAAGGACCAGAGGGGAAACCCTTCTCCCATCTAGGGACGAGGTCAAGGAAGAAGAAGACGAAGGGGGCCCCTCTCCCCTTCTCTTTCGTAGGCGCCGGAATGCTGCTGTGGCCATCATCATCATCACCATGATCTACTCCAACACCTCCGCCATCTTCACCAACATCTCCATCACCTTCCCCCCTCTATCTACAGCGGTCCACTCTCCCGTAACCCGCTGTACCCTCTACTTGAACATGGTGCTTTATGCTTCATATTATCATCCAATGATGTGTTGCCATCCTATGATGTCTGAGTAGATTTTCGTTGTCCTATCGGTGGTTGATGAATTGCTATGATTGATTTAATTTACTTGTGGTTATGTTGCTGTCCTTTGGTGCCCATCATATGAGCGTGCGCATGGATCACACCATAGGGTTAGTTTTATGTTGATAGGACTATGTATTGGAGGGCAAGAGTGACAGAAGCTTCAACCTAGCATAGAAATTGATGCATACGGGATTGAAGGGGGACCAATATATCTTAATGCTATGGTTGGCTTTTACCTTAATGAATGTTAGTAGTTGCGAATGCTTGCTAATAGTTCTAATCATAAGTGCATAGAATTCCAAGTCACGGATGACATGCTAGCAGTGGCCTCTCCCACATAATACTTGCTATCGCTCTAGTAAAGTAGTCAATTGCTTAGGGACAATTTCGCAACTCCTACCACCACTTTTCCACACTCGCTATATTTACTTTATTGTTTCTTTATCTAAACAGCCCCTACTTTTTATTTATGTAATCTTTATTATCTTGCAAACCTATCCAACAACACCTACAAAGTACTTCTTGTTTCATACTTGTTCTAGGTAAGGCGAACGTCAAGCGTGCGTAGAGTTGTATCGGTGGTCGATAGAACTTGAGAGAATATTTGTTCTGCCTTTAGCTCCTCGTTGGGTTCGACACTCTTACTTATCGAAAACTGTTGCGATCCCCTATACTTGTGGGTTATGAGGTTTCACTAGTGGCTTCTCTCATGATAGCATATATTACGGTGGGTGAACAAATTACTGCCGAGCAATTGATAGAAAAGCGCATAGTTATGAGAATATCTAGGAACAATCATGAACATAGGCATCATGTCTGTGTCAAGTAGACCGAAATGATTCTGCATCTACTACTATTACTCAATACATCGACCGCTATCCATCATGCATCTAGAGTATTAAGTTCATAAGAACAGAGTAACACATTAGGAAAGATGACATGATGTAGAGGGATAAACTCAAGAAATATGATATAAACCCCATCTTTTTATCCTCGATGCCAACAATACAATATGTGCCTTGCTGCCCCTGCTGTCACTGGGAAAGGACACCGCAAGATTGAACCCAAAGCTAAGCACTTCTCCCATTGCAAGAAAGATCAATCTAGTAGGCCAAACTAAACCGATAATTCGAAGAGACTTGCAAAGATATCAAATCATGCATATAAGAATTCAGAGAAGAACCAAATATTTTTCATAGACAATCTTGATCATAAACCCACAATTCATCATATATCGGCAAACACACCGTAAAAAGTATTACATCGAATAGATCTCCAAGAACATCAAGGAGAACTTTGTATTGAAGATCAAAGAGAGAGAAGAAGCCATCTAGCTAATAACTATGGACCTGAAGGTCTGCGGTAAACTACTCACACATCATCGGAGAGGCTATGGTGTTGATGTAGAAGCCTTCTGTGATCGAATCCCCCTCCGGCAGATCGCCAGAAAAGGCCCCAAGATGGGATCTCACGTGTACAGAAGGTTGCGGTGGTGGAAAAGTGGTTTTGTGGCTCCCCTGGATGTTTTCAGGGTATAAGAGTATATGTAGGCAAAAGAAGTAGGTCGGTGGAGCTACGAGGGGCCCATGAGAGGGTGGGGGCACGCCTACCCCCTGGGCGCGCCTCCCTACCTCGTGGCCGCCTTGTTGCTTCCTTGACCTCCACTCCAAGTCTCATGGATTGCGTTTGTTCCAAAAAAGATCCTCGCGAAGGTTTCGTTCCGTTTGGATTCCGTTTGATATTCCTTTTCTGCGAAACACTGAAATAGGCAAAAAAACAGCAACTGGCACTGGGCCTCCGGTTAATAGGTTTGTCCCAAAAATAATATAAAAGTGCATATTAAAGCCCATTAAACATCCAAAACAGATAATATAATAGCATGGAACAATCAAAAATTATAGATATGTTGGAGATGTATCAGCATCCCCAAGCTTAATTCCTACTCGTCGACGAGTAGGCAAATGATAAAAATAGAAGTTTTGATGTGGAATGCTACCTAACATAATTTTCAATGGAATTCTCTTTATTGCAGCATGAATGTTTAGATCCAAAAGATCCTAGAAAATTTTTTAATATTGACATAGAAATAATAATACTTCAAGCATGCTAACCAAGTAATTATGTCTTATCAAAATAACATAGCCAAAGAAAGCTTATCCCTACAAAATCATATAGTTTGGCCATGCTTCATTTTTGTCACACAAAATGCTCCCATCATGCACAACCCCGATGACAAGCCAAGAAATTGTTTCATACTTAGCCTTTTCAAACTCTTTCAACTTTCACGCAATATATGAGCGCGAGCCATGGACATAGCACTATGGGTGGAATAGAATATGATGATGGAGGTTGTGAGAAGACAAAAAAGGAGAAAGTCTCACATTGACGCGGCTAATCAACGAGCTATGGAGATGCCCCTCAATTGATGTCAATGCGAGGAGTAGGGATTGCCATGCAACAGATGCACTAGAGCTATAAATATGGGAAAGCTCAACAGAAGAAACTAAGTGGGTGTTCATCCAACTTGCTTGCTCATGAAGACCTAGGGCATTTTGAGGAAGCCCATCATTGGAATATACAAGCCAAGTTCTATAATGAAAAATCCCCACTAGTACATGAAAGTGACAAAATAAGAGACTCTCTATCATGAAGATCATGGTGCTACTTTGAAGCACAAGTGTGGAAAAAGGATAGTAACATTGCCCCTTCTCTCTTTTTCTTTCATTTTTTAGTTGGGCATTTTCTCTTTTTTTATGGCCTCTTTTTTTCGTCCAGAATCTCATGCCGACTTGTGGGGGAATCATAGTCTCCATCATCCTTTCCTCACATGGGACAATGCTCTAATAATGAAAATCATCACACTTCTATTTACTTACAACTCAAGAATTACAACTCGATACTTAGAACAAAATATGACTCTATGTGAATGCCTCCGGCGGTGTACCTGGATGTGCAATGAATTAAGAGTGACATGTATGAAAGAATTTGAAGGTGGCTTTGCCACAAATACGATGTTAACTTCATGATCATGCAAAGAAATATGACAATGATGGAGCGTGTCATAATGAACGGAACGGTGGAAAGTTGCATGGCAATATATCTCGGAATGGCTATGGAAATGCCATAATAGGTAGGTGTATGGTGGCTGTTTTGAGGAAGATATAAGGAGGCTTATGTGTGATAGAGTGTATCATATCACGGGGTTTGGATGCACTCGCGAAGTTTGCACCAACTCTCGACGTGAGAAAGGGCAATGCACGGTACCGAAGATGCTAGCAATGATGGAAGGGCGAGAGTGCGTATAATCCATGGACTCAACATTAGTCATAAAGAACTCACATACTTATTGCAAAAATCTACAAGTCATCAAAACCAAGCACTATGCGCATGCTCCTAGGGGGATAGATTGGTAGGAAAAGACCACCGTTCGTCCCCGACCGCCACTCATAAGGAGAGCAATCAAAGAACACCTCATGCTTCAAATTTGTCACACAACGTTTACCATACGTTCATGCTACGGGACTTGCAAACTTCAACACAAGTATTTATCAATTCCACAATTACTCAACTAGCATGACTCTAATATTACCATCTTTATATATCAAAACAACTATCAAGTATCAAACTTCTCATAGTATTTAATGCACTCTATATGAAAGTTTTTATTATACCCATCCTGGATGCCTATCATATTAAGACTAATTTTATAACCAAAGCAAATTACCATGCTGTTCTAAAAGACTCTCAAAATAATATAAGTGAAGCAAGAGAGATCAAAAATTTCTATAAAATAAAACCACTACCATGCTCTAAAAAGGTATAAGTGAAGCACTAGAGCAAAATTATCTAGCTCAAAAGATATAAGTGAAGCAAATAGAGTATTCTAATAAATTCCGATTCATGTGTATCTGTCCAAAAGGTGTGTACAGCAAGGATGATTGTGGTAAACTAAAAAGCAAAGACTCAAATCATACAAGACGCTCCAAGCAAAACACATATCATGTGGTGAATAAAAATATAGCCTCAAGTAAAGTTACCGATAGACGAAGACGAAAGAGGGGATGCCTTCCGGGGCATCCCCAAGCTTAGGCTTTGGGTTGTCATTGAATTTTACCTTAGGGTGCCTTGGGCATCCCCAAGCTTAGGCTCTTGCCACTCCTTGTTCCAAAATCCATCAAATCTTTACCCAAAAACTTGAAAACTTCACAACACAAAATTCAACAAAAAATCTCATGAGCTCCGTTAGTATAAGAAAACAAACCACCACTTTAAGGTACTGTAATGAACTCATTATTTATTTATATTGGTGTTGAACCTACTGTATTCCAACTTCTCTATGGTTCATACCCCCCGATACTAGCCATAGATTCATCAAAATAAGCAAAGAACACACGAAAAAACATAATCTGTCAAAAACAGAACAGTCTGTAGCAATCTGGAAGTTTCTAATACATATGTAACTCCAAAAATTCTTAATAATTAGGACATCCTAAATAATTTGTATATTGATCTACTGCAGTCGGAGTTGGTATTTTATCGCTCTCTGGTAAAAAATGAAAATTATTCTCGTGAGCGCATAATTTCTATTTTTTACAGCAAGATCAAATAACAATCGCCCAAGAAGATCCTAAAGGCTTTATTTGGAACAAACACTAACTAAAACATAAAAACACAATCATAACATAGGATAGATGATTTATTTATTACTAAACTGGAACAAAAAGCAAGGAACAAAAATAAAATTGGGTTGCCTCCCAACAAACTCTATCGTTTAACGCCCCTAGCTAGGCATAAAAACAAGAATAGATCTAGGTATTGTCATCTTTGGTATGCAATTCCTCAATTGAACACTTATAACCCTTAGGAGGTTCTTTGTTTTTGCAAATGATCAAACTCCTAGGTAGGAAATCAAGAAATTCATTTGTAGCAAAAGGTTCCTTAATGATATCTAAAAAGTTGGGGTGAACACTTATTGATTTGAGATCTTCATTCTTCTTACTAGAAGATTCACCCTTATTTTTAGGAACATAGATAAATTTGGCAACTTTGGTATAAGGAGGATTTGAGGTGTTTTTAATGGCAGAAAAAGCGGACCCCAAGTTGGTAATAATTTCTTCGAGTTCATCAATCCTAGTGGAATCTTGATCTATCTTTTCATTGACTATGGGTTCCTTTGCCTTAAGATTTTTCAGAGTAACTCCTACCTTAGATCCATATTGGGTAATTTGGTTGTGGACCTTTTTATCCAAATTTTCAATTAACTCTACAGTGGCAATTTTAGTTTCAATAATATCAAGCCTTTGCATCACATGTTCCAAAGTTAAAATAGTTCCATTGACCAAAAGAGGTGGTGGGCCTAACAAATCTATCATAGCATTATAAGAATCAAAAGTATGGCTTCTCAAGAAATTCCCTCCGGTGATGGTGTCAAGAACATTTCTATACCAAGGAGTGATGCCTACGTAAAAATTGCGAAGAAAAATGGAAGTAGATTGCTTTTTAATAGATCTATTTTGAGCATTGCAAATTCTATACCAAGCATCTTTTAGGTTTTCTCCCTCCCTTTGTTTAAAATTAAGAACTTCATTATCGGGAGTGTTAACAATGATAGGAGAACTAGCCATGAGGGCGAATAAACGATCTAACACACGGACACACAAGAGACAAGCGAAAAGAGGCGAACGGAAAATGGCGAATAAAACGGCAAGGGTGAAGTGGGGGGGAGGAAAACGAGAGGCGAATGGCAAATAATGTAATGCGAGGGATAAGAGTTTGTGATGGGTACTTGGTATGTCTTGACTTGAGTGTATATCTCCCCGGCAACGGCGCCAGAAATCCTTCTTGCTACCTCTTGAGCATGCGTTGGTTTTTCCTTGAAGAGGAAAGGGTGATGCAGAAAAGTAGCGTAAGTATTTCCCTCGGTTTTTGAGAACCAAGGTATCAATCCAGTAGGAGATAACACGCAAGTCACCTAGTACCTGCACAAACAATCAAGAACCTTGCAACCAACGCGATAAAGGGGTTGTCAATCCCTTCACGGGCCACTTGCAAAAGTGAGATCTGATAAAGATAATAAGATAAATATTTTTGGTATTTTTGTATAGACTGGAAAGTAAAGATCACAAAATAAACAGTAAACTAGAATTATAGATCGGAAACTTATATGATGTAAAGTAGACCCGAGGGCCATAGGTTTCACTAGTGGCTTCTCTCATGATAGCATATATTACGATGGGTGAACAAATTGATGCCGAGCAATTCAAAGAAAAGCGCATAGTTAAGAGAATATTTATGCATGATCATGAACATAGGCATCACGTCCGTGTCAAGTAGACCAAAATGATTCTGCATCTACTACTATTACTCCACACATCGACCGCTATCCAGCATGCATCTAGAGTATAAAGTTCATAAGAACAGAGTAACACATTAGGCAAGATGACATGATGTAGAGGGATAAACTCAAGCAATATGATATAAACCCCATCTTTTTATCCTCGATGGCAACAATACAATACGTGCCTTGATGCCCCTACTGTCACTAGGAAAGGACACCGCAAGATTGAACCCAAAGCTAAGCACTTCTCCCATTGCAAAAAAGATCAATCTAGTATGCCAAACTAAACCGATAATTCAAAGAGACTTGCAAAGAGATCAAATCATGCATATAAGAATTCAGAGAAGAACCAAATATTGTTCATAGATAATCTTGATTATAAACCCACAATTCATCGGATCTCGGCAAACACACCGCAGAAAGTATTACATCGAATAGATATCCAAGAACATCGAGGAGAACTTTTTATTGAAGATCAAAGAGAGAGAAGAAGCCATATAGCTAATAACTATGGACCCGAAGGTCTGTGGTAAACTACTCACACATCATCGGAGAGGTTATGGTGTTGATGTAGAAGCTTTTTGTGATCGAATCCCCCTTCAGCAGATCGCCGGAAAAGGCCCCAAGATGGGATCTCGGGGTACAGAAGGTTGTGGCGCTGGAAAAGTGGTTTCATGCCTCCCTGGATGTTTTCAGGGTATAAGAGTATATATAGGCAACAGAAGTAGGTCGGTGGAGCTACGGGGGGCCCACAAGGGTGGGGACGCACCTACCCACCTTGGGCGCGCCTCCCTACCTCGTGGCCGCATCGTTGCTTCCTTGACCTCCACTCCAAGTCTCCTGGATTGCATTTGTTCCAAAAAAGATCCTCGCAAAGGTTTCGTTCCGTTTGGATTCCATTCGATATTCCTTTTCTGTGAAACACTGAAATAGGAAAAAACAACAACAACTGGCACTGGGCCTCTAGTTAATAGGTTAGTCCCAAAAATAATATAAAAGTGCATATTAAAGCCCATTAAACATCCAAAACAGATAATATAATAGCATGGAACAATAAAAAATTATAGATACGTTGGAGACGTATCAAACCATGATGGGTTGGATGAGATTTATCATGTAATCGAGTTAGTTTTGTTAGGGTTTGATCCCTAGTATCCAGTATGTTCTGAGATTGATGTTGCTATGACTTTGTTATGCTTAATGCTTGTCACTAGGGCCTGAGTGCCATGATTTCAGATCTGAACCTATTATGTTTTCATGAATATATTTCTGTTCTTGATCCTGTCTTGCAAGTTATAGTCACCTACTACGTGTTATGATCCGGCAACCCCGGAGTGACAGTAGTCGGGACACTTCCCGATGATGACCGTAGTTTGAGGAGTTCATGTATTCACTAAATGCTAATGCTTTGGTCTGGCTCTCTATTAAAAGGAGGCCTTAATATCCTTTAGTTTCCATTAGGACCTCGCTGCCACGGGAGGGTAGGACAAAAGATGTCATGCAAGTTCTTTTCCATAAGCATGTATGACTACATTTGGAATACATGCCTACATTATATTGATGAATTGGGGCTAGTTTTGTGTCACCCTGTGTTATAACTAATGCATGATGAATGTCATCCGACATAATTATCCATCATTGATCCATTGCCTGCGAATTCGTTTCATATTGATCTTTGCTAAGTTACTTTTCCGTTGCCACTGTTACGATTGTTACAAAACTGCTACTATTACTTTTGCCACGGTTACCATTACTTCCATACTACTTTGCTGCATATATTAAGTCTTTTAGGTGAGGTTGAATAGATAACTCAGCTGCTAATACTTGAGAATATTCTTGGCTCCCCTTGTATCGAATCAATAAATTTTAGTTGAATACTCTACCCTCGAAAACTGTTGCGATCCCCTGTACTTGTGGGTTATCAAGACCTTTTTCTAGCGCCGTTGCGTGGGAGCATAGCTCTATTCTCTGAGTCACTTGGGATTTATATCTGTTGATCACTATGAGGAATTTGAAAGATACTAGAACCAAGATCTATCCCTCTACTGCGAGGGGAGGTAAGGAACTGCCATCTAGCTCTACACTTGATTCACCTTCTGTTTTGAGTAAACATGTGACACCTACACCTGCTATTGATTTTGATATGTCGCAGGTTATTGATGATGCCACTTCTGCTATGCATGATGCTTATGATGATACTACTTCTTTGCTTCATAATAATGTGCCACTAGGAGAATTTCTTGATGAAGAACTTGCTAGGGTACAGAGAGAATGAAATTACTGAAACTGATGATATTATTGAAACTCAAAATTATGATTCCCCCTAGATATGAATTGACTGTTGTATCTGAGGGTTATATTATGGATGAAGAAGCTGCTAGAGACCTTTTTTGCTTGCAGTGATAGAGATGATCTTAAGAAATTGTTAGGTAAGCTGAAAGAAAAGTCTTTGAATGCTAGAATGCAATATGATCCTAAGTTTTCTACTTCACCTATCTTTGTTACCGATAAGAATTATGAATTCTCTGTCAATCCTGAGTTAATTACTTTGGTTGAATCTGATTGTTCCGATGATTATGAATCTAAAACTGTTGTGGCGCATCTTACTAAATTGAATGATATAGCCACCCTATTTGTTCATGAGGAAAAATTTGCTAGTACTATATTCTTAAGTTGTTTCCTTTCTCATTAAAGGGTGATGTTAAGTTATGTTTTAATTATGTCGCTCCTGGTTGTGTGGGTAGTCCCTAGGATATGATTTATTACTTCTCTGAAAAACATTTCCCTGCTCATAAGAAACAAGCTACCTCAAGGGAAATATTTAACTTTGTGCAAATTGAAGAAGAAAGTCTCCCACAAGCTTGGCGAGGCTTCTCCAATTACTTAATGCTTTTCCTGATCATCCTCTCAAGGAAAATGAAATACTTGGTATCTTTTATAATGGACTAACCGATGCTTCTAGGGACCACCTAGATAGTTGTGTTGGTTGTGTTTTCAGGGAACGAACTATTGAGCAAGCCGAATTGCTATTGAATAATTTATTGAGTAATGATAATGATTGGACACTTCCTGAACCAACTCCTAAGCCAACTCCGAAGAAAAGAGGTATTATATTTCTTAGTCCTGAAGACATGCAAGAGGCAAAGAAATCTATGAAAGAAAAAGGTATTAAAGCTGAAGATGTTAAGAATTTCCCACCTATTGAAGAAATACATGGTCTTGATAACCCGACACATGTAGTAGAGGTAAACTCTCTTTATAGATTTGATGAAGGTGATATTCCTCATAATAAGTTTGCTAGTCAATGCTTGGATGAGTTTGATAATTTTATTGTTAAACAAGAAAACTTCAATGCTTATGTTAATTAGTAGACAATTGAAATGTAATGCTCACATGCTTGACTGCTTGGGTGATTATATGAGCAGAACTGTTAATGATCTTAAGCTTACTAGTAAACATGCTTCTACGATCAAAACTAATGTAGAACAAGTACTTAGGGCACAAGATGATTTTCTCAATGAGTTGAATAGTAAGAATAATGATAATGTTGTTAGGGTTATGACTAGAGACGGTAAAATGACCTAGGAACCTTTGTATCCCGAGGGACATTCTAAGAGAATTCAGCAAGATTCTTAGAGAATTAATATTGATGCACCTAATCCTAGTAATAAAAACAAAAAGAAAACTGATAGGACTTTGCATGCTTCTAGTGAACCTGTTATAGATACACCTGAGAATCCCAATTCTATTTCTGATGCTGAGGCACAATCTGGTGATGAACAAGAACCAAGTGATAATGTTAATGATGATGTTCATGTTGATACTCAACCTAATAATGATAATGATGTAGAGATTGAACCTCTGTTGATCTTGATAACCCACAATCAAAGAATCAACGTTATGATAAGAGAGACTTTGTTGTTAGGAAACATGGTAAAGAAAGAGAACCATGGGTTCAGAAACCCATGTCCTTTCCTCTTAAGCCATCCAAGAAAAAGCATGACGAGGATTTTGAGCGCTTTGCTGAAATGATTAGACCTATCTTTTGCGTATGTGTTTGACTGATATGCTAAAAATGTCTCCTGATGCTAAGTATATGAAAGATATTGTTACAAATAAAAGAAAGATAACAGAAGCTGAGATTTCCACCATGCTTGCTAATTATACTTTTAAGGGTGGAATTGTAGTGACCCGACCTCAAACGGTCGAGTCTCTGTGCTTAAGTGTCATCCCTGGATCGGTATGCTGACACATGCAATACTCGAGGATTTATAACAAAGGTAAATCACATGTATAAAGTAACGTAAATACTATTACCTCAATCCAAATAGCGAAAGTAACAACAAGGTTGTGGATTCCCATCAACACCAATGGCAAAGTTGAGTGTAGAAGTTGTAACCCTAACGTATCACTTACTCATCGTAAGATTCCTGCAACATGAGACGTTTCAGCCATATAGGTCAGTACATTGAATGTACTAGCAATTTCACACTATAGAGCAATGCTGAAATAATGACTATCACTACATGCATATTTGGCTAGTGGAGGCTCTATGGTAAACATTTGCATAAAGCTAATTTTTTCCTACAACAAAGGAATAAATTTTATTTAACTACCAAGTTTATGTCATTATTGAGAAGGTTCCTCCAACTCAATCCCAAAATAATATTAATAACCCAACAAATTCATTAAGTAAAGTGATGAGATCAAACCAATAATTCAAGTACCAGATACTCAAGATGTCCATATCCGGGGACACGGCTAATCATGATTAGTTTGTACACTCTGCAAAGGTTTGCGCACTTTTCCCCACAAGACTCGACCTCCTCCGTTGAATTTCTCGCACTACATGATGTTTCAGAAACAGATGATCGAGACACAGTCTTTCCGAAGCATTAACTCTTTACTCTGGGTAGACAGTACCACCTACTTTCCCCCTACATCTGCTAGCCTACCACTGAAAGAGGTCACACAACATACTCAACTATGCCAGAGCCCATAATGGCTTGTGGCTGCACACGGAAGTTTCTAGCATGAATAATCTTATGATCCCTTTGAGCCTGGGTGGCATTCCATAGGGTGATCACATTGGTACTCCGGGATCCCCTTGGGCAAGCACTGGGTTCTCTAGGTGCCCGGGTAAATCACTGGGTGCTCCAGGGTGCCCCAACCAATCCACCCAGATGCGTATTAAAGTAGCCACCTTAAGTTAACCCTTAGATATAAATAACTCTCACATCTTTCATGAATCTCACAAACCAATCCACGTCTACGAGCATAGCATAGCAGTAAGCATAATGTAGTAACACCCAGGGGTTTGAATATAAGACAGTAGGGTCCTACCTCATCAACTACTTCCCAAACCCATGTTATCAAATCCTATTCATGCAATGTTTGAGGGTGAAACTAACGCATAAAAACTGGGTAGGAAAAATATGATCAAAATCTGAACTTGCATTGTACTGTTAATGAAGATGATTCGCACTCATAACTCCTGATAGTTCTACTCGTCACACTCCGGTCAATCTATCATAAACAAGCAATAGTAACCACACATAAGCAATCATGCGAAAGAATCAAAGAAAAGATCTCGGAAAACATCGAAAACAGGCAATTAACTCTTGCAACATAAAACAATTTCTAACAGTACCAAAATTATGGGGATTTGTCCTTATCAGAAAGTTTAGGTCTAGAGCTTCGACTCGCAAAAAGAATCAATTAAATCGGAGTTATAAAACTCAAGTTACGAACAAAATAAGTTTGAATTCAAATCTGTTTGAAACCAAATTTTGAACTTTCAAGAACATGTTTAAGTTGTTTTACTGGATAGAGGAGATCATGATGAAGAAGTAGGCGTTGGTTTTGTTGGATTTGGATCAACGGTGTAAAAGTTGCAAAGGTTTGAAGATCAGGGGCTAAACTGCTAAATAAAATAATTACACCTAGGTCCCTGGCCACGAGAACAGAAACTAAAATACGAACATTCATTGTTTAGGACTAAACATCGAATTCGTTCACTGAAACTACTAAGTGGAAAACGTTTCCTAACTAACCAGATTAAATAAGAAAATCGGTTTTAAAAGAAAAACCGAAAAACCCTAAATAAACCCGGTCGAAGCAGCGGTTATACCGGTTCGGTCGGTGGTTCAGCGGCGGCGGCGGTTCCCGGCGATGGCGCGGGCGGCGTTGGCGCGGGGCAGCGGCAGGCGGCTCCGGTCGCCGGGAAAGACGGCGAGGCGCACGGGGAGAGGCGGCGCGGAGCGGCGGGTGCGCTGGTGGCAAGATCCGGTGGCGACGGCGGCTTGGGGGGGAAGAGAGAGTCGGGTGCCTCGCCTTTTATATGCGGGAGGAGGCGGCACAAAGCTTGGAGGAGGGGCAACGGTGAGGCGGCGTCCGGGGCGCTCACGGCGGCGCGGCGGTGGAATTTTTTTTACAAACAAATGAAAATAATAAAAAGAAAAGAAAAAATATATTATATAGGCATACAATATATCAAAATTTTCAAAAAAAAAAAGATTTTCTATAAAATGAACATTTCTCTAGCGTCAAATAAAATCTACAAAAATTCAAATAAATCCTGCAGTGCTACTGCTGCAATAAAACCTCATAAAAATCATTTTAAAAATACCAAAATGAATTCAAATTTATTTCTCTCCAATTTTCTAATGTAGGGAATCATTTTACCCTAATTTCCCTATATTTTATTTTTGGAGAAAAATAATTTGAATAAAATCCAAATAACTCCAAAATGAGAATAATTTCAAAAAGGGACTTTCAATTTGATTCTTTTAAACTCCCAACTCATATTTCATATGATTTGAAAAAGTCATTTTATCTTCCCTCATGAAAATCATTGAGTTGCTTAAAGTTTCTGAATTGGAAAAAAATATGTCCAAATAAAATTCAAATCTTCTCAAAACCCCTTACATTTATTTAAATGGAAGAAGTCATGTCATCTTCTCTCGAGGGTTTTGTGATGAAAAGCTTTTGAATTCATGGAGATCAAAATGCAAAGTGGAAGTTTGGGAAAGTCCTTTTATTCCCTATCATTTAACTTTCAAAAGTTTCAAATTTCACTCAATTGCACTCAAGCAACCACACCACAAATCAAACAATCTATCAAAACTATTTATTTAATATAACATTCCAAAATTTATAATTTTGGGATGTTACAAACCTACCACCCTTAAAATGAATCTCGTCCTCGAGATTCGGAGAGGCTAGCAAGAAATAGGTTAGGGTTTGGGGTCTCCTCAAAATCCATCAATTGTCGTAGGAGGGGGTCTGGGGTGCTACCACCCCTAGAAGCAACGTTACGGTTCCATCAAAACTCATATACTCAATCCTTTTGTTGGCAGTGTCGATCTCCTCAGATTCTCAGGAAAATTCCTACGCTGCTCTTCCGGTAGTGGCATAACCTTTACCTCAATTCTTATGTCCTTTCATCATGGTAAGGTTATTCTATGACTGAGTCTTCTTAGCTGACAGGTCTGGCGCCAATACTAAACAACTATCGATATCTCATGGTGGTCAACCATTTACGGGTTCTCCTGCAAGAAATGGGTCTGGGTTGAACCTCACCGTATGACCTACGATGGGCACAACTGCCCTGTACAAGGGGAAAATATTGTCATACCATTCTAAGGTTTAAACAAGGTTTTGATTGTCGTCGCTCTACTATGGGTAAGTCACTCAGATTTACCATCCCATATAGCAAGGCGAATGATAAGAGTAAGTCGGTATGGTGATCAATCCATCCCGCACCCAAATCATTACCTTGTACATGGTTTAGTGAATCTTGCAGTCTAACACTCGGTCATCCTCACAAGCATTGCAGAATTTCTCTTCTTGACGAATTGAGTTCGGATAAATCCACGGATTCTGCAAGCCAAACAAACATCTATCGTTCCTTCACAACTCTCAGGTTTTGCGTTACTCCTATAAGATCGTTTGTTGATAAAGTCGTAAACTTCCTCCAGGGTTTTTCCTTCAGCAAGAGTGTGCTTGCTTCTTGCCAGGTCCTGGGGCCTGTGGGTTATGGCCCATCTCATCACTTGTAAACCTTGAAATCATCATCGGGGCAACTGCTCGTTATTCCAACATCTAGCTTCCAAGCATTCTTAATTCCATCCAATTATATTGTCTCCCTTTCCTTCAATTGGTACCAAACTAAGACATGATTACTCAGACTCGTCATGGAGTTAAAATTGCTCCATATTACCAACATTATACCTCCTTTACGTCCAATAATACTTCATCCCTTATTATTCTTGGGATATCCCACATATCGAGATAAAACTCGTACATATTTTGTCCAAAGTCCACTCAGTGGAATATCATAATCCTTTCCAAAGGTCAAGTGTCCTCATAGGGTACTACCACCCTTAAAATGCACAAATCTTCCATAGACCATATTTCTCATATCCTCAAAAATGGTCAAAATCCTTCTTCATAGAGTAACTACTCATAAAATCCAAATCAGTACCAACGATGCTAACTTTATTGATCCTCAAATTCTTACAATCTCTTGCATTTCCATTACATGCCTCAACTCAACACCTCAATATGAAAGAATTGTTCCCGCTACTACTACTATATTTCTTTTGTTGCAAACTCAACTATTTAGCACAAGCCTCCTTCTCATTGGGACAATATCTGGCAAAGTGCCCTACTTCATTACAACTGAAACATATTACTTTTGACAAGTCTCGAGGTTTCCTTGTGATTTCAAAGCCTCCTTGGGTCCTCGGCTTCCTTTTTTGGGGCAACCGCTGAAGTAGTGCCCTGACTCCTTGCACCTAAAACAGGTGATATGACTCAGGTCCTTCTTGGAATTCAGTCTATTTCTCTTCCTGGACTTTTCCATTCCAATCAGGGCTTCTATTTCTTGTGGGTCATACTCTACTTCCTCTACTGGGAATTCTACTAGGTCCCCATTCAGACAATTCTGGGAGATGTGTCCTTCTTCTCCACAAGAATAGCACGACTTGGTGCAGGGTTTAATTGGGTCTTCTTCGGGTGTGTCCTACACCTCTTCCTTCATCACAGGTTCTTGTAAAATTTCCATGAGGGCTCATTTCATTGCTTCTTTCTTCTGTTGTACGGTTCTTTGTACCATGGGGTAAATGTGACACTGAGCAGGGTAGTGGGTAGTCCCTTCACACAAGAAACAAGCAATCTGCCTAGTTGGGCATTCTTCAGCTGGGTGAATTTCTTCACAATGAGGGCATTCATCCTTGTGTTCTTTATGGTTGTGTCCTATTTATCCACAGAGCTTTTATGCACAAGGTTTCTTCATATCATTTCCATAAGGCTTCAATTTCTGGGACACAAGACGAGACCTTTGCAGAGTCAACTTAAATTCCTTCCAAGTGGTTACTCCTTGCCATCCATTGATGGTTTGGTACATCCTCCACCAAGTAGCAACACCTCTTTCAAAGCATTAAAGAGCATGCCGGTCCATATCCTTCCCGGCTATAGTGTTATTCTTCATGTGATCCTCCATGTTCTAAATACATCGGTCCGTCTCCAATTGAGTTATCGGTCCCAGAAAGGTGAGTTCATCTCCATTCATCCTCTATTGGTCCAAGAGTTTTGGGGTAAGATAAGAGAGATAGAGGGGGATACACACAATACAAACAATAATTTTGAAGAGACATATTTTATTTTGTGGCTGTCGGAAAAACATCAAACAAATGACAGCTCACAATCGTCTCATCTAATGTAGGCACTGTTCAAGATATCTTCCGATATTCTGATAAATCGGCCGATTTATCGCTTACCAGTGTCTGACCATAAGATATATCGGCCGATAAATTAACCGATATGACGATAAATCAGCCGATTTGCCGATAAACTGGCCGATTTACCCCTTATCATGAGTCGACTGATAAGTTCCCGATAAGCGATATCCCCAACATTGAATGTAGGTATATAACAGTGGTTTTGTCTTCTAAAGGTCAATAAATCTTCAAAGTCTCCAAACTCTTCGAGTCTTGTTCATGTCTCCGATGGGCTTCTTCCAATCGTGCTTGTCCTTCTGTAACATCCCAAATTTTCAATTTGGAATATTATACATAGATCATCATTGCATATCATATTTTATTTGCAATTTTGGTTTGATCCTAGAAATCCTACGCAACTCAAGGACCCATGGAGAGAGTTGGGGATTTTGTTATTTTCATATTTGGGGTTTTCTCAAATTTTGAAAATAGGATCATTTGATTTAATTATTTTATCTTCAATAATTCCAATTATAAAAATAAGTGAGAGGGAATAAAATGACTTTCCCAAATTAAAGGAATATTGAGGATTTAATAAACAAATCAAATAAGAATTTTATTTTGGAGTTTTTCGCTATTTTATTTGAATTTAGGAAAAATGCTCATTTTTCAAAATTGCATTTAGGCCCCAAATAAATGTTCACCTTGTCCGGCTTGATTTTAGAAGTCGGGGAAAATTTATTTCGGGATTTTGGAGTCCGTTTAGTATTTCTTTTATTCGTTTTTCTGTGTGAAACTATTTTAAAAAAAGAACCGACCTAAATGGGCCATATCCGGCTAGGACACCGCCCGGCTGGCCCCTTTAAGAGGCTAGGCCGAGGCCCAAGCTAGCCCCAGCCCAAGCCACCGCCCCGTCAGCCCTAGCCCGCCGCCGCGCCTCGATCCGCGCCGCCGCCTCGCCGTGCCGCTGCCGCCGCTTCGCCACCCCGCGTCGATCTGCCACCCGCTCGTCGTCGACTCGCCACCGAAGTGCGTCGCCGCTGCCAACCCGTTCCACGAGGTAGCCACCGGTTTTTTTTAAACCAATCGGTTTTAGTTCGTAACCCTAGTTCCGTTTTTTTAGATCAGGTTTCTTTCCGATTCGGTTAAATAGCGGACTTTCGTCCGTATGTTTGTTTTAACGAATGGTTTTCGTCGTTTAGCCGCAGACAGCGAACGTTCATTCGTTAGCCTGTTCGTCGTTTTTTCTTTTTCTCGGATTTTCCGCGATTATTTCTGGTCGTGATTCCTGATCCGATTTTCGTTTTAGTTTAACTTTTCGCTCGTTTATCGGAATCAGGCGATTCAAGCGCCTAGAGTTTCGTCTCGAAACCCTCTTTCCGTTTAACCAACTCAAACAAGTTTTTGCTTCGGTAAAATTTGACTTAGACCCAGATTAATAAACAAAGCTTGTTTCTTTCGCCGTTTGACTTTTGTTGCTTCGTTTGATTTGATTCTTTTTGCAAACCGAAGTTCTTAAGTTGAACTTTCTGGTTAGATCTCTTATTTGAGTTTTACCTGTGCATTAGATGAGTACTTATTGTTTGCTTGTGTGTTTGTTTGTGTTAGAGTACCCGGAGTGCGCCGCTTGCTACTTCAAATCTCTAGGTTTCGCGGATCATCAGCAAGGCAAGTAACACTTTGATCATACCTCTTACTACCCAGTTTTATTGCATTAGATCAATCCTGAAACATTGCATGATTAGGATCTAATTAAATTGTGGGTTTTCAGAAAGTAGATGAGGTAGTACCTATTACCTGTTTTATTATCAAACCCTTGGGAGTTACTTCTACGTTTTCTTATGCCATGCTATGCTAGTAGACGTGGATTGGGTGAGTGTATCCATGACAGAGGTGAGATTGTTAATTAATGGTTTATTTAAGGTGGCAACTTTAATACACATCTGGGTGGATTGAGGCACCTGGGTATTCCAGCGATTGCCTGTTTTTCTTTATGGACCGCCACCCAGGCTCAAAGGGATCATGAGATTATTCATGCTAGAAACTTCTGTGTCCATCCACAAGCTACTATGGGCTCTAGCATAGTTGATTAAGTCGTGCGAACTCTTAAAGTGGTAGACTAGCAGATGTAGGGGAAAGTAGGTGTAACGGTCTACCCGATCGTAAGATGCTAGCGCTTCTGAAAGACTATGTCTCGGTCATCTGTTTCTCAAACAACATGTAGTGCGAGAATCCCAGCGGAGGAGATCGAGTCTTGTGGGGAAAAGTGCGCAAACCTCTGCAGAGTGTATAAACTAATCATGGTTAGTCGTGTCCCCGGTTATGGACGTCTTGAGTATCTAGTACTTGGATTATCATGTGAATCTCATCATGTGACTTTAATTAATTTTGTTGGGTTTTAATGATGATGTTTAATTGGGATTGAGAGGGTGTCTACGCTCTCAATGTTTAACAACTACCATGATAGTTAAATAAAATTTATTCCTTTGCAGTAGGGAAAAATTGGCTTTGCACAAAACTGTAATCATGGAGCTTTCCACCAGCCATATATGCATGTAGTATAGCCTATTTCTGTTCATTACTCTCTATGTGTTACATTGCCAGCATATTCCATGTGCTGACTCGTTTTCGAGCTGCAACGTTCATTTTGCAGATTTTTCAGACGACGGGTAAGGTGCCTCTAGGTCGTGGTTCTATACTCAGTGATGCAGTTGGAGTTGATGGACTCACTTATATTCCAAGCCTTCCGCTGTTATCGTAATTAGATGGCCTTAAGCCATATTATTTGTAATAAGTTCTCTTTTGAGACACTCGTTGTAATAAGTGTGTGATTGCTACTCTGTTATAAATCCTTCAAGTACTGTGCGTGTCAGCATTACTGATCCAGGGATGACACTGAAGCACAGAGATCAGACTGTTTGAGGTCTGGTCGCTACAAGATGGTATCAGAGCACACGCTGACTATAGGACACGACCACTAAGCTAAATCCCTAGATCACTACTCACTCTTCTCATTTCTGACTCCTCATCTTTTCTACTCTTTTAGGATGGCGGATGCAAGGAACAAGTTCACGCAACTGGATGAAGATACACCCTTTGGACGCCCCCTAAAGGAAGTCACTAAGTACCTGAACATCGGAGTACCAAGCTTCACTGGGACCTACAACGCCAATTTACCCAAGGAGGAGCGCTGGATGATTCAAGTTCAAGTTCCAGGAAGGACGTTCACACCAGTCACCGAGCCTATAGAGTTTTCCTTTGATGCACCAACCTGGAGTCTAGGAAAGAGCATGGCAGCCCACATCACCATGGGACATATTGGATAAGTTTACCGCAATGATCTCAAGGATACTATCTACCAGATTTGTGGGCACTGAGATGAGCACTGGGAGATGATCAGCACCAAGAAGGATAGATCAATCGCAGCTTTTATCCAGGAGTTAAAGCAGCACATTCGACGTCAGGAGAACTAGATGTGCGTAGGCATGATAGATCTGAAGAAGGCGATGACAAGAATCACGAAACTGGAGGAAGAACTCAAGGCTACACATGAAGATTATGAGGAGGAAATCGGCGTACTAGTGGAGAAGAATGACGACCTGATTAAGAAGATCGGAATATTCATGGGAGACCCCACACCAGTAGAAGAAGACGAAGAACCCAAGGAGATTTGCCCGGAAGACTACATCATCATCGACAACACCGACTCTGACCTGAGCGATGATGACTATGAAGACGAAGCTGGAGCAGATATCATGGAGTTTGCAACCGAGGAATATTTCTAGTAGACCACCACACCAGTAGTAGTATTCCACCATGTAAATACAGTAGTCCAAGCACTTTTGCGATAGATAGACCGATTGTATGACTTGATTGATTGATTGAGTGAAATGTTTGTGTTTGTCTCATGTGCATATGGCTAGTGCTTTCTCATTAGACCTCATTCTATTCTAATCTCTCCCCTCTAAACCCATCAGATGCCTCCGAGATGTGACAATGGATTTGCCTTCCCACCGGAGCTCACTCAGTTGATCCAGCAGCAGAATGCGTTGATGCAGTTGCTAGTCTAGAATCAGAATCAGGGGAACAACAACAACAACAACAACAACAACAACAACCCACCACCACCACTTGTTGATCACTTAACCCGTTTCCTTAGACTGAATCCATCGGTGTTCTCCAGTAGCACCGAGCCTATAGTAGTAGATGATTGGCTCCGCAAGATTGGAAGGGAGTTAACCACTACAGGATGCACAGATGCTGAGAAGGTGCGTTTTGCCGCACACCAGTTGGATAGACCAGCAGCATCATGGTGGGAGAATTACACTGTCACCTACCCTATAGCCACAGTGACATGGGACCAATTTCAGCAGGCTTTCCGTATTGCCCATGTTTCAGAAGGAGCTATGGCCATGAAGAAGCGTGAGTTTTGCAACTTGCGCCAAGGAGGGCGGACAGTTGGCCAATACGTGGATGACTTTAGTAAGTTAGCATGTTATGCCCCGAATGACGTTGCTACGGATGCAGCTAAGCAGGAGAAGTTTCTGGAAGGATTGAATGGTGAGTTAAGCATGAAGTTGATGGTAGCAAGTTTCAACAACTACCAGGAACTGGTAGATCGTGCTCTTATGATTGAAGGGAAGCAGCAGCAGATATAGAACCGCAAGAGGAAGTATGGACAAGGGAAGTACAACTCAGGAGCTCAGCAGAAGCCACGTTTTACCCTGAAAACGGGAGGACATTTTCAGTATACCCATGGAGGAGGAAGTTCGCATAATCATAATGGCCCCAAGAACGGTAATGGGAATGGGGGAAGCAACGGTCAGAACCGTACCAACCCACCAACCCCAGCCAAGAGAGACCTGAGCCAAGTCACTTGTTATAAGTGTCAGAAGACCGGACATTATGCCAATGAATGTTCTGAAACCCAGAATGGAAATGACAATGGAAGCTCTGGGAAGAAGCCGCACCCTTTCAACAGGGGACAGGTGAACCACGTTAACGTGGAGGAGGTTGAAGCCCAGCCAGATGCAGTAATAGGTAAGTTTTTGGTTAAGTCATTTACTGCCATCGTCCTTTTTGATACTGGTGCATCGCATTCATACATATCAAGGGGGTTCGTGGATAAGTATAAACTGCCCACCAAGGTTCTTAGAACACCTATGTTAGTAAGCTCACCAGGAGTGGAGTATATGGCTAGTAAAGGATGTTTTCAAGTTCCATTGAGTATAGGTAGGCATGTGTTTCCCTAGGATTTAATCATTTTGGAATCGCAAGGTTTGGATGTAATTCTGGGTATGGGTTGGCTATCGATGTATGGAGGAAACATCGATTGCGCCAGTAAGTCGATTTTGCTTACCACCCCAGAAGGAAGAAGGATCAAGTATGTGTCACGGCATGAGCCGAAGAGGACACAAGTAAATTCCCTATCAGGAGTTGTTCAGGAGGAAGTACCAGTGGTAAAGGATTTTCCGGATGTATTTCCAGAAGAATTGCCCGGCATGCCACCGGATAGAGACATTGAGTTTTTGATTGAGCTTTTGCCAGGCACAGGACCAATTCTAAGAGACCGTATAGAATGACTACAAAGGATTTGGAGGAGATTAAGAAGCAGATTAAGGAGTTACTGGACAAGGGATATATTCACCCAAGTTCGTCACCTCGGGGATCACCAGTACTTCTAGTGGAAAAGAAGGATGGATCGTTAAGGATGGTTGTTGATTATCGAGGATTGAATGAAGTGACGATCAAGAATAAGTACCCACTACCGATGATCAATGATTTGTTTGACCAATTGCAAGGAGCTAAGGTATTTTCCAAGATCGATTTGCGATCAGGATACCACCAGTTGAAGATTCGAGAGCAGGACATACCTAAGATAGCTTTTACCACAAGGTATGGGTTGTATGAGTATACCGTTATGTCATTTGGTCTGACTAACGCACCTGCTTATTTTATGAACATGATGAACAAAGTGTTTATGGAGTTTTTGGATAAGTTCGTCGTAGTGTTCATTGATGATATACTGGTTTACTCGAAGAATGAAGAAGAACATAAAGAAAATTTGTGTTTGGTACTTGGTAAGCTCAGGGAACATCAGTTATACGCCAAGTTCAGCAAATGTGAGTTTTGGTTGAAGGAAGTTGGATTCCTCGGACATGTTATATCCAGAGAAGGAATAGCAGTAGATCCCACCAAAGTTGTCAATGTGACAAATTGGGAAGCCCCAACAACAGTTGGAGAGATCCGGAGTTTTCTTGGACTCGCAGGATACTACCGTAGATTCATTTAAAATCTCTCGAAGATTGCAAAACCTATGACGGAGTCGTTGAAGAAGGATACCAAGTTCAATTGGACTGAGGAATGTGAGGCCAGTTTCCAGGAGTTGAAGAAACGTCTGGTTACCTCACCAGTGTTGATTCTGCCAGATCAGCGCAAGGATTATGAGGTGTATTGCGACGCTTCACATCGAGGACTTGGAGCAGTGCTTATGCAGGAGGGAAGAGTTGTTTCGTATGCTTCATGACAGCTTAAGCCCCATGAGTTGAATTATGCTACACATGATTTGGAGTTAGCAGCCGTAGTGTACGCATTGAAGACTTGGAGACATTTTTCATTGGAAACCATTGTGAGGTGTACACGGATCACAAGAGTTTGAAGTACATTTTCACACAGAAGGAGTTGAATCTCAGGCAAAGAAGATGGTTGGAGCTCATTAAGGATTACGACATGAGATTGCATTATCACCCCCAAAAAGGCTAACGTAGTAGCCGATGTGTTGAGCCACAAGAGCCATGTCAACACACTAATGACCGGAGAGTTACCAAAGGAGTTAGCCGAGGATCTTCGTGCGCTATGTTTGGAGATAGTTCCAAGAGGCTATGTAGCAGCATTGGAGATTTAGTCTACTCTGATGGATAAGATCAGAGAAGCTCAAAAGACCGACAAGGAGATTGCCTCTATTAAAGAGAAAATGAGCAAGGGAAAAGCTAAAGGATTTCTTGAGGATGAACACGATACCTTATGGTTGGAGGACCGTGTTTATGTGCCCAATGACCCGGAGATTAGGAAGTTAATTTTGCAAGAGGCCCATGATTCGCCGTACTCGATTCACCCAGGAAATACCAACATGTATTTGGATTTGAACGACACTTTTTGGTGGACCGGAATGAAGAAGGGTATTGCAGAGTATGTAGTCGTTTGTGATGTATGTTAGAGAGTAAAGGTAGAGCATCAGAAGCCAGCAGGATTGCTACAGCCATTGCCGATACCCGAATGGAAGTGGGATAAGCTAGGCATGGATTTTATCACGGGATTACCCAGGACTCGCTCAGGCTATGACTCAATATGGGCTGTAGTCAATCGCTTGACGAAGGTAGCTCATTTCATCCCAGTAAAGACCACTTACACCAGTGCTAAGTTGGCAAAGATATACATGACCAGGATCGTATGTCTGCATGGAGTTCCGAGGAGCATTGTATCAGATAGAGGAACCCAGTTTACCTCAAAGTTCTGGAATCAGTTGCACGAAACTTTGGGTACCAGGCTAGAGTTCAGTATAACTTTTCATCCGCAGACCGATGGACAGATCGAGAGATTCAATCAGATTTTGGAGGATATGCTGAGAGCTTGTGCGCTAGATTATGGATCTAGTTGGGATGACAACTTGCCATATGCAGAGTTCTCTTACAACAATAGTTATCAATCTAGTTTGAAGATGGCCCCTTTTGAAGCCTTGTACAGAAGAAGGTGCAGAACACCATTGTTGTGGGATGAAGTTGGAGACCGCCAGTTGTTTGGACCAGATTTGATTAAGGAGTCTGAACAGAAAGTGAAGTTGATTCGCGATAGGCTCAAGGTAGCCCAGTCCAGGCAGAAGAGCCATGGAGATTCTAAACGCAAGAAGACAGTTTACGAAGTCGGAGACAGAGTTTATCTTCGTGTATCCCCGTTTCGAGGAGTTAAGCGCTTTGGAGTTAAGGGAAAATTAGCGCCATGTTTTGTGCGACCCTACAAAGTTTTGGAGCGTATGGGAGAAGTTGCTTACAAGTTGGAGTTGCCCGAAGGATTGTCAGGAGTTCACGATGTGTTCCACATTTCCCAGTTGAAAAAGTGCCACGCAGAGATGGTTGGTACACCACTAAGAGATACAGTGCCGCTGGAAGCAATTCAGTTGGATAGTGATTTGACCTACGAGGAGAAACCAGTCAAGATTCTCGAATATGCCAGTCGAGTCACCCGCAGCAAGTTTATCAGGTTTTGTAAAGTTCAGTGGAGCCACTACATCGAGGATGAAGCCACCTGGGAACGAGAGGAAGATTTGCTGAAGGACCACCCTCACCTATTTTCTAGCCAACCCGGATCTCGAGGGCAATATTCATCTTAAGGGGGGTAGGTTTGTAACATCCCAAATTTTCAATTTGGAATGTTATACATAGATCATCATTGCATATCATATTTTATTTGCAATTTTGGTTTGATCCTAGAAATCCTACGCAACTCAAGGACCCATGGAGAGAGTTGGGGATTTCGTTATTTTCATATTTGGGGTTTTCTCAAATTTTGAAAATAGGATCATTTCATTTTATTATTTCATCTTCAATAATTCCAATTATAAAAATAAGTGAGAGGGAATAAAATGACTTTCCCAAATTAAAGGAATATTGAGGATTTAATAAAAAAATCAAATAAGATTTTTATTTTGAAGTTTTTCGCTGTTTTATTTGAATTTAGGAAAAATGCGCGTTTTTCAAAATTGCATTTGGGACCCAAATAAATTTTCATCTTGTCCGTCTTGATTTTAGAAGTCGGGGAAAATTTATTTCGAGATTTTTGAAGTCCTTTTAGTATTTCTTTTATTAGTTTTTCTGTGTGAAACTATTTAAAAAAACGAACCGACCTTACCGGGTCGTATCTGGCTAGGACACCGCCCGGCTGGCCCCTTTAAGAGGCGAGGCCGAGGCCCAAGTGAGCCCCAGCCCAAGCCGCCGCCCCGTCAGCCCTAGCCCGCCGCCGCGCCTCAATCCGCGCCACCGCCGTGCCGCCTCGTCGCGCCGCTGCTGCTGCCGCCGCCTGCCGATCCGCCGCCCGTCCGCCACCGACTCGCCGCCAGAGTGCGCCACCACCGCGGACCCGTTCCACGTGGTAGCCGCCGTTTTTTTAAAACCAATCGGTTTTAGTTCGTAACCCTAGTTCCGATTTTTTTAGATCGGTTTTCTTTTCGGTTCGGTTAAATAGCGGATGTTCGTCCATACATTCGTTTTAACGAATGGTTTTCGTCGTTTAGCCACAGACAGCGAACGTTCGTTTGTTAGCCAGTTCATCATTTTTTCTTTTTCTCGGATTTTCCGCGATTATTTCTGGTCGCGATTCCTGATCTGATTTTCGTTTTAGTTTAACTTTTCGCTCGTTTATCGGAATCAGGCGATTCAAGCGCCTAGAGTTTCATCTCGAAACCCTCTTTTTGTTTAACCAACTCAAACAAATTTTTGCTTCTGTAAAATTTGACTTAGACCCAGATTAGTAAATGAAGCCTGTTTCTTTCGCCGTTTGACTTTCGTTGCTTCGTTTGATTTGATTCTTTTTGCAAACCGGAGTTCTTAAGTTGAAGTTTCCGGTTAGATCTCTTATTTGAGTTTTACCTGTGCATGAGATGAGTACTTATTGTTTGCTTGTGTGTTTGTTTGTGTTAGAGTACCTGGAGTGTGCCGCTTGCTACTTCGAATCTCTAGGTTCCGCGGATCATCAGCAAGGCAAGTAACACTTTGATCATACCTCTTACTACCCAGTTTTATTGCATTAAATCAATCCTCAAACATTGCATGATTAGGATCTAATTAAATTGTGGGTTTTCGGAAAGTAGATGAGGTAGTACCTATTACCTGTTTTATTATCAAACCCTTGGGAGTTACTTCTACGTTTGCTTATGCCATGCTATGCTAGTAGACGTGGATTCGGTGAGTGTATCCATGATAGAGGTGAGATTGTTAATTAATGGTTTATTTAAGGTGGCAACTTTAAGACACATCTGGGTGGATTGATGCACCTGGGTATTCCAGCGATTACCTGTTTTTCTTTATGGGCCGCCACCCAGGCTCAAAGGGATCATGAGATTATTCATGCTAGAAACTTCCGTGTGCAGCCACAAGCTACTATGGGCTCTAGCATAGTTGATTAAGTCGTGCGAACTCTTACAGTGGTAGACTAGCAGATGTAGGGGAAATTAGGTGTAACGGTCTACCCGATCGTAAGGTGCTAGCGCTTCTGAAAGACTATGTCTCGGTCATCCGTTTCTCAAACACCATGTGGTGTGAGAATCCCGGAGGAGATCGAGTCTTGTGGGGAGAAGTGTGCAAACCTATGGAGAGTGTATAAACTAATCATGGTTAGCCGTGTCCCCGGTTGTCGGTGTCAAAACCTGCGGATCTCAGGTAGGGGGTCCCGAACTGTGCGTCTAGGCCGGATGGTAACAAGAGGCAGGGGACACAATGTTTTACCCAGGTTCGGGCCCACTTGATGGAGGTAAAACCCTACGTCATGCTTGATTAATATTGATGATATGGGTAGTACAACGGTAGATCTACCACGAGATCAAGGAGGCTAAACCCTAGAAGCTAGCCTATGGTACAATTGTTGTTCGTCCTACGGACTAAAACCCTCCGGTTTATATAGACACCGGAGAGGGCTAGGGTTACACAGAGTCAGTTACAATGGTAGGAGATCTACATATCCGTATCGCCAAGCTTGCCTTCCACGCCAAGGAAAGTCCCTTTCGGACACGGGACGAAGTCTTCAATCTTGTATCTTCATAGTCCAGGAGTCCGGCCGAAGGTATAGTCCGTCTATCCGGACACCCCCTAATCCAGGACTCCCTCAGTAGCCTGTGAACCAGGCTTCAATGACGACGAGTCCGGCGCGCAGATTGTCTTCGGCATTGCAAGGCGGGTTCCTCGTCCAAGTACTTCATAGAAGATTTTGAACACAAAGGTAGTGTCTGGCTCTGCAAAATAAATTTCCACATATTGCCATAGAGAGAATAATATTTACACAAATCTAATCCGCTGACGTATTCCGTAGCGTGACATCACACCACGGCCAAGTCTTTATTCGAATCGTTTTACTGTCCCACCTCAGCGCGCTTAGCGAGGCGGTTTCCTTGGCACGTCTTATCAAAGCAGAGATCGTGTCCCCTTATTCCGGGATTCTCATCAATACGGGCGTGGGTAACCCAACCGCGCCATTGATTATGGCGCTCGGGAGATAAGCGAGTTTTACCAGGCTGGTGGGGATGCATAGTCGCGTCTACCCATATAAGGGGATAAGGATCCACCTTTTCATCCACGCCTTCTTCCTCCTTTGCCTATCCATTTCCGCGCACTCGAGCTCCAGCGCCCAAGTCCGCACACTCCACCTCAACCTTCTCCAGTCATGTCCGGAGCGGGAGGCAAGTGGATGGTCTCCTCCGTCATGGAGGGAAACATCAAAAAACTGAGGAAGGCTGGATACTTGTCTAACGACATTGCGCACTGGCTTCCCGAAGAGGGGCAGCTCATCCCCACCCCTAGGCGCCATGAGAGGGTGGTGTTCCTCCCCCATTTCCTCCATGGACTGGGCTTCCCTCTCCGCCCATTTGTCCGGGGGCTCATGTTCTAGTATGGCCTAGATTTCCATGATCTGGCCCCAAACTTTGTCCTCAACATCTCGGCGTTTATCGTCGTGTGCGAGGCCTTCCTCCGCATCCGCCCCCATTTCAGCCTATGGCTCAAGACTTTCAATGTCAAGCCGAAGGTGGTGCGCGGCACCCAGGCAGAGTGTAGAGGCGCCATGGTGGGCAAGATGCCCAACATCCTATGGCTCGAGGGCTACTTCGTGGAGACCCTAAAGGGGTGGCAATCGGGGTGGTTTTACATCACCGAGCCGCGCGACCCTGAATGGGTTGCAGCCCCCGAGTTCCGATCCGGACCCCCTACACGGCTCACTTCCTGGAAAGAGACGGTCCTGTCATGGGGTAAAAAAGGAGAGCTGACCGGACTCCAAACATGTGTCCAAACCCTGGTGGACAAGAAGCTCAAACTTGTCAATGTAGTCCAGGTTATGCTCATCCGCCGGATCCTCCCGTGTCAACAACGGGCTTTCAACCTGTGGGAGTTCGACCCGGCGCAGCATCGAACTCTGAGCAGGCTCTTCGACACGACGTACGAAGATGCCTGGAAGGTGCTTTTCAAGGGCGTCGACGCCCCCGCATCCGCTACCGAGGATCGCGGATTCAGCACGCAGCGTCACGCTCGTGCGGTGAGCTGTCTTTACCTTTTACAGGGTATTAGTTTTTCATAGTTTGACTCCATGCGGGATCTAAGCTCCCTTACCTTTGACAGGATTGGCAGGAGACATCCGGACAGATCAACTGTCTGGCTCCTTTGCCCGAAGGCCCAGCGGACGCTCACTTGGCGAGGCTACTGGTTCCGGCACCCTATGTGGTGCCGAAGAAGAAGGCCAAGAAGAAGGCCACGGGGACTCGAAAGAGTGCCCGGTGCCTGGCGGTGTCGGATTCATCATCCGACGACTCCAAGATGCACTCCTCCCATGAAGACGAGGAGGAGGAAGAAGAGACCTCTCCCTGTCCAGCGGGGGAAGGGAAGAAAAGGAAGGCCGCCCCAACTGGGGAGGCCGAAGGGTCCAAGAAGGGGAAAACCCTTCCTCCGTACTACTCCAGCAACGCCGACGACGACGAAGAGGAGTGGCCACTCAGGGCCAAGCCCCTGGCAAAATCGTAAGTATCCGGATACCAGAGTGATTCATAGTATTCCTCCATTGCACAGCTTTTCCTTATGTCGAACATGTTTATGCAGTCCACCCAAAGACCGGCTCGACGTGTCGTCGAGCGGTTCCCTGGATTCGTCGGATGTGAATTCGCTTCCGACGGCTGCCTCCCCCACCCTACGGACGACGCCGAGGTGCTGTCCCAACAGGTTCCAAGCCAGGAGGAGGTGGTCCTGGAGGCGCCACAAGGTGACCTCCCGGACTCCAGGCGCAAAGAGGATAAAACCCCCAAGGGCTCCAAGTCCGGCCTTGAGCCGGACACCCCACCGGAACCTTCAACGGTTTCGGACTCTGGTAGGAAGCCTCCTTCCAAGAGGAGCAAGCCTACCGAGCCGGCGACCTCCATCCAACCGGAGGCACCGGACAATTTGCTGGAGGTGCTTAACGGCGCCTCCATCGACGAGGAGCACCGCACTATTATGAGTGCGGTGATCCAGAAGGTTCAGTCCGCCAAGAGCGGACTGACTGAAGCCTGTGCCAGCCTTCTAACAGGCTTTGAGGTAAGTGAAGAATATGTAAAAAATATTACCGCATATACATTAGCCCCTGATGCTCTGTTCGGCGTTCGGAAAGAAAAGCCGAATAGAGGATCTAATAACATTCGCAGGAGTCTAACATAATCAAGTCAATATGCGTATGCAGGCTTCACTGCTGGCCTCCGCCGCACTGACTGGGGAGGTGGATACGCTGAAGCAAAACCTCGTGCGGTTCGAGAACGATCTCGGCCATGCCAAGAGGCCACTCGAGGAGAAGGAAGGTAAGTAATACCTTGCGCAAGTATATAGAGAAGATGTGGTTGCAAAAACTGACAGGATCAACGTGCTATTATAGGGGCCACGACCGAGGTGGCAACCCTTAAGCAAGCACTGTCCGAGGCCGAAAACAGAACGGTCGTGGAGCGCATAGAGAGAGGGAAGCAGGAGGCGCGGGTGGAGGTGGTGCAGAAAGAGCTCCAGGCTCTCGTGAAAAAACACGAGAGTTTGGAGCTTGACTCAAAGACGCAAGCGTCCGAGCTTGCGGCAGCCCTCAAAAGCATGAAGTCTGCCAAGGCCGAAGCCCAGAAAGCCCTCCAAGAAATTGAAGCGATGAAGAAGATAGCGGCGGGTAAGGCATTCATTATGCAAAGCAAGCACGTGAAGGTGAATTACTTGTTACTTACCCGAGTCCGGAGCTCTCCAGGAGCATTCGCAGATTTGCCATGCAGTGCGTCTGATGCCGCCGCCTACTACCGAGCCGAGGAGGGGAGCTCGACGGAGAAGGTGTTCTGGTCTCAGTATGCTGAGGCCGGACACCTGGTGCCTTTGAGCGACCAGCTGAAGCAAATGGTCGAGCTCCACAAGGTGGCCGAACAGGCCATAAAGGGCTTCATAGTTCGGCTTTGGCCTGGGGAGGCTCTGCCTGGGAGCTACTTCGGGCTGGTGAGGCGGCTGGTGGATGCCTGTCCACGGCTTGAAGTAATCAAGCGCTCCGTCTGCATCAAAGGTGCCCGTAGGGCGCTTGCCCGTGCTAAAGTGCACTAGGGCAAGATTGATGCGGAGAAGCTGGTGAAGGACGAGCCGCCGCCGGGCAAGGAGCATCGCGTCCCGGAAGCGTATTATGAGGGCGTCCTGAAGGGTGCCCGCCTTATAGCGGATGAATGCTCCAAAGATGTAATTTTTTAGTAAACTCGCATTTGTGATCTTGTACGCTGAAAACTTGTTCATATGCGCTAAGCAATGCTTTTGAATTTAAAATATTACCTTCTGTGCGGCCGTTTATCAAATTTGAGAGATGGCGAGTCATCGGCTTCTGCCCCCATGCCACGAGTGCTGGGGTGTTCGGGATAAACATGAGCGCTCTTTTTCCCATTCTTGGGTCCTTCGAGGGAGGCTCTCAACACAACGAACAAGGCAATCGGACTATAATGCTTGAACACTCTCACTTAGCCATAGAATTCTATAATTTTAAATTTCGGCGAATCCCCTAGTGTTCGGAAGACCGAGTTCGGGGCGCTATCCACGCCTAGGCCGGACAAAGCCGACTCCTCGCTCTAAGCGGTATAAGTCTTTAGGGACTCAAAAACCTCTCGAACAGCGAACAGCTCTTGCCTCATCATGACGGTCAGTTTTAGCTTTCTCTACTGAGGTGCTTAGCCCATCTCAACTAGGGCACAATCACAATAGTTCTCCTAGTGCTACCTTAGCCGATATAACGGAACGTAAGGTACCAAAACATAGGAGCCGGGCAAACCTAACTATTGACCCAAGACATGATTCGGAGCCGATGCATATAATGATATAAGTTCAGGGTGCCGCACTTGTGAAAGTGTTCGGACTTCTCACACTGTATTGTGGGGTACTTAAGCCCCTGGCGTATTGGCCGTACCAAAGTGTACGGGTGCAACATGTCATTAATGAACATATAATCGTAAAAAAGAGTAATGCAATAATAGACGGAAGCTATGCATTGTTTATTTAAAAAAGCTGCGACCAAAGCAGAACGATACAAATAGTGCGATAAGCAAAAAATGGGACTATTTAACGTGTCCTTTCCAGGGGCGAGCTGCGGAATGGTATGTGAAACAGGTATGCTGCTCGTTATAGAGACCACCTTAGAGTTCCATAGTGCGGCGTAGCTTTCTGCTTCCCTGGTTCTATCGTTTGTGCGGCAATTGTACTGCCGGACAAGCCTGCCAAATAATGGAGTCCTGAAAATAAGAGAAAATTAAGAAATCGACATCCCCTAGTGCGGTTTAAGCCGCGATTCGGGCGTGCCGTGATGGTGCCCCTCCCCCTGTGCCCATGGTATTTCTAGAGCGTAGTTATGTACGTGCAACACTGGTTTCGCTAGTTCGCGAGGGCTGGGGTTGGGGCCGCATTGCTACGCTTGCTTGGAACGTGCCAGGCGGTCTTGTTGTAGGTTACTCCGGGCGCGCTTGACGGTGTCCAGACGTTTAATGGCCGGACTGGAGAATTGCCTTGAGAGGCTGCTTTGTACTTCCGCTGCGATAGCCGCCGTATGCTCCTCCGTTCGGAGAGAGCGTTCGGTGTTTCCATTAACCATGATGACTCCTCGAGGGCCTGGCATCTTGAGCTTGAGGTATGCATAGTGCGGCACTGCATTGAATTTAGCAAATGCGGTTCGCCCGAGCAGTGCGTGATAGCCACTGCGGAACGGGACTATGTCGAAGATTAACTCCTCGCTTCGGAAATTATCCGGAGATCCGAAGACCACTTCAAGTGTAACTGAGCCTGTATAGTTGGCCTCTGCACCTTCTATGATGCCTTTAAAGGTCGTTTTAGTGGGTTTAATCCTCGAGGGATCGATGCCCATTTTTCGCACTGTATCCTGGTAAAGCAGGTTCAGGCTACTGCCGCCGTCCATAAGGACTCTAGTGAGGTGACATCCGTCAATAATTGGGTCTAGAACCAATGCGGCAAATCCGCCATGACGGATGCTAGTGGGGTGGTCCCTTCGATCAAAAGTGATCGGGCAGGAAGACCATGGGTTGAACTTTGGGGCGACTGGCTCCATCGCGTATACGTCCCTTAGTGCATGCTTCCGCTCCCTGTTGGGGACGTGGGTTGTGTATATCATGTTCACTGTCCGCACTTGTGGGGGAAAACCTTTCTGTCCACTGTTGTTCGGCGGCCGGGGCTCCTCCTCGTCATCGCTATGCAGCCCATTGTCTATGTTTTCGGCATTTAACTTGCCTGCCTGCTTGAACACCCAACAATCCATGTTGGTGTGATTGGCTGGTTTTTCGGGGGTGCCATGTATCTGGCATGAGAGGTCGAGTATTCGGTCCAAACTGGACGGGCCCGAAGTATTTCTTTTGAATGGCTTTTTTTGCTGACCGGGTTTAGAGCCTCTGAATCCGGCATTAACTGCTGTATCCTCAGCATTTCGTCGTTAATGCGGCGCTTTTGCTTGTTGCGACGCGACCTGCCACTGCTGTCCTTGGTATCCGAATTACCAGGGCTCTTGGTCATGTTATTGCTGCGAGCTAGCCAGCTGTCTTCTCCCGCGCAGAAGCGGGTCATAAGTGTCGTGAGGGCTGCCATAGATTTCGGCTTTTCCTGTCCTAGGTGCCGTGCAAGCCACTCGTCGCGGATGTTATGCTTGAAGGCTGCTAGGGCCTCTGTGTCCGGACAGTCGACGATTTGATTTTTCTTGGTTAGGAACCGTGTCCAGAATTGTCTGGCCGATTCCTCTGGCTACTGAATTATGTGGCTTAGGTCATCGGCGTCTGGTGGTCGCACATAAGTGCCCTGGAAATTGTCGAGGAATGCGGCTTCCAGGTCCTCCCAACAACCAATTGATTCTGCTGGCAAGCTGTTAAGCCAATGCCGAGCTGGTCCTTTAAGCTTGAGTGGGAGGTATTTGATGGCGTGTAGGTCATCACCGCGGGCCATGTGGATATGAAGGAGATAGTCCTCGATCCATACCGTAGGATCTGTTGTGCCATCGTATGATTCGATGTTCACGGGTTTGAAACCCTCAGGGATTTGATGATTCATTACTTCATCTGTGAAGCATAGTGGGTGTGCGGCGCCTCTATACTGGGCTATATCACGACGCAGCTCAAACAAGCTTTGTCTACTGTGTTCGGCCCGGCCGGATTTACTATATCCGCCGTGACGAGTACCGTCTCGTGCCGTGGGGCGCCCACGTGATCCGTAGATCGATCTTGTTTGCCTTGCCTTGTCCTCCAATATATCTCGCAGGTCTGGTGCATTTTCCCATGCCTTGGTATTTTTTGAGCGGCGCCGGGGTGCGGCTTGAGTGGAGGGCCGAGAGGGCTCTCTGTTGCGGCCACGGGGTGGCCGGTCGGCCGCATCATGCGTTGGTGATGTAGGTTTAGGTGCTTCCTCCTCTAATTGGGGTAGCAAACTGCGCTTTGGGTACCTCTTGGAGGGGCGTTCGAGTTCATACTCTTCGGCCGCAAGGACTTTGGTCCATCTGTCGGCTAGCAAATCTTGATCAGCTCTAAGCTGTTGCTGTTTTTTCTTGAGGCTACTCGCCATGGCCATAAGCCTGCGTTTGAAATGCTCTTGTTCGACGGGATCCTCCGACATGAGAAATTCGTCGTCGTCGAGGCTTGCCTCATCTTCGGAGGGAGGCATATAATTATCGTCCTCGACCTCTCTGTCTGCCGCTCTCTCATGAGGGCTGGCTTCTCTATCCTCCTGTGCTGAATCTTGCTGGAGGTGGTTGTCTTCGGCACTGTTCGGGGTGTTATTATCTCCCGTGCCGGAATCACCGTTTTTGCTTTGGTGGGATTTAGAGCGGCGCCGTTGACGCCGGCGCTTAGGCTGCTTCTTGGAGGGGTCATCCTCCACTGTTCCATCACCATTGCCTTCTTTTGGGGTGTCCACCATGTATATATCATACGACGAGGTGGCTTTCCAGTGCCCTATAGGCGCTGGTTCTTGATCGTCTCCTACATCGGCGTCCATACCGTCGATGTCTTTGGAGTCGAAGTCGAGCATGTTGGTTAAATCATCGACAGTGGCTACGAAGTGGGTGGTGGGTGGGCTTTGAATTTCTTCATCATACGCATCCCAACCTTGCTGACCATAGTCCGGCCAGGGCTCTCCTGATAAAGAGAGAGACTTTAGTGAATTCAGAATATCGCCGAAGGGCGAGTGCTGAAAGATGTCCGCGGCGGTGAACTCCATGATCGGCGCCCAACCGAGTTCGATCGGTAGGGGCACGGAGGGCTCGGAGTCAGGAGAGGAGTCGGGCTCCTTGGAGTCACGGGCTTCGCAGAGAATAGGGCTGGTGTTCGGCTCGATCACCGTAGAGATTGCAGCCCCCGAGGCGGTGTCTAACCACCCATCCTCGATTGGTGTGATCGGCTCCGAGCGGACACGGGTGCGGCCTCCAGGGCACTGTTCGGCGGAAGAGCTAGATCATGCCCATCGTGACAGTGCGGCGCGCTCGGCTGTGGCTCGAATCCGTCGAAGATCAAGTCTCCGCGGATGTCGGCCGTGTAGTTCAAACTTCCAAATCTGACCTGATGGCCAGGGGCGTAGATTTCGATCTGCTCCAGATGATCGAGCGAATTGGCCCGCAGTGCAAAGCCGCCGAATGCGAAGATCTGTACGGGGAGAAAAGTCTCACCCTGGATCGCATCGTTGTTGATTATCAGAGAGGCCATCGGGCCTAAAAGTGACGACACAGAGGAACTCTCAATGAAAGCACCAATGTCGGTGTCAAAACCGGCGGATCTCGAGTAGGGGGTCCCGAACTGTGCATCTAGGCCGGATGGTAACAGGAGGCAGGGGACACAATGTTTTACCCAAGTTCAGGCCCTCTTGATGGAGGTAAACCCTATGTCCTGCTTGATTAATATTGATGATATGGGTAGTACAAGAGTAGATCTACCATGAGATCAAGGAGGCTAAACCCTAGAAGCTAGCCTATGGTATGATTGTTGTTCGTCCTACGGACTAAAATCCTCCGGTTTATATAGACACCGGAGAGGGCTAGGGTTACACAGAGTCGGTTACAATGGTAGGAGATCTACATATCCGTATTGCCAAGCTTGCCTTCCACGCCAAGGAAAGTCCCTTCCGGACACGGGACGAAGTCTTCAATCTTGTATCTTCATAGTCCAGGAGTCCGGTCGAAGATATAGTCCGGCTATCCGGACACCCCCTAATCCAGGACTCCCTCACCGGTTATGGACGTCTTGAGTATCTAGTACTTGGATTATCATGTGAATCTCGTCATGTGACTTTAATTAATTTTGTTGGGTTTTAATTATGATGTTTAATTGGGATTGAGAGGGTGTCTACGCTCTCAATGTTTAACAACTACCATGATAGTTAAATAAAATTTATTCCTTTACAGTAGGGAAAAATTGGCTTTGCGCAAAACTGTAACCATAGAGCTTTCCACCAGCCATATATGCATGTAGTATAGCCTATTTCTGTTCAGTACTCTCTATGTGTTACATTGCCAGCATATTCCATGTGCTGACCCGTTTTCGGGCTGCAACATTCATGTTGCAGACTTTTCAGACAACGAGTAAGGTGCCTTTAGGTCGTGGTTCTATACTCAGTGATGTTGTTGGAGTTGATGGACTCACTTATCTTCCAAGCCTTCCGTTGTTATCGTAATTAGATGGCCTTAAGCCATATTATTTGTAATAAGTTCTCTTTTGAGACACTCGTTGTAATAAGTGTGTGATTGCTACTCTGTTATAAATCCTTCAAGTACTGTGTGTGTCAGCATTACTGATCTAGGGATGACACTGAAGCACAGAGATCAGACTGTTTGAGGTCTGGTCGCTACACCTTCTCAAGTTCTTTTGCCCGGTCATCTCTGTTGATGCGAAGTCTGTCGTGACGGCCTTTAATATTCTAGAGTTGCATTCCAAACTTCTGGGTTTCAACATCCTTGGCATGAACCATGGTCCTACTATCCTTCAGTTCCTGACAGATTTTTGGTATCTCGAGGTTTTGCTCCTCCACCTTGGCCACTTTCAGCTTCTGGGTCCTGAGTTCTTTACGAAAATACTTCCTTGTCAAATACAGCTTCCTGAAGGTCCATCTTAAAATTATTGATGTAATACTCTAGATCCTGGTGATACTCCAGCTAAGGTTTAAAACTTCGTCTTTTGCTGATATGTGCTCCATTAACCTTCTTGTCATCCAATCCTTCTGAAGAAACATATGCTTAACTTAGCGTGATGACAATAGCAATAGCGAGCGGTAACATCATGGATAGTCATGTTTATGCCCATGTCCTGGCCATGGGCTATCATACCATAGTTGATATCTCCTACCTTGGGGTTTTCTTGACGGCCAAAATCTTGAATCTTAACGCTCCATGTTCCGGTATTTCTCTAACACACCTTCATCTCAGGTATCGGCAACTTCAATAGTCTGACAAATTCCAAAAGGGTGGATCATAGGAAAAGTCTTCGTAGTATTGTCTTTGGTTTAGGGTGAAGCTCTTCTTATAAAATATGTAAGCCAGGGGTTCTTCAGTAAAGAAATTCAGAAGGGCACGAGAATAACTTAAGTGGATCCTATTCAGAGCCTTCCAAGTCACTTCACTCTGGGGATTCTTCAAAGCCTTCAAATTCACCTAGTCTTCAGAGTCTTCAACCATTATAGTTTCCATTATTATAGTGCACGGTAAAATCCTCTTTATTCCAAAGTGGTCTTAGTTGTCTGATATCTTGTCCTCCTTGGAGTGGTTGTCGGTGTTCTGGGAACGGGGGTCCCCAGACTTGCCTGCCTGCGGCCTGCAGCGTGGCTCAAAGGGAGGCCCAGCACGGCCCATCTTCACCAACACAAACCCAAGACCCTCACGAGGGGCCAAGCCTCGCGGGGTGGACGACGCGGAGCTTCCTCAGGCACGGCCCCGTCAGGCTGGCTCACGAGGAGGCGGACAGATCAAGGCGGGGTACCTCGCGAGGTGCCAGTGACGCAAGCCATGACGACTCAGGGCGCCAGGCGGGTGCCAGCCCGCACAGCGTCCTCCTTTCCTCTTTGGTGCAAAGGGGGGCAAGTGCAGCCACGGAGTACCGAGGCATCAGGAAAAGGTTGCCATTTCGGTGCAATGAGACCAAGACCAGGAGGACTACGAGACGGAGGTCATCGTGGAGCCCAAGACGGCGTCATCACCAGAGCCTTGCGCAGGCGAAGACTACTTTTGTCAGGATAGCTGATACTTCCTGTCCCCCTTCAAATTAGCCCACCATTGTTGGCTCCCTTCCCGCTCGATATTTGGGAAGAGGACCAGGCCTCTATAAATAGGACCAGCCACCCACATAGGGAGGGGGTTCGGTCGGTTGGCTGGAGGCGGAGAGAGAGAGAAGGGGGACTGAACTCCTCCGAGCAGTTCATCACCCAAGCCAAGAACAGACCCTCGTGAGGCTGTTCTCCCTTGGTTCATCATCATCAGCCCAAGAGGCAATCCACCACACCACACACTGGAGTAGGGTATTACACCACAACGGTGGCCCGAACCAGTATAAACCCTGTGTCTCATGTGTCGTTCTTTCCATAGTTTAGATCCTGGCATGGCAGAGGGGTGCAGGTAGGTAGGAGGCGAAATCTCCGTGCGCACCCCAGTGTTCAAACCTCAAGGGTCTGCCGGAACCTGAAATCCGACATTTGGCGCGCCGGGTAGGGGTGCGCCGGAATTCGTCTTCCACCACCCCGTTCTCCTCCGACCATCTCACCCATGTCTGACGCTCGTCGGGCCCACGCCGAGCGCCGGGCCGCACTCGCTTCCCGCGTAGCCCAGACGGCCCCTGTCGGCGGGCATCCACGCCGTTCCCCGTCACCTGCTGTCAACGCCGCCACCGGCCCGGCGGGGGACGAGCGGCAAGCATCGTCCCAGCATCCGTCCGTGCGGCAAGACGGCCGCACCGCAACTCCCTCGCTCGCCCCGGCTGGATCTTCCTCCCGCGCGCTTCGCGCGCCCATGGAGGCTCGGGCTGCACTCATCGCGGCAAACGAGCTCCTGCGCTACTGTCCCGTCGATGACGTCTACGAAGAATGGCTCGACCGTGTTGTCGAGCTCGTCCGCGCCGCAGGGGGCTCTCCTGCGCCGTCCGTTCCGCTGCACCGCACCCCGCCCCGCGCGGGCAATGAGGCTCCGGCGGTGCCCCGGCTGCCTCCTCCTCAAGAAGACGCCATGGATCCAAGGCGCGTGGCCCCTGGGCGGAACCCGCTCCGTCAGGCGCCAGCGCGGCAAGAACAGAGCTGCCAAGAAGTCCCTCGCCCGCCAGAAGCTGCCCGGGCGCTCCCTGCTCCAGCACGTCGCGACCATCCTCCTGCTCCAGCGCGTGGGGACATGCAAGACCAAGCTCCCCGTCACCCAAGGCCTCCCGTGGCCACAACAGGTTGTCGCGCCTTCACCACCGAACTACGCAGCGTCGTGTGGCCCGGCAAGTTCAAGCCAGACTTGCCTCCTCGCTACGACGGCACGGCTGACCCTACAGAGTTCCTCCAGCTCTACGAGCTGGGCATCGAAGCTGCCAACGGAGACGAGAAGGTCATGGCGAACTGGTTCCCCATGGCACTCAAGGATGGGGCCCGCTGAAAGTGCAACTATCCCTAGGTGGTTTTGGTAATTCATAACAACATATAGCCCATTGAGCTAATGCTATTCCAAGATGATTATATCAGGAAAGCTCAATGATTGGCATGGCATGGATGGTGAAAGTGGAACCCTCAAAATGCTAAGGACAAAGGATTGGCTCAAGCTCAAAAGCTCAAGACTCTTCATTTTATATTTTAGTGATCCAAGATCACATTGAGTCTTTAGGAAAAGCCAATACTATCAAGGAGGGATGATGTGTTGCTTAATGAGCCTCTTGCTTCATGTGCTTAGTGATATGCTTCAAAATCCCTCAACTACCTTCCCATATCCACAAATGACCTAAACCCTAAGCCAAACTCGGTCCTACCGATTCTTTCTATCCGGCGCCACCGAGTTTCACTTGTCATAAGCCACTGCCAAACCCTAGCAATTCGGTTCTACCGATAGGGATCTCGGTCTCACCGAGATGGGATTGCAAACTCTCTGTTTCCCTTTCGTAACTTTTCGGTCTCACCGGAAGAGCGAATCGGTCCCACCGAGATTGCAATGTAAATTGAGTGTTTCCTTTTTGTAACTTTTCGGTCTCACCGAAAGAGCAAATCGGTCCCACCGAGTTTGACTGACCAAATCTCTGGTTAGCTAATTACCAAAATCGGTCCCAACGAGTTTGTGTAATCGGTCTCACCGAGATTACGTTATGCCCAAACCCTAACCATATCGGTCCTACCGAGTTGCATGTCAGTCCCACCGAAAATCTCTAACGGTCACTAGGTTTACCTTTTCGGTCCGACCGAGTTTGTTGATTCGGTCCCACTGAGATTGGAAAACTGTGTGTAACGGTTGGATTTTGTGTGGAGGCTATATATACCCCTCCACCTCCTCTTCATTCATGGAGAGAGCCATCAGAACACATACACAATTCCAACTCATATGTTCTGAGAGAGAACCACCTACTCATGTGTTGAGACCAAGATATTCCATTCCTACCATATGAATCTTGATCTCTAGCCTTCCCAAGTTGCTTTCCACTCAAATCTTCTTTCCACCAAATCCAAATCCTATGAGAGAGAGTTGAGTGTTGGGGAGACTATCATTTGAAGCACAAGAGCAAGGAGTTCATTACCTACACACCATTTGTTACTTCTTGGAGAGTGGTGTCTCCTAGATTGGCTAGGTGTTACTTGGGAGCCTCCGACAAGATTGTGGAGTTGAACCAAGGAGTTTGTAAGGGCAAGGAGATCGCCTACTTCATGAAGATCTACCGCTAGTGAGGCAAGTCCTTCGTGGGCGATGGCCATGGTGGGATAGACAAGGTTGCTTCTTCGTGGACCCTTTGTGGGTGGTTGCTTCTTCGTGGACCCTTCGTGGGTGGAGCCCTCTGTGGACTCGCGCAACCGTTACCCTTTGTGGGTGGAGCCCTTCGTGGACTCGCGCAACCGTTACCCTTTGTGGGTTGAAGTCTCCATCAACGTGGATGTAGGATAGCACCACCTATCCGAACCACGGGAAAAACATCCGTGTCTCCAATTGCGTTTGAGTTCTCCAAACCCTTCCCTTTATATTCTTGCAAGTTGCATGCTTTACTTCCCGCTGCCAATATACTCTTTGCATGCTTGCTTGAATTGTGTGATGATTGCTTGACTTGTCCTACAATAGCTAAAATCTGCCAAGAACTAAAATTGGGAAAAGGTTAAGTTTTTATTTGGTCAAGTAGTCTAATCACCCCCCCCTCTAGACATACTTTTGATCCTACAAGTGGTATCAAAGCTTTGGTTTCCATTTGCTTTGATCTCCATAGCTTTTGGTGGTCATAGCCTTGGTTTCACAACCTAGGAGAGTATGGCGTCTAGCAAGGGAAATTATCACCGTAGAGGTCCTTACTTTGATGGTACTAATTTTGCTAGTTGGAAGCATAAAATGAAAATGCATATTCTTGGACATAACCCCGCCGTTTGGGCTATTGTGTGTGTTGGTTTGCAAGGTGACTTCTTTGATGGGAAAGAACCAAACCGTGAAGCTACCGCGGATGAGTTGAAGATGTTGCAATACAATGCTCAAGCTTGTGATATTCTCTTCAACGGATTGTGCCCTGAAGAATTCAACAAAATCAGCCGTCTTGAGAATGCAAAGGAAATTTGGGACACTTTGATTGATATGCACGAAGGTACCGACTCCGTCAAGGAATCCAAGTTGGATGTGCTTCAAAGTCAACTTGACAAGTTCAAAATGAAGGATGGTGAAGGTGTCGCTGAAATGTACTCTAGGCTTGCTCTCATCACAAATGAGATTGCCGGCTTAGGAAGTGAAGAAATGACCGATAGATTCATCATCAAGAAGATTCTAAGAGCCTTGGATGGAAAATATGATACCTTGTGCACATTGATCAAAATGATGCCCAATTACAAAGATCTCAAGCCAACGGAGGTGATTGGAAGAATTGTTGCTCATGAGATGTCACTTAAGGATAAAGAGGAACTTCACAACAAATCAAGTGGTGCCTACAAAGCCTCATGTGAAGCCCCTACATCATCAAGTGAGAAACAAAACTTCAATGAAGAATTGAGCTTAATGGTGAAGAACTTCAACAAGTTCTACAAGAGTAGAAGCAAAGATAGAAGCTTCAAGTCAAGGTCCTACAATGACAAAAGATCTTCTAGTCGAGAGCGAAACCGCTACAGTTGTGGAAGACCCGGACACTATTCCAATGAGTGTACGGCTTCCTACAAGAGAAGAGAAGATTCTCCAAAAAGAAGAAGAAAAGAATCACCACCAAGAGAGAGAAGGAGTAGAGATGATCGTTATGAACGAAGATACTCACGGAGAAACAAGGATTCGGAAAGGAAGGAAAAATCATCAAGGAGCTACACAAAACGAAGACATCAAGCTCATGTTGGTGAATGGGTATCCGGCTCCGACTCCGACAGCCACTCCGAGAGAAGTTATCACTCCGACTCCGAAGATACTCAAGATGAAGGTGTTGCCGGTCTAGCACTTGTGTCATCCAACTCCTACGACATATTTGACTCACCAAATGAAGGAATTGGAAGATGCTTCATGGCCAAAGGTCCTAAGGTAACACACCCCGAGTATGTTGATTTCAATAGTGATGAAGATGACTTGTTAGGTGATGATTTGCTTGTTGACAACTCTAGTGATGAATACTATGATGAAACGTCAATTAATCATGCTAATCAAGATAAAATGAATGACAATGATAAGGAGAAGATTGAGACTCTAACTAAAGAACTAAACACTCTTAAGTTAGCTCATGAAACTATCTTCGAAGATCATCGAGAACTTTTCAGAGCTCATGAGAAATTACGCTTTGAAAAGCTCAATCTTGAGCAAGAGCATGAGTTCTTAAAAGCAATCAATGATGATCTCCGCAAGAAAAGTTCTTCTTACATTGCCAAGCGTTTACTCTTATCCACTTACATGCCTCAAGTCAAGTCTAGTAACAAGAACAAGAAAGATTCTTCCTCTAGCAGTAACAATGATCATGCTAAATCCAATATTGTTGCTTCTAGTAGTTCTCTTGATTCCACTAATGATTCTCTTAGCCAAGTTACACTTGAGCAAGAAAATAGCTTATTGAAGGGAATTATAGAGAAAGGAGTGTACAAAAGCCTTGCCGGGAGTAAGCAATTCGAGGAAATTGTGCGCAAGCAAGGAATGCACCGGAAGAATCAAGGTGTTGGTTTTGAACGAAAGTTCAATGCCAATGGAGTTGAGTGGGAAGAAGATCAATACCCCAAGACAAAGTTTGTTCCTCAACAAGAGAAGTATGATCCTACTTCTTTCAAAGGAACACAAGCTCAAGATGATCTTCCACCACAAGACCACAAGCAAAAAGGCAAGGACAAGCTTCAAGAGGAGATTGATGCATTTGAAGAAGCACCCAAGGCCTTGGTCAAGTGGGTTCCCAAGACCACATCAAGTTCTACTTCATCAAGTACAACTACAACTCCAAGGGTTCCCATCAAGATGATGTGGATCCAGAAGAAGAAGAACTAGAGAGTTCTTGAGGGTGACTCCGCCAACATACTTCACTCTTATCATTTTGGCGAGGACAAGTGCAAACAACTTCCATATCCTGCACTAGTTCAAGGAGTCACAAACCCTCTTGTTGGTAAGACAAGGGACAAGGTAACCTAATGCTTTCATGGACATCATCTTGTGTATGCATCACTCTATGTCTATGGATATCCTTGTTTGTTCCTTGTGGGACTAACCCATGTAGGTATTGAAAGTGCAATTCACTCAAATGGATAGCTCCAAGTGATCTACATCAACATTAAGCATCCACATCTTCAACATCTACATGAAGTCATCATCGACAAAACCCGAGGTTAGTTCATCCCTCTAAGGGGGGTATCACATCTAGGGGGAGCTTTACTCTAAGACTTGAGCTAAAGAAACTCTAAAGATGTGAACACAACAATGCTTTATGTAAAAGTGGTAACCCCACTTGAGCTTAAACAATGAGTATGACCTATGATCAAGTGTTCTCACTTGACTCCTAAGTCAATATGCTCATATATAGATGACCTTGTCATCGCAAATTGCTTGATAGATGCTAGAATTGGTTGTGCATGCCTTGTCACATATTTCATTTGCCATCTTATTGTGTGAGCATGCTGGTTGCATATTTTACTCATTCGTGGACATCCACTTGTTGTTTTGATTGTTTGGTTTTATTTCCTTTTGCCAAGTGGATGGACAAGAATGCCTAAGAACCTCCTCTAGCTATCTATGCTTTTCTCGTCTCAAACTCTATTCATGCTACATCACAAAATTTGGTCAAGTCAGATTCGAACCACTCTGTGTGAGGAGCGCTCGGAGTCCCCGATTCGTCATAGACTTAAACTTCCAAAACCTCTTTATGATTCTCAGTCTGACCGATACGCCACTTTCGGTCCTACCGAGATCATTAAGTTGATCTAGGTTTTCTATCTTGGTGCAACCGATTTGAACCTTTCGGACACACCGAGTTGCAACAACTGTATACAGTTTTGCATCTCGGTGCCACCGAGTTGTTCCACTCGGTCACCCCGACAGGGTCGGGCTATATATAGTCACGGGCAAAATTTGGAAATTTCTCCGAACCCCTTCGCCCGCGCTATAGCCTACTCTGCCAACGTGGTCTCCGGATCGTCTCCTCGCCGCCAGCCGCCTCCAGTCGCTGGTCTCCGTCGCCGTCAACGGGAATTCTACCCCGCCGTTGCCGCCGTAGCGAGTCTCCGCCGAACTATGGTATGGACTCGATCTTTGTGCTATTCCCCAATTCGATTCTTAGCACATTGTGATCATCATGATTCTTGCCATGATTGAAACACTCCTATCCAGTCAATGCACTCGTAGATTAGGTTTGATTCGAAAATTTTAGGGTTAGGTTTCCGCCGAAACCATCTCGGACCCACCGAGTTGAAAAACTCGGTCCCACCGATTTGGCTTATGCCATTGCACAAGTGAGACTCGGTCTGACCGAGAATTACTTATCGGTGTGACCGATTTTGGAACTCTATGAAACCCTAGCAGTGTCGGTGCCACCGAACTGTGACTCGGTCCAACCGAGTTCACTAGTTTAGGTTCCAAAACTGCTTCGATATCACCGAGTTTGAAAATCGGTAGATCCGAGATGATTTCAGTGGGAAACTAAAACTAAGATTTTGAGTCATTCTTTTGCAAAAATCTCTGCATTTGTGATGCTCATCCACTCTACCTCATCTATAAACTGTTCACAGGGTCAGCAGTCAGCTTGTTCATCATGTCAGACCAAAGTGATAGCCAGAACATGTCAGAAGAGCAAGTGCAGATGAGTGAGGGCACTAGTCCCTCAAGTTCTTCAGATGATGGCAGCAGGAGTATTCCAAGCAATCTGCCTAAGGCTTCCACCAGACAGAGGAAGAAGAGAACTTCAGATTCTAAGGATGAAGATTATGTGGCAGAAGAGGAAGCAACTTCCAAGAGAGTTGAACCAGCTCAAGGCACAAAGCCAGGCTTAAAGATCAAAAGGCCAGCAGGTAGGCAGCCTATGCCAAAGGCCAGAGCTTCAGCCAAGATTTCCGAGAAGCCCACTCCCATAGAGCCAGTTGCTGCTGAGGGCAAGAAAAGGAAGGAAAGGGTCAAGAAGACCGTAGCCAGAGTGCTTGGAAAGGCTTCCATCATGGAAGAGGAAGAGAAAGAAGAGGTTGCTGCACCAGCACCTAAGGCACCTAAGCTTATGGGTGATGCTATAAGATCAGGGGCTGCCACATCTAAACCCAAAGAAGCACCCAAAGAAGCACCCAAAGCTGCCTCCAAGCCCAAGTCTGCACCAAAGAGAAATACAAGAAGCATCCCAGCTGCTGAAAAGAACAAGGCCCCAGTGCCTGAAGCTGCAGAAGAAGAGGAAGAGAATGTTCTGAGAAAGCTCAAGACCAAGATCCCAGACCACAACGATGCTCATCCTGTGGCTGAGGATATGAAGCTCAGGAGAGACTCAGGGCTCAGGAAGTGGAGAGAAGCAGATCCGTATGCTTCAAGGAGAAGAACTGCTGTGGATTACAAATTTCACACCAAGGAACAGCTGGACTTCTATGAGACAGTTTTGCTTGACAAGAAGCCAATAGTTTGTGACATGAGATGGGTTGATTGGGAGTACATCAAGGACAATGAAGAGCACTATCCTGGAGTGCAAGACAGCTTTAGTGCTTGTGGAGTTGCAGACTTTGTTGGGTAGAAGCTCACAAAGTGGAATGAGGAGCTTATCATGCAGTTCTACTCCACAGCACACTTTTATCCAGATGGTAGGATAACTTGGATGTCTGAGGGTACGAGGTACCAATCTACAGTTGCTGAATGGGCTCAGCTGATCAATGCCCCTGAAGAGCATGAGGATGACTTGGATATCTACGCCAAGAAGAAGATGGATCATAACTCAATGTCAAATATGTACAAAGAAATTCCAAATGAAGCTCTTGAAACTTTCAAATTTGGCTCAGTGCATTATCTTCTGTCAGGGCTGCCAACTATCAATTGGATCTTGAGGCACACCTTATTGCCCAAGTCTGGAGATCACAAGATGATCAGAGGCCATGCAATCAATTTGCTTCATGTATTTGATGTGCCTCAGAAATTCAAGGTCATGAGCCTCATAGTAGAGACTATCAAGAGGACTGCAGCAGACCAGAAGAGGAGTTGTGGGTATGCCCCACAAATTCAGGAGCTCATTAACTCCAAGATGGGCACGGGCATATACTTATTGGACAAGGAACACCTGCCCATCCGTCCAGATTTTGAAGATAATCAAGTTGTTATGACTGAGAATGAGCCATCATCTGCCCAAGCACAAGCAAAGAAGAAGGCAAGAAAGGAGAAAGCTGCCAAGATGCCAACTCAAGAGGAGGCATCTGAGTATTTCTTGAAAACCAAACAAGAGTAGCTTGGTTACCTAATTGCATCCACCCTGCGGATTGAGAAAGGACTAGCCACCCTAACTCAGAACCAGGCAAGCCTAGAGAGAATCATGGAACAAAAGTTCTATGACCTGGATGTCAAGGTGACAGAGATTCAGACTGCAGTGGAGCAGCTCCAAGATGACATGCAGGAGAGGAGAGGCAAGACTACAACTGATGCTTTTGCCAGAGTGCCACGAGGTCCGAGGTCATCTGCAGTGCCAGTTCCTGACACAAGAGCAACCGCCTCAGCTCCAGCCGTAGCACTAGCCCAACCTGCTCCAGCGTCTACTTCAGCTCCAACTCCAGCGTCTACTTCAGCGTCTATAGAAGCCTTCGTCCTTGGAGTGATCCGGACTCCACCACCACCTGAAGATCAAGCCTGAGCGTCGATCTAGCACTATGCATTTTCTAGGAACTTTTTGGTAACTTGTTGCCAAAGGGGGAGAAAAATGGATAGATCATAGGCTTCGAGAGAGAGTGTGTTGCTTTTTTTCTCTCTTGTTTTATTTGGTGGTTTTTCGAATTTTGTTTGCTTTTGAGTGCTTGAGATACTATGTCATTGCTTGTGAGACATTGATGATCATGTGTTTGATCATAAGCTACACTTAATGTTTGCTTAATGTTATTATCCTATATATCTTATGTGATCATTCACTTTTCTTGGTGATGAGTGCATGTATTTCATTCTTATCATTTTAAGCGCTCCACCAAGATGTATGTGACATGGAAGAGTAACCCATGACTCTAACTCTTTGTGCATTTGCAGTCCAAAGCAAATTTTAAATATGCACAAATTTAGGGGGAGCTCTTACTTATCACATACTTCTCAAAGCGACGATATATCTCATGCTTATTATCATTTGTCGAAGCTTTGATCTATATGTTGTCATCAATTACCAAAAAGGGGGAGATTGAAAGTGCAACTATCCCTAGGTGGTTTTGGTAATTCATAACAACATATAGCTCATTGATCTAATGCTATTCCAAGATGATTATTTCAGGAAAGCTCAATGATTGGCATGGCATGGATGGTGAAAGTGGAACCCTCAAAATGCTAAGGACAAAGGATTGGCTCAAGCTCAAAGGCTCAAGACTCTTCATTTTATATTTTAGTGATCCAAGATCACATTGAGTCTTTAGGAAAAGCCAATACTATCAAGGAGGGACGAGGTGTTGCTTAATGAGCCTCTTGCTTCATGTGCTTAGTGATATGCTTCAAAAACCCTCAACTACCTTCCCATATCCACATATGACCTAAACCCTAAGCCAAACTCGGTCCTACCGATTCTTTCTATCCGGCGCCATCGAGTTTCACTTGTCATAAGCCACTGCCAAACCCTAGCAATTCGGTTCTATCGATAGGGATCTCGGTCTCACCGAGATGGGATTGCAAACTCTCTGTTTCCCTTTCATAACTTTTTGGTCTCACCGAAAGAGCGAATCGGTCCCACCGAGATTGCAATGTAAATTCAGTGTTTCCTTTTTGTAACTTTTCGGTCTCACCGAAAGAGCAAATCGGTCCCACCGAGTTTGCCTGACCAACTCTCTGGTTAGCTAATTACCAAAATCGGTCCCACCGAGTTTGTGTAATCGGTCTCACCGAGATTATGTTATGCCCAAACCCTAACCATATCGGTCCTACCGAGTTGCATGTCAGTCCCACCAAAAATCTCTAACGGTCACTAGGTTTACCTTTTCGGTCCGACCGAGTTTGTTGATTCGGTCCCACTGAGATTGGGAAACTGTGTGTAACGGTTGGATTTTGTGTGGAGGCTATATATACCCCTCCACCTCCTCTTCATTCGTGGAGAGAGCCATCAGAACACATACACAATTCCAACTCATATGTTCTGAGAGAGAACCACCTACTCATGTGTTGAGACCAAGATATTCCATTCCTACCATATGAATCTTGATCTCTAGCCTTCCCAAGTTGCTTTCCACTCAAATCTTCTTTCCACCAAATCCAAATCCTATGAGAGAGAGTTGAGTGTTGGGGAGACTATCATTTGAAGCACAAGAGCAAGGAGTTCATTACCTACACACCATTTGTTACTTCTTGGAGAGTGGTGTCTCCTAGATTGGCTAGGTGTTACTTGGGAGCCTCCGACAAGATTGTGGAGTTGAACCAAGGAGTTTGTAAGGGCAAGGAGATCGCCTACTTCATGAAGATCTACCGCTAGTGAGGCAAGTCCTTCGTGGGCGATGTCCATGGTGGGATAGACAAGGTTGCTTCTTCGTGGACCCTTTGTGGGTGGTTGCTTCTTCGTGGACCCTTCGTGGGTGGAGCCCTCCGTGGACTCGCGCAACCGTTACCCTTTGTGGGTGGAGCCCTTCGTGGACTCGCGCAACCGTTACCCTTTGTGGGTTGAAGTCTCCATCAACGTGGATGTAGGATAGCACCACCTATCCGAACCACGGGAAAAACATCCGTGTCTCCAATTGCGTTTGAATTCTCCAAACCCTTCCCTTTACATTCTTGCAAGTTGCATGCTTTACTTTCCGCTGCCAATATACTCTTTGCATGCTTGCTTGAATTGTGTGATGATTGCTTGACTTGTCCTACAATAGCTAAAATCTGCCAAGAACTAAAATTGGGAAAAGGTTAAGTTTTTATTTGTTCAAGTAGTCTAATCACCCCCCCCCTCTAGACATACTTTCGATCCTACACCCACACCTGGCTCCTGAACCTGGCTCCAGGCACAATCTCCTCCTGGGACGAGATGCGCACCCGCTTCATCGCCAACTTCCAAGGCACTCGCGACCGGCCACCCGTCGTGAGCGACATGCGCCGCATCAAGCAACAACCCGGGGAGACCCTGCAGAAGTACATCCAACGCTACAACAACGCACGCCTCAAGATTCCCAAGTTGACCGAGGAGGCCATCATCTCGGCCTTCTCCGACGGCGTGCTCGACATCAAGATGAAGGAGGAGCTGGCAATGCATGAAGACCTGTGCACTTCCTTGGAGCTGTTCAACTTGGCGAACAAGTGCGCCAGGGCTGAGGAAGGGCGTCTCTCCCTCCTCAAGCTGCCTGCCGCAGACCCAGAGGAGAAGAAGCTCAAGGCCAAGGATGTGAAGCGCAAGGGGGCTGCCGTGCTCGCGGCAGAACTAGACACCAAGTGGGGCAAAGATCAGCCCGAACGTTCCAAGGGCAGCCGGTACTGTGTGTACCACGACCTCCACACCCACAACACCAACGAATGTCAAGAACTCCGAGCCGTGCGAGAAGGAAGGATCGGCCGTTGCCCCGACCGCGGTGACCGGGGCTACGGTCGAGGACGAGGAAGGAACACAGGACGCTGGGAAGACCGTGGCCCGCGCCAAGGGTGGCGCGACCAACCTCGCGAGGATCGCTGGCAAGACCCGCGAGAGAGGATGGAGGGATCAACCTCGCGAGGGAGACTGGAGGGATCAGCCTTGCGAGGATCGCCCGCAAGGCAACGCAGGCCTCCCACCGCTACCGCCGCAGCCAAGGAGAAACGAGGACCACCACCAGGACGAGGAGGCTGGGGGCTTCCAGGAGCCGCGCGCGATCGCCTGCATCCTGGGCGGGGCTCAAGCCCCAGCCTCACAACGCATCTTCAAGCAGTTCGCCCGCGAAGTGAATGCAGTCCTCCCCAGGCTCGAAGCCACGCGCCCCCTCAGGTGATCGGCGTGCACCATCATGTTCAGCTCAGCAGATCAGCTCAAGTGTGCGGCTACAGCCGGAGTCCTCCCGATGCTTTGTTCCCCAATCATCAGCAACATGGTGGTCACCAAGACCCTCATCGATGGAGGGGCAGGGCTCAACGTCCTGTCCGTGGAGACGTTCAACAACCTCCAAGTTCCCTACAGCCAGCTTTAGCCAACCAAGCCTTTCTCCGGTATCACCGACGGCTCCACGGTCCCGATTGGGCAGGTCCGCCTCCCTGTCACCTTCGGGGCACGCGACAACTACCGCACCGAGCTCATCGACTTCGACGTCGCCCACATTCGCCTACCGTACAACGCCATCCTTGGGTACCCAGCACTGGCCAAGTTCATGGCCGTAACTCACCACGGCTACAATGTCCTCAAGATGCCAGGAAGCGGCGGAGTCATCACGGTGCCGTGTGAAGAGAAGGACGCGGTGTGTTCCCTGGAACGAGCCTTTCAGGCCGCATCACTGGAAGACCCGGATCGCGGAACCAGGAGGCTTCCCGAGGCCGCCCCCAAGAAGAAGAAGACATCGTCCGGCCCGGCCCCTCAGGAGGCAGGCCCCTCTAGGCCCGCGCCTGCCTAGGGGGAACCTCCCTCCATTGCATAGGAAAGCACGCTCGGCGCCCTCCTCAGGCAGGGCTCGGGGGCTCTCCCCTGGAGGGCCACCGACCTGGCTAGGGTCACGAGGGAGGCGCTTGGGCACCACATGGAGGCGTGTTTTGAAGCACGTTTCCCTCAAGAAGGAGCAAGGCAAGGAGATCCAGACCCTCAGGAGTTAGTCAGCAAGGCCATTCAGGAGCTACAGGAGTCAAGAGTCATGACAGGCGGCCGTCGCCTACTAGCAGTGGCCCCTCATCCAGGCGAGGATGGCGGGCTGCGCGTCTGCATCGATGTACCAGGGCTCAACCAAGTCGCCTCCCTGGAGCGCCTCTGGCCCTCGCGAGTGGGGCACTGCGGAGGTCCACCCCACAGCTACGTTCGCATGCCTTACGGTTTGCCGAGCGCGGCTGACATGTACCAGCGCCTCATGAGGGGCATCGTGGAGGCACGAGAGGCCAGGCATTCCGCAGCCCTGGCAGAGATGGAGATGGCCCGCGAGGAGCCGCCAGCGCCTCCAGAGCCTCCCGAGGCCCCTGGGCCTGGGGGCTCATGAGGATCGGCTTCCGCAGCCCACCGAGTCTGCTACACCAACACCCCTTCGTCTTCAGCGTCATCAGGTGACATCTTTCGAGTTTTACTTCTAATTGGGGGCGCCCCTCGGGCCGCATGATCCCCAAGCCGCTCGGGCCAGGCCCAGTGGCATGTATCACATTTGCATTTATTTCCGATTATGCGTTAAACCCACCATGCATGATTATTCGATGCCGGTCCACGGCACCTCTTCTTCTCCATGCCGACCACTTGCACGTTAAAGGGGGGGTACCTGAGCATCACGACTCAGGGCTCTTACTGGCTCTCCAGCCCTCACCCTCTGGCCTTGTCCATGGCATCGCGACCTGGCATACCAGCAACGGCTGAGACCAGCTCGAGGGCCGGGACCCGAGGACGTAGAGTGCAGGCATCTAACCAAATTTGCAGGGACACACCACAAGATAAGGCCCAGTGCCAGGCGCAACCCGCCTAGAGGTAGGGCCCCGCGAGTCCCACACTGGCTCACGGGTGCCCAGATACACCTCGCCAGGCCCTACCGTGCCAGCCACGTGTCAGGGCGGGGCTGTACACGCCCCGGGGGCTCCTCCCGGAGGGGGGCCCTCCCACGTACCAGTGGAAGCACCATGATCCGCGCTGGCTGACGACACTGCCGAGGAGCGGCTATGCCCGTACACATACGGTAGCACTATGCTCTGTGCTGGTGATAAACAACTGATGGTGGCCCCCGGGCCGCATCAACCTCAGGGAGCCCAGAGCTTAGTGTCTAGCCTCATCGTAACGCCTCCCCTCGGGAGTGCCGCGCGAGGGGGCTGGGCACGGGGGCTGTGCCTGGGTTACACCCAGACGCACGCCGCCCAGCCAGGTCCCCCTAGGCCTGGTTCGTCGCACGTCTCTCCCCGAGCGAAGCCAAGGTACAAAGGCCATTTGAGCGTCAAGGCGGACTCCTGAGCATCGCGACTCAGGAGCCTAACTGGTCACATAGCCCCTCACTCCGTGGCCCCGTCCTGGTTTCCGGTCGGGACCATCGCTGGGTGAGGCACGCGCGCGGCCGGGCTCTGCAGACGTAGAACGGTAGATCCACCCACATCACACCTCCCTACTTGTTGTTCGTGCGCCAAGGGGGACTCCTGAGCATCGCGACTCAAGAGCCTAACTTGTCACGTAGCCCCTCACTCCTTGGTCCCATCCTGGTTTCCGGTCGGGACTATTGCTGGGTGAGGTATGCGGGGGGCTGGGCTCTGCCGGCGTAGAACATAAGCAAGCAGGAAGGAAAGCACAAATTTCAAGGAATTCAAAAGCAAATATTACAGTCCACACTGTTATCCCAGTACCAAACGCAAGTTTAAACGCCTCCCCGAGGCATGATACATGTGCAGGAATTAAAAGCAGGACAGGAGCCACGACGGAGTCACTTGGCGGCGGGGGAGCAGCGCGGAGTGGGTTCGGCTCATGGAGCAGCAGGGCCGGCAGCGCCTTGCTCCGGCTTGGTGCTGAAGGCCCGGAACTTCCCCAGCAGAGCTTCTGCGCGACCCTTCACGGCCTCGGCAGCGGCAGCGGCATGCTCGCCGCTCACTGGCTCCAGCAGGCTGTCGAGGTCAACACCGGAATCGCGAAGGTAGATGTGGGTGAGGACCCGCGTCAGCGCTGCAGAAGACAGGACACGCGCCTCAGCCTCGGCCGTGGAGCCAAGGCCAAGGGCGACATCTTCAAGAGCATGAACCAGGAAGGGAAGCAGCTTGGCGGGGCCGTCCTCGGCGCCAGCCAGCGGGCTCTCCAGGCCGCTGTCGTAAAGCGTCCTTAGCGAGGAGCGAGCCTTCGCCTCCAACTCCGTGAAGGCCGCGCGGTCCTCGGCAAGAACCAGGGCCTTGCCGTCCAGCTCGGCCTTCCTCGCCCCCAACTCCTGCTCCAGCATGCCTAGGCGGTCGCGGCGCTTCCTGAGCTTGGCCTCCCAGCCCTCGACGGCCGCCTCGCGAGCCTTCATGCCTTCTTCCTGCTCTTGGCGAAGGCGGACCTCTTTCGCGAGCTGATCCCGCAGGCCTTGCAGCTCATCCTCCAGCGCCTTGCAGCGACCACGGACGTCGACCACCTCCCCCAGGGCTGCATCACGAGCAGCCTTCGCCTCCAGGACGGCCTGCTTCTCCTCGTCGCATGCCGTCGAGGCCTGGACCAGCGCCGCCCGAATCGAGGCGTCGGAGCGAACCCATCCTGAAGCCAGCTCCAAGCGCCCGGCCACCAAGCGGGGGTCGGCGCCAAGAAGATCCTGACGCAGTCGGTCCAGCTCAGCAACAGCACGATCCAGAATGGCAGAAGGAGCCGAAGAGACAGCGGCCGGTGGAGTAGGAGGAGAAGGCGGCAGCGCAGCCGCGGCATCTTGAGGCGGAGTCTGCCGTGCCCCGACAGCTGTAGTGGCGGCGGCAGGCAAGAGCACCTCGGGAGCCACTTGGGCCATGGGGGCTGAGCTCGCCCCAGCCGGCTCAGCCAGGCCTCGTGAGGACGACCGGGCAGGAGAAGCATGTGCGTCGCGGTCACCCTCCTTCGCGGGCAGAAGCACCGCCACAGATGGAACCACGGGAGCCCCCTTCGGCTTCTTTGCTGCGGACGCCAGCCTATCCAAAAGAATGTGAACGTCAAGCCTCAGAAGCAGAGCAAGAGATAAAGACAAGAATCGAATGCTTACGGGTCGTCACCAGTGAGCTCAAGCGGCCTCCGGCCAAATTTGAAGCCTGAAAGCTGGCTGGAAGGGTCAACCTCGGGAAGCTTGGAGGCGGAAGGTGCGTCTGCGGTTCGCCCCGGGGCCGGGGGAGACCCACGGGAGATCAGCCCGGTCCTACCCTTCTTTGGGATCGGGCGCAAGCTCCTGCCGCCCTGCCCGTCGTTGTCCTCGCCGTCGTCTTCGTCGTCATCCTCATCATCATCGCTCGGAGAGAGGTGGAGAGCGCGGGACCTGCACCGGGGGAGGGGAGCCTTCGACTCCCCGTCAGTCGCCTCAGAGTCAGGCCCTTTTCCCCGCTCCCCTCCTTCCTCCTCTTCGCTGGAGTCGCCGGAGGGCACGTCCACCGGTCCCTCGGGAGCTTCCAAGGGCACGGGCCCCTCCCCGTTGAAGACGGGCATGGACTTCACTACCCGCTCCCAGTCATTGCGGAGGAACAAGGGCGTAGGAGCGCCCTCCAACCTTGCCACATTGCCCCCGACCAGAGATTAGAGAACCGCAGCCAGGTCTCCGTCGGCCAAGGCCGCGAGGCTCGGACGGGGCCTCCACATTGGAAGTGAGTACTGCCGAAGCGGAGCCAGCCGGTGCTCCAGGAACTCCCTCAGCAGCGACGCGTCGGTCAGCTTCGCCGCCGCCATGTCGGTCGGCCTTAGATCCGCGTCCATCTTCACCAACACCATCTTCGCGCGGGGATCCGCGAGCTCCGCTTGACCCCAGTCGCTGGAGCTCGTGGGCTGCTCCGTGGGCAAGATCAGCCGAGGGTGGATGCGCCTAGCATCCACCAAGATTCACTTGCTCCTGAAGCCCTCAATCCTTTTCCCAGGATTCGAGATGGCAATGGCACCACTGTACGCGATGAAGCTCGCGCACGCGGAAGCAGGACCGCGGGAGGTCCGGAGGTAGAAGTAGTGGCGCAGCAAGGCCACTGAGGGCTGCACCCCAACGTGGGCCTCGCAATAATAAGCAAAGATTGCCAGGAGAAGGACGGAGTTGGGATGGAGATGCAGAGCCTGTATCTTGTAATGGCGGAGGACAGAGAAGAAGAACTCGGAGAAGGGAGGCACCAGGCCAGCAACAATGGCACTTACGAAGAGCGGATAGAAGGTGCTCCTTTGACCCTCAGGGGTGGCAGAGCCGGCCTTGAACACCTTTGCCCCGTTGATGCCCCATGCCGTTGCCATCCGGCGCAACCAGGCAAGGCTCGCCTCCAACACGTTCGGCGAGTCCAGGGCAGACGAGTACCAAGCTGCGGCCGGGGGCTGACGAGGTGCCATGGCTCCCTAGGTCGCACGGTCAGAGCAGATCTGGAAATTTCGGAGGAAGGAAGGAGAGGCGCAAGAAAGGGGATCTGAGCAGCAACCGGGGAAAGCAAGAAGCAGGGCCTAGGCGGATGCCACTCCTTTATCAACTCGCGCGGTTGCTAAGGCGCCCGCGTCTAGTCAACCGCCATGCGGCGCCCAAGGCCGCAGGCTGTTAGGGCTCGCGACGCTTCTCTCTTACCCTTCCGCCTCCCTGCACGGCCCAGTCCGGGCGCGCCTTGGGCCCGGGGGCTACTGTCGGCATTCTAGGAACGGGGGTCCCCAGACTTGCCTGCCTGCGGCCTGCGGCGTGGCTCAAAGGGGGGCCCAGCACGGCCCATCTTCACCAACACAAACCCAAGACGCTCACGAGGGGCCAAGCCTCGCGGGGCAGACGACGCGGAGCTTCCTTAGGAACGGTCTCGTCAGGCTGGCTCACGAGGGGCGGAGAGATCAAGGCGGGGTACCTCGCGAGGTGCCAGTGACGCAAGCCATGACGACTCAGGGCGCCAGGCGGGTGCCAGCCCACGCAGTGTCCTCCTTTCCTCTTTGGTGCAAAGGGGGCAAGCGCAGCCGCGGAGTATCGAGGCATCAGGCAAAGGTTGCCATTTCGGTGCAATGAGACCAAGACCAGGAGGACTACGAGACAGAGGTCATAGTGGAGCCCAAGACAGCATCATCACCAGAGCTTTGCGCGGGCGAAGACTACTTTTGTCAGGATAGCTGATACTTGCTGTCCCCCTTCAAATTAGCCCGCCATTGTTGGCTCCCTTCCCGCTCGATATTTGGGAAGAGGACCAGGGCCTCTATAAATAGGACCAGCCACCCACATAGGGAGGGGGTTCGGTCGGTTGGCTGGAGGCGGAGAGAGAGAAGGGGGACTGAACTCCTCCGAGCAGTTCATCGCCCAAGCCAAGAACAGACCCTCGCGAGGCTGTTCTCCTTGGTTCATCATCATCAGCCCAAGAGGCAATCCACCACACCACACACTAGAGTAGGGTATTACACCACAACGGTGGCCCGAACCAGTATAAACCATGTGTCTCCTGTGTTGTTCTTTCCATAGTTTAGATCCTGGCATGGCAGAGGGGTGCAGGTAGGTAGGAGGCGAAATCTCCGCGCGCAACCCAGTGTTCGAACCTCAAGGGTCTGCCGGAACCCGAAATCCGACAGTGGTCTCATTAGTCGAATCTTCGTCTGGTCAAAAGGGGAAAGGAGTATTGTCTAACTAAAAGGGAATATTTGATAAAGCTTAGAAGAGAGGTAAAAGATCCTTTTTGAAAATAAAATTGTACAGGAAATCTTTCCTATGTGCTTGCCAGTTTCTAGGGGTCACGTCTACAGTCAACATGTGCTCTGATACCATCTTGTAGCGACCCGACCTCAGACGGTCAAGACTCTGTGCTTAAGTGTCATCTCTGGATCGGTATGCTGACACACACAGTACTCGAGGATTTATAACAAAGGTAAATCACATGTATAAAGTAACGTAAATACTATTACCTCAGTCCAAATAGTGGAAGTAGCAACAAGGTTGTGGATTCCCATCAACACCAACGGCAAAGTTGAGTGTAGAAATCGTAACCCTAACGTGTCACTTACTCACCATAAGATTCCTACAACATGAGACGTTGCAGCCATGTAGGTCAGTACATTGAATGTACTAGCAATTTCACACCGTAGAGTAATGCTGAAATAATGACTATCACTACATGCATATTTGGCTGGTGGAGGCTCTATGGTTAACATTTGCATAAAGCTAATTTTTCCCTACAACAAAGGAATAAATTTTATTTAACTACCAAGTTTATGTCATTATTGAAAAGGTTCCTCCAACTCAATCCCAAAATAATATTAATAACCCAACAAATTCATTAAGTAAAGTGATGAGATCAAACCAATAATTCAAGTACCAGATACTCAAGATGTCCATAATGAAGGACACGGCTAATCATGATTAGTTTGTACATTCTGCAGGGGTTTATGCACTTTTCCCACAAGACTCGACCTCCTCCGTTGAATTTCTCGCACTACATGATGTTTGAGAAACGGATGATCGAGACACAGTCTTTCCGAAGCATTAACTCTTTACTCTGGGTAGACAATACCACCTACTTTCCCCCTACATCTGCTAGCCTACCACTGAAAGAGGTCACACAACATACTCAACTATGCTAGAGCCCATAATGGCTTGTAGCTGCACACGGAAGTTTCTAGCATGAATAATATTATGATCCCTTTGAGCCTGGGTGGCATTCCATAGGGTGATCACACGGGTACTCCGGGATCCCCTTGGGCAAGCACTGGGTTCTCCAGGTGCCCGGGTGAAAGTGCAACTATCCCTAGGTGGTTTTGGTAATTCCTAACAACATATAGCTCATTGAGCTAATGCTATTCCAAGATGAATATTTCAGGAAAGCTCAATGGTTGGCATGGCATGGATTAGAAAGTGGACCGCTCAAAATGCTAAGGATAAAAGATTGGCTCAAGCTCAAAGTACAAGACTCTACATTTTCTATTTTAGTGATCCAAGATCACATTGAGTCTATAGGAAAAGCCAATACTATTAAGAAGGGATGATGTGTTGCTTAATGAGGTGCTTGCTCTAAATGCTTAGTGATATGCTCCAAAACCCTCCACTACTTTCTCACTTCCAAATATGTCCCACACCAAATATCCAACTCGGCCCCACTGATTCTTTCTATCCGGCACCACCAAGTTCAGTTGACATAGCCACTGCCAGAAACCCTAATCTTTTTGGTCTCACCGATAGGGATCTCGGTCTCACCGAGATGGGATTGTAATCTCTCTGTTTCCTTTCGTAACACTTCGGTCCAACCGAGATGAGCGATCGGTTCCACCGAGATTGCAATGTAAACTCTCTATTTCCCTTTCATAACACTTCGGTCCAACCGAGATGAGCGAATCGGTCCCACCGAGTTTGCCTAACCAACTCTATGTTAGTCCATTACCAAAATCGGTCTCACCGAGTTTGTGTAATCGGTCTCACTGAGATTACGTTATGCCCTAACCCTAACGAAATCGGTCCCACCGAGTTGACATGTCGGTCCCACCGAGAATCCTAACGTTCACATTTTGAACTAAATAGGTCTGACCGAGTTTCATGATTCAGTCCCACCGAGTTTGGTGATTTGTGTGTAACGGTTAGATTTTGTGTGGAGGCTATAAATACCCCTCCACCCACTCTTCATTCGAGGAGAGAGCCATCAGAACATGCCTACACTTCCAATACATATTTTTTGAGAGAGAACCACCTACACTTGTGTTAAGGTTAAGATATTCCATTCCAACCACATAAATCTTGATCTCTAGCCTTCCCAAGTTGCTTTCCACTTAAATCTTCTTTCTACCAAATCCAATCCTATGAGAGAGAGTTGAGTGTTGGGGAGACTATCATTTGAAGCACAAGAGCAAGGAGTTCATCATCAACACGCCATTTGTTACTTCTTGGAGAGTGGTGTCTCCTAGATTGGTTAGGTGTCACTTGGGAGCCTCCGACAAGATTGTGGAGTTGAACCAAGCAGTTTGTAAGGGCAAGGAGATCGCCTACTTCGTGAAGATCTACCCTAGTGAGGCAAGTCCTTCGTGGGCAACGGCCATGGTGGGATAGACAAGGTTGCTTCTTCGTGGACCCTTCGTGGGTGGAGCCCTCCGTGGACTCGCGCAACCGTTACCCTTCGTGGGTTGAAGTCTCCATCAATGTGGATGTATGATAGCACCACCTATTAGAACCACGCCAAAAATCTCTGTGTCAACATTGTGTTTTCTCCCTCAAACTCCTCCCTTTACCTTCATATGAATTGTTTTACATTCCGCTGCTATACTCTTAGAATTGCATGTGCAGGTTGATAACTTGTTTGTGCTAAGTTGCTAAAATCTTCCAAGAACTAAAATTGGGAAAAGGCTCGATTTTTATTTGGCCAAGTAGTCTAATCACCCCCTCTAGACATACTTTCGATCCTACAAGTGGTATCAGAGCTTTGGTCTCCATTTGCTTTGATTTCCATAGCTTTTGGTGGTCATAGCCTTGGTTTCACAACCTAGGAGAGTATGGAGTCTAGCGAGGGAAATTACCGCCGTAGAGGTCCTTACTTTGATGGTACAAATTTTGCTAGTTGGAAGCATAAGATGAAAATGCATATTCTTGGACATAACCCCGCCGTTTGGGCTATTGTGTGTGTTGGCTTGCAAGGTGAATTCTTTGATGGGAGAGAACCAAACCGTGAAGCTACCACAGAAGAGTTGAAGATGCTACAATACAATGCTCAAGCTTGTGATATTCTCTTCAACGGATTATGCCCCGAAGAATTCAACAAAATCAGCTGTCTTGAGAATGCAAAGGAAATTTGGGATACTTTGATTGATATGCACGAAGGTACCGACTCCGTCAAGGAATCCAAATTGGATGTGCTTCAAAGTCAACTTGACAAGTTCAAAATGAAGGATGGTGATGGTGTCGCTGAAATGTATTCTAGGATTGCTCTCATCACAAATGAGATTGCCGACTTAGGAAGTGAAGAGATGACCGATAAGTTCATCATCAAGATGATCCTAAGAGCCTTGGATGGAAAATATGATACCGTGTGCACATTGATCCAAATGATGCCCAATTACAAAGATCTCAAGCCAACGGAAGCCATTGGAAGAATTGTTGCTCATGAGATGTCACTCAAGGATAAGGAAGAGCTTCAGAACAAGTCAAGTGGTGTTTACAAAGCCTCATGTGATGCTCCCACATCATCAAGCGAGAAACAAACCTTCAATGAAGAATTCAGCCTAATGGTGAAGAACTTCAACAAGTTATACAAGAGTAGAAGCAAAGAAAGAAGTTCCAAGTCAAGGTCCTACAATGACAAAAGATCTTCTAGTTGTGAGCATAATTGCTACAATTGTGGAAGGCCTGGACACTACTCCAATGAGTGTATGGCTCCCTACAAAAGAAGAGAAGATTCTCCTAAAAGAAGAAGTAGAAGAGAAGAATCACCACCAAGAGAAAGGAGGAGTAGAGATGATCATTATGAACGAAAACCCTCTCGGAGAAGCAAGGATTCGGAAAGGAAAGGAAAGTCATCAAGGAGCTACACAAAAAGAAGACATCAAGCTCATGTTGGTGAATGGGTATCCGGCTCCGACTCCGACAATCACTCCGAAAGAAGTTATCACTCCGACTCCGAATATACTCAAGATGAAGGTGTTGCCAGTCTAGCACTTGTGTCAACCAACTCCTACGACATATTTGACTCACCAAATGAAGGAATTGGAAGGTGCTTCATGGCCAAAGGTTCAAAGGTAACACATCCCGAGTATGTTGATTTAAATAGTGATGAAGATGATTTGCTAGGTGATGATGATTTACTTGTTGACAACTCTAGTGATGAATACTATGATGAAACGTCAATTAATCATGATAATCAAGATAAAATGAATGATGGTGATAAGAACAAGATTGAGTGTCTAACTAAAGAACCAAACACTCTTAAGTTAGCTCATGAAACTACCTTGGAAAATCATCGAGAACTTTTAAAGACTCATGATAAGCTACACTTTGAAAAGCTTAACCTTGAGCAAGAGCATGAGTTTTTAAAGGCAATCAATGATGATCTTCGCAATAAAAGTTCTTCTTACATTGCCAAGCGTTTACTCTTGTCTACTTACATGCCTCAAGTCAAGTCTAGTAACAAGAACAAGAAAGATTCTTCATCTAGTAGTAACAACAATCATGCTAAATCCAATATTGTTGCTTCTAGTAGTTCTCTTGATTCCACTAATGATTCTCTTAGCCAAGTTACACTTGAGCAAGAAAATAGCTTATTGAAGGGAATTATAGAGAAAGTTGTTTACAAGAGCCTTGTCGGGAGTAAGCAATTTGAAGAAATTGTACGCAAGCAAGGAAGACACCGGAAGAATCAAGGTGTTGCTTTTGAACGAAAGTTCAATGCCAATGGAGTTGAGTGGGAAGAAGATCAATACCCCAAGACGAAGTTTGTTCCTCAATAAGAGAAGTATGATCCTACTTCTTTCAAAGGAACACAAGCTCAAGATGATCTTCCACCACAAGACCACAAGCAAAAAGGCAAGGACAAGCTTCAAGAGGAGATTGATGCATTTGAAGAAGCACCCAAGGCCTTGGTCAAGTGGGTTCCCAAGACCACATCAAGTTCTACTTCATCAAGTACAACTACAACTCCAAGGGTTCCCATCAAGATGATGTGGATCCAGAAGAAGAAGAACTAGAGAGTTCTTGAGGGTGACTCCGCCAACATACTTCACTCTTATCATTTTGGCGAGGACAAGTGCAAACAACTTCCATATCCTGCACTAGTTCAAGGAGTCACAAACCCTCTTGTTGGTAAGACAAGGGACAAGGTAACCTAATGCTTTCATGGACATCATCTTGTGTATGCATCACTCTATGTCTATGGATATCCTTGTTTGTTCCTTGTGGGAACCTGTGTAGGTATTGAAAGTGCAACTCGCTCCAAAGGATTTCTCTAAATGATCTACATCAACATTGAGCATCTACATCTTCAACACCTACATGAAGTCATCATCGACAAACCCAAGGTTTGTTCATCCCTCTTAGGGGGGATATCACATCTAGGGGGAGCTTTACTCTAACCAATTGAGCTAAAGCAACTCTAATGGTGTGAACACAACAATGCTTTATGTAAAAGTGGTAACCCCACTTGTGCTTAAACGATGAGTATGACCTATGATCAAATGTTATCATTTGACTCCTAAGTTAATATACTCATATATAGATGACCTAGTCATCGCCAAATTGCTTCATAGATGCTAGAGTGCTTGTGCATGCTTTGTCACATATTTCATTTGCCATTTTATTGTGTGAGCATGTTGGTTGCATATTTTACTCATTCGAGGACATCCATTTGTTGGTTTGATTGTTTGGCTCTTTCTCTTCTGCCAAATGTATGGACAAGAATGCCTAAGAACTCCCTCTAGCTATCTATGCTTTTCTCGTCTCAAACTCTATTCATGCTACATCACAAAGTTTGATCAAGTCAGATTCGAACCACTCTGTGTGAGGAGCACTCGGAGTTCCCGATTCATCATAGACTTAAACCTCCAATACCTCTTTGTGCATCTTGGTCTGACCGATTCATCCTTTTCGGTCCTACCGAGTCACTAAGTTGATCTAGGGTTTTTCAATCTCGGTGCAACCGATTAGAACCTTTCGGTCACACCGAATTGCAGTAACTGCCTGCAGTTTTGCATCTCTGTGCCACCAAGTTGTTCCACTCGGTCACACCGACAGGGTCAGGTTATATATACTGACAGGCCAAAATTTGGAAAATTTTCCGAACCTCCTCGCCCGCACATAACATACTCTGCCTCCTCGGGTCTCCAGATCGTCCTCTTGTCGCCAGCGACATCCTGCCGCTGGTCTCTGCCGCCGTCAACGGAAATCTTCACCGCCGTTGCCGCCGTAGCAAGTTCATCGCTGAACTAGGGTACGAACTTGATCATTGTGCTAATCCTTAACTCCGATTCTTAGCACCGTGCTTTGCCATGATTCTTGCCACAAATGAAATCATCCTGTCCAGCAAAAACATCATGTAGGTTAGTTTTGATTTGAAAATTTAGGGTTAGGTCTCCACCGAATTCATCTCGGACCGACCGAGTTGTAGAAATCGGTCTCATCGATTTTGGCTTAGGGCAGAGCACACACATTTTCGGTCTGACCGAAAATTGCAAATCGGTGTGACCGAGTTCAATTCTCTGTGAAACCCTAGCAGTCTCGGTGCCACCAAACTATGACTCAGTCTGACCGAGTTCACTAGTTTAGGTTCCAAAACCTGCTTCGGTATCACCGAGTTTACAAATCGGTAGATCTGAAATGCTTTCTGTGAAGAACTAAAACTAAGTTTTTGAGTCAATTATTTTGCAAAACTCCTGTACTTTGTGATGCTCATCTACTCTACCGCATCTATAATCTATTCACAAGGTCTGCTGACAGTTTGCGTGCATGATGTCTGACCAAAGTGATAGCCAAAACAAGTCTGAGGAGCAGGTTCAACTGAGTGAGGGAACTAGTCCCTCCAGTTCATCTGATGATGGCAGCAGGAGCACACCAAGTAACTTTCCAAAGGCAGCCACCAGAACAAGAAAGAAGAAGACCTCAGATTCAGAGGATGAGGATTATGTGGCTGTTGAGGAAGAAGTCAGCTCCAAGGAAAAGGTGCTGAAAAAGGAGTATGACTCAGCTGCTACAGTCAAGCCAGGGATGCATAAGAAGGCACCAGCAAAGAGAGTCCCCATGTTTAAGGCCAGAGCATCCACTGCTAAAACCTCCAAGCCATCTGAAGAGGCAGTTGGAGAAGGCAAGAAAAGGAAGGAAAGGGTCAAGAAGGCCACTGCCAGAGTGCTTGGCAGATCATCAATTATGAGAGATGATGTTGAAGAAGAAGAGGATGATGCACCAGCACCCAAAGCTCAAAAGCTAATGGGAGATGCAATCAGATCAGGGGCTGCTCCATCTAAGCCCAAAGCTGCTCCAAAGGCAGCTGCTCCAGCTCAGAAGCCCAAGAGAAGAACTAGAAACATTTCTGCTGAGGAAAAGAACAAGCTGCTGAAGAAGATGAAACTCAAGTGCTAAGGAAGCTGAAACCCAAGATCCCTGACCACAATGATGCACATCCAGTTGCAGAAAACATGAAAATCAGGAAGGATGCAGGATTGAGAATATGGAGAGAGTCTGATCCATATGCTATCAGGAGAAGAACTGTTGTGGACTACAGGTTTCACACTAAGGAACAACAGGACTTTTATGAGACAATGTTGCTTGACAAGAAGCCCATTGTGTGTGATATGAAATGGGTAGACTAGGAGTACATCCAAAAGAATGAATATCACTATCCTGAAGTGTATGACAGTTTTAAGGCATATGGAGTTGATGAATTCATTGCATAAAAGCTCAGCAAGTGGAATGATGAGCTAATCATGCAGTTCTACTCCACTACCCACTTTTATCCAGATGGGAAGACTGTATGGATGTCTGAGGGTACTAGGTACCAATCCACAGTCGATGAGTGGACCAAGCTTATAAATGCTCCTGAGGAACATGAGGATGACTTGGATGTTTATGCAGAGAAGAAGAAAGACCACAACACTATGACCAACATGTACAAGGAGATCCCAGATGCTGCCTTGGATACACACAAGTTTGGATCTGTCCACTACTTGTTGTCTGGTCTGCCTACCATAAACTGGATATTAAGGCACACAGTGCTACCCAAGTCAGGTGATCACAAGATGATCAGAGGACATGCTATAAACTTGCTGCACATATTTGATGTCCCACAGAAGTTTAAGGTCATGAGCCTGATTGTTGAGACAATCAAGAGGACTGCTGCTGATCAGAAGAGGAGTTGTGGGTATGCTCCACACATTCAGGAGCTCATTAACTCAAAGATGGGCACATGCACATATCTTTTGGACAAGGAGCACCTGCCCATCTATCCTGAATTTGAGGATAACACTATGGTGATGGGTGAAAATAAACCATCTTCAACTCAAGCACATGAGAAGAGAGAGAAGGCAAAGGCAGAGAAAGCTGCAAAGATGCCAACTGTTGAAGAGGCATCTCAAGTGTTCTTGAAATCCAAACAAGATCAACTTGGATATCTGATCCAATCCACCCTGAGGATTAAGAAGGGCTTGGCCATCCTGACTAAGAACCAGGAGAGTTTGGAGAGGATCGTTGAGCAGAAGTTCTATGATCTAGATGTCAAGGTAACTAAGATCCAAACTGCAGTTGAGCAGCTACAGGAGGAAGTAGAGGAGAGGAAGGGCAAGTCTACTACTGATGCTTTCAAGCGCGTGCCACGAGGTCCAAGGTCTGTTGTAGTGCCTGTGACAGATACTCGAGCTTCAGTGTCAGCACCAACAGCCACAGCTCCAGTGCCACCTCCAGCACCCACTCCATCATCTCCAACTACTTCATCGGAAGCCTTCGTCCTTGGAGTTCTCTCTACACCACCTCCCGAAGATCAAGCCTGAGAGTCGTTTAGCAGTATGCATTTTTGAACTTTTTGGTAACTTGTTGCCAAAGGGGGAGAAAATGTACAGATCATAGGCTTTGAGAGAGAGTGTTGGTCTTTTTTCTCTCTTGCTATTTTGTTTGAAACTTTATTATGTGCTTGTGTGAGCTACTGTGTGAGCTACTTGTGAGATACTTGTTGACATGTGTTTGATCATATGCTACCCTTAATGTTTGGTTGAATCATGTTATCTTTTATATCTCTTATATGATCATTCACTTGCTTGGTGATGAGTGCATGCTTTTAATCTCTATCATTTTGAGCGCTCCACCAAGATGTATGTGACATGGAAGAGTAACCCATGATCCTAATCGATTGTGCATTTGCATTCAAAAGAAAATTTTTAAATAATGCACAAATTTAGGGGGAGCTCTTGCTTATCACATACTTCTCAAAGCAACGATGTTTTTCAATCTTATTTATCATTTATCAAAGCTTTGATCTATATGTTGTCATCAATTACCAAAAAGGGGGAGATTGAAAGTGCAACTATCCCTGGGTGGTTTTGGTAATTCCTAACAACATATAGCTCATTGAGATAATGCTATTCCAAGATGAATATTTCAGGAAAGCTCAATGGTTGTCATGGCATGGATTAGAAAGTGGACCCTTCAACATGCTAAGGATAAAAGATTGGCTCAAGCTCAAAGTACAAGACTCTACATTTTCTATTTTAGTGGTCCAAGATCACATTGAGTCTATAGGAAAAGCCAATACCATTAAGAAGGGATGATGTGTTGCTTAATGAGGTGCTTGCTCTAAATGCTTAGTGATATGCTCCAGAATCTTCCACTACTTTCTCACTTCCAAATATGTCCCACACCAAATATCCAACTCGGCCCACCGATTCTTTCTATCCAGTGCCACCGAGTTTAGTTGACATACACTGCCAGAAACCCTAACCTTTTCGGTCTCACCGATAGGGATCTCGGTCTCACCGAGATGGGATTGTAATCTCTCTGTTTCCTTTCATAACACTTCAGTCCAACCGAGATGAGCGATCGGTCCCACCGAGATTGCAATATAAACTCTCTGTTTCCCTTTCGTAACACTTCGGTCCAACCGAGATGAGCGAATCAGTCCCACCGAGTTTGCCTGACCAACTCTCTGTTAGTCCATTACCAAAATAGATCTCACCGAGTTTGTGTAATCGGTCTCACCGAGATTACGTTATGCCCTAACCCTAACAAAATCGGTCCCACCGAGTTGACATGTCGGTCCCACCGAGAATCCTAACGTTCACAATTTGAACTAAATCGGTCTGACCGAGTTTCATGATTCGGTCCCACCAAGTTTGGTGATTTGTGTGTAACCGTTAGATTTTGTGTGGAGGCTATAAATACCCCTCCACCCACTCTTCATTCGAGGAGAGAGCCATCAGAACATGCCTACACTTCCAATACATATTTTCTGAGAGAGAACCACCTACACTTCCAATACATATTTTCTGAGAGAGAACCACCTACACTTTTGTTGAGGTTAAGATATTCCATTCCAACCACACAAATCTTGATCTCTAGCCTTCCCAAGTTGCTTTCCACTCAAATCTTCTTTCTACCAAATCCAATCCTTTGAGAGAGAGTTGAGTGTTGGGGAGACAATCATTTGAAGCACAAGAGCAAGGAGTTCATCATCAACACACAATTTGTTACTTCTTGGAGAGTGGTGTCTCCTAGATTGGCTAGGTGTCACTTGGGAGCCTCCGACAAGATTGTGGAGTTGAACCAAGGAGTTTGTAAGGGCAAGGAGATCGCCTACTTCGTGAAGATCTACCCTAGTGAGGCAAGTCCTTCGTGGGCGACGGCCATGGTGGGATAGACAAGGTTGCTTCTTCATGGACCCTTCGTGGGTGGAGCCCTCTGTGGACTCGTGCAACCGTTACCCTTCGTGGGTTGAAGTCTCCATCAACGTGGATGTACGATAGCACCACCTATCGGAACCACGCCAAAAATCTCCGTGTCAACATTGTGTTTGCTCCCTCAAACTCCTTCCTTTACCTTCATATGCAATTGTTTTACATTCCGCTGCTATACTCTTAGAATTGCATGTGTAGGTTGATTACTTGTTTGTGCTAAGTTGCTAAAATCTGCCAAGAACTAAAATTGGGAAAATGCCAGATTTTTATTTGTTCAAGTAGTCTAATCACCCCCCTCTAGACATACTTTCGATCCTACACCGGGCAAACCACTGGATGCTTCAGGGTGCCCCAACCAATCCACCCAGATGTGTATTAAAGTAGCCACCTTAAGTTAATCCTTAGATATAAATAACTCTCACATCTTTCATGAATCTCACAAACCAATCCACGTCTACGATCATAGCATAGCAGTAAGCATAACGTAGTAACACCCAGAGGTTTGAATATAAGACAGTAGGTTCCTACCTCATCAACTACTTCCCGGTTCGGTCGGCGGGTCGGCGGCGGCGGTTTCCAGCGATGGCGCGGGCGGCGTTGGTGCGGGGCAGCGGTAGGCGGCTCCGGTCATCGGGAAAGACGGTGAGGCGCACAGGGAGAGGCGGCGCGGAGCGGCGAGTGCGCTGGTGGCAAGATCCGGCGGCGGCGGCTTGGGGGGGAAGAGAGAGCAGGGGGCCTCACCTTTTTTATGCGGGAGGAGGCGGTGCGAAGCTTGGAGGAGGGGCAACAGAGAGGCGGCGTCCGGGGCGCTCACGACGGCGGAATCCGAGCGGAGTCCCGCTCGAGTTCGGAGGCTACGGGCGAGCTGCACTGGGCTGCGTCCTGGCGGGCGAGCTGCGCCGGACTAGTCGGTGGAATTTTTTACAGACAAACGAAAATAACAAAAAACAAAAGAAACAAAAATATTATATAGGCATATAATATATCAAAATTTTCAGAAAAAGATTTTCTATAAAATGAACATTTCTCTAGCATCAAATAAAATCTACAAAAATTCAAATAAATCCAACAGTGCTACTATTGCAATAAAGCCTCATATAAATTATTTTAAAAATACCAAAATGAATTCAAATTTATTTCTCTCCAATTTTCTAATGTAGGGAATCATTTTATCCTAATTTTCCTATATTTTATTTTTGGAGAAAAATAATTTGAATAAAATCCAAATAACTCCAAAATGAGAATAATTTCAAAAGGGGACTTTCAATTTGATTCTTTTAAACTCCCAACTAATATTTCATATGATTTGAAGAAGTCATTTTATCTTCTCTCATGAAAATCACTGAGTTGCTTAAAGTTTCTGAATTGGAAAAAATATTTCCAAATAAAATTCAAATCTTTTTAAACCCCTTACATTTATTTAAATGGAAGAAGTCATGTCATCTTCTCTCCGGGGTTTTGTGATGAAAATAATTTGAATTCATGGAGATCAAAATGCAAAGTGAAAGTTTGGGAAAGTCCTTTTATTCCCTCTCATTTAACTTTCAAAATTTTCAAATTTCACTCAATTGCACTCAAGCAACCACACCAAAAATCAAACAATCAATAAAAGTGTTTTATGTGATCTTGGAGCCGATGTTAGTGTTATGCCTTTCTCTTTATATCGTAGACTTGAATTGAATAAGTTGACACCTACTGAAATTTCCTTGCAAATGACTGATAAATCAAACGCTATACCCATCGGTATTTGTGAGGATGTGCCTATTGTGGTTGCAAACGTTACTATCTTAACGAACTTTGTTATTCTTGATATTCCCGAGGACGATAGTATGTCGATCATCCTTGGTAGACCCTTTTTGAATACTACAGGGGATGTTATTGATTGTAACAAAGTCAATGTCACTTTTCATGTTAATGGTAATGAGCATACGATACACTTTCCGAAGAAACAACCTTAAGTTCATAGTATCAATTCTATTGGAAAATTTACAACTATTACTATTGGAGGTTTTGAATTTCCTCTTCCTACTGTCGAAAAGAAATATGATATTCTTATTGTTGGGGACATGTGTATCCCCGTTGAGGTAACCTAGTGTTATTCAAAAATTCTCCGGTTTCATGTTATTCGAAAGAAGTTTGTTGATAAGACCTGATCGACCTTGTTAATGGATTCCTTTTGATGGGCATGAGATGGATGAATTTATAAAGCACAATTTTATATACCTACATTTTACTTTCTGTTATTTAGATTAAATAAAGCAAAAATAGTATTTTCTGTCTATTTTCAGAATTATCTGTGCAATAAAAAATGTCCCAAAAATAAAAGTTCTGCAAATGCCCTGAAAATTTAGTATGATTTTTTATAGAATACTAGCACATATGCCTGTGCGTTGCAGCGGGAGAGAAATTATTGTGCCCACTGTCCATCGAAACTACCGTCATCATGGCATAATAACATCTGAAAGTGCCACCTAAATATGTTTGTACATTGCAAGAGGAGAAAGAATCACCTCACTCTCCTATCCCAGTAAGCAAGTGATGATTTAAGCCTAAACACGGCCTAGAACATAAGAGATAATTTGATTTATGATACACATCAATTATTTCCAGATGAATAAAAATTGGGTGCTTTCACCATCTTTGCAAAAGGCTACTTTGCATGACTATTCAACAATCAATACTATAGAAAAGCTAACCTTGATTGATCAATGTGAGCTTGCACGGGTAGTTGTTCAGTTACTCATTTGCATATACAAGATATGCAAATTAGCATAAGTAAGTATCAGTTTTCCTGAAAGCACGATGAAAATAATAATATGATTTTGGCCTTGAAGATGAGCAAGAAAAAGGTAATCATCCTTCAAGATGAACAAAGAATGATAACGTGCATGCTAATCTGCATTGCACTGAGAGGATCCCAATCCTTGCAAAATATTTCTCTAGCATGTTTCGAGTTATGCAAAATCCATATCATGTCACATAGAAATACATGAGCCAATGAAAAAAGGGAATTGCAGGAATATGAAAATACCTCATTTTCTCCTCCTTATAAAACAATTACTTATTGTGTAGTCAGTTTAGCTATGAAAACCTGATGCATGGACGCTCGAATAGGAAAAGCAGAAAAGAAAAATCAAGCAACTATTAATAAAAGACTGACTTGAATCATTGAAGCTAGAGTTGTGCACATGTTAGTTGAATCACGTGCAAGTTCTCAGGGAGCAATTAATCGAGCCATGTAGTCGCCCCGAATCGATCCACCAGCCTGCTTGACATGTACTCATGTGTTTAGCTGGGAAAGAATCAAGCTAGTCGGCACCCTACAGCTCGTAGCTAGTTCGGACTCCCATGTATATTTTTTGGGTCAGTTTACGACGTGTGGCCGGCCACTTCGCTTTTGTTTCAATTAAGTTTCCTTTAAAGGTACATCCTGGTTTCGTTCATATTGTCCCGATTTTCTTTGTTTGCACGTATGTTTGTCACAAACGGACAAAACTAAAAAATAGTGCACATAAAAATACTCAAAACTGGTGTGAACTGTTGTTGCATGTGCCATTATGCATAATGCAGAGAGTGAGTGAGAGAGAGAGGAGGAGGAGGACAGGGAGGAGAGGATCATGTCCAAGTGCCATCTCTACATTTTCAATTTTCATCATCGCTATGTGTTCACAACCCAGAAACCTCAGTTCACCTACTATGGCACTGCCCGGAGGCGTGGCGGATCTGTAGCACTACCGCCGGCAGGTACGGCTGCGCCACCCTCGACCCGAACACTTGGCGGGATAGCAACCGCTCAGAGACATTCTGGTCTCATATCCTCAACACCACATCTGTTGAGCATCAGAAAGGTGTCCGGTCTCTCACCATACTCATCTCATGGGAGATTTGGCTCGAATGCAACCGCAGAGTGTTCCAGAAGAAGATAGCCACGCCCTCGACCATCCTCCAGGAAGTTTGGGGATCCTTGGAATCATGGAGACTGGCGGGAGCAAGATGCATGCAGCACACCTTTGGGGTTCCGATGTGAGAGAGCGCCCTACCCACTGTGTTCCCTAGAGCCTCATTCTTTTCTCTGAACTTATTCCTTCAGACTGTGGGTACGACCTTGTAAATATTGCTCCCTACCTCACAATATAAAAAGCCAGCAGTTGCTGGTAGTTTCAAAAATAATAATACTCAAGACGGGACGAAATAAAGCGGAACCAAACCAAAAATATTTATTCCCTTTAATAGTAGGTATAGATTGCACATGCTAACTTAAATTCATGTGTACATAACTATAGTTATGCGTAACTTTTTCTATTTTTTTGAATTTCTATCTTTTAATCTCAACCGTAAAAATCAAGATCTTTTTTCGTGGGGGCGTAAAATTAAGATCAATGGACCATATTTTTATGCTGAAAGTATACAAATAAAAATAATATATTCATTTTTTAGATGTATGGTGACCTATGACCTCTAATTTTCTATAACACAGCTATGACCATGCAAAAATTTAGCAACACAGACGTGTATAAGTGGGAGTCTATCTGGGAAAAGAAAGTGGAAGTCTATCATGAAATAGTTGGCTTTGTGAACAGCCAATTCAAGAGAGGACGTCCATTGTAGCACAGATAATGTTATTATGTGCCTTACCCTTTTTTGACCGAGTGAAGAATTGTCTTCGGTTTGCTATTCCTTGTATACATATGTTTGTACTTTCCCTTTTACGTTTAGAGTTCGGATGTGGTTAGTACATCTTTTTTTCCTAATATATGTATACGTGACCATGGCTATAGGTGTTTTAGAGTCCGGACGTAGGGACATGCCTAGTACTTTTTTTCTAGTACGTGATCATGGCTATACGTGTCATGTGTACTAATAATGTTGTGTGTAACCTTTTCAAAAAAACTCAAAACGGAACGAAACAAAGTGGAACCAAACCAAGAATATCTATTCACTTTAATAGTAGATATAGATTTTAGAATTTCTGGCACTGAACATGCACCAGGGGGCTACACGAGTGGGCCACACGAGTGGAGGGCGTGCCCTACCCCCTGGGTGCGCCCCCTACCTTGTAGGTCCCAGGTAGGTCCCCTTCACTTATTCCAGCACCCATCCACTTTGTGTTCCTTCAGAAAAAATAATCCCGTAGCTCAAACCCGTATTCTTGCTCATCTTGCTGTCATTTTTGATCTCCTTGTGCAAACCTCCATTTGCAAAACTATTTTGGGGGATTGTCCTTCGGTATGTGACTCCTTCAATGGTCCAATAGTTTTTGTTCTCGTGCTTTATTGACTGCAAATTTTTGCTGTTGTGGTGACCTTGTTCTTGAGCTTGCATGTCAAATTTATATGGTTCAAAGTAGTTTTGATGCATGATATAGCCTCTAGGCACTTGTGGGAGTAGTTGCTATTAATCTTCTTGAGTTTGGTTCACTTTCATTTTGAGTTACTAAAATTTTTAGAAATTTTTCAGAGGAAGAAGAATGTTTAGGAAAATGTACCAAGGTGGCTCCTTGAGGAAGCAAGCACCGAGGCTCGCGATACGTGAGCCGGACCTTGAACCACCAAGGGAAGCTCAAGTGCGTCCTTGTGAATGGTCGTCGGATGAATTCATGGTTCATGCAAGTTTCAAGGATGAGTTCGATACATATGTACAAAATGCCGGCCTTGACGACTTTGTGTCAGATAAGTGCCGACAATACTATCACCTCACCGATTCCTTTGTGCGGAGGTTTAAATTTACATCCCAGCGCAATACTCATATTGTCCTGTTTGATCTTTATGATAAATCTTATACCATGGACTAGGAATATTTTAGTGATGCATGCAAAATTCCACAATGGGGTATTCTTAGTCAGCCTCGTAAGGCTGAATACAATGATTTCCTTGCTAGCATCACCATGGGAGAAACTAGAAATATCACACAAGCTACCATAGGGAGCATTCACTTTCCTGCCATACTTATTTTGCTCTCTTTATAGGTAGATGCATTAATGGTAAGCATGAGCATTGCCACCTTTGCGTTCCAGATCTTAGTGTCCTCAAGTGTGCGGTGTTAGGTGATAAGCGATATAACTCGGGGGCTATTATTGGGAGGAGGTTACACCTTAATGATAAAGATGGAGATTTATTTGGTAGGATTTATGCAACTCGTTTAGCTAATTATCTTGGTATACCCATAAGAGGGAATGACATTGAGTTGCCACCTGCTTTTCTAGATTATAATGCTATGGTACACTACCAGTTTCTTGAGAGGAACGAATAGTCCCTCCAGTACCGACTAATCTTTGATAGACAGCGTGATGTCCATATTACCCTGCTCCTGCCTTCTTTAACTTTCAAGTAAAAGGGAGATATTTTATAACCAAAGAGGAGGCAAACGAGTATGAGAGAGAAGAGGAGGCCGCTTGCCTCCATGAAGCATCTCGCCAAGCGGTAGCTGCTGCTGCACAACACAACCCCAACTACGATTTCGGATACAATCCGGGCCAGTCGTGGCCCTAGACCAACTTAGGCCAAAAGCCTAAGCTTGGGGGAGTATGTATTTCTCACCGACATTACTTTCATGTTCACACACTCATTCCAGTTGTCGGTGTTCATACTTTTTCATTGTATTATCCATGTTAGTTTATTTCTTTTTCTCGCTTTCTTCTTGTGTGTGTTTGAAAAACTTTGAGAATAGCCAAAAAAATAGTTTTAGTTTCTTTTTAGGTTTCCTTTCCATTTTATTAAGTAGTAGTATTAAATAAAACCCAAAAAGAGTTCTAATTCTTCTTTTGATTGTTGGGAGCTTTCCCGTGTAAATAGTTTTTCTCGTTCTTGTTTTACTTTCTTCAGAAAACAAAAACTCCAAAAACATTTCAGTGTGTTTCTTTGAAATTCTTTTCTTTGGGGGTCGAGAGGAGAAGACCACGATGAAAATGTTTAGTGGCTCTCATTTGCATTATTGTTGATCTAACAAAGAGCTCATATTACCTTATCTTCTCCTTTGAATAAATGTTTGCAAATTCCAGCTTAGTCCAATGCACGTGCACTATTATAATTATCCACACCGTTCGGCCGTGCAAGTGAAAGGCAATAATGAAGATATATGATGAAATGATTGAGATGAGGAAAAGCTGGTATGAACTCTACCTATCTTGTTTTTGTAAATGTGATTAGTTCATCATTCCTAATTCAGTCTATTATGAATGAAACATGTTTGCAATGACAATTAGAGATTATAGTCACTCGTGCCATGCTTAATTAGCTAGGAGTTTATAATGGTTTACCTTGCGCGCCAACATGCTTTTAAAATGGTTGTGATGTGGTATGATAGGATGGTATCCTCCTTTGAATGATTTAAGTGGCTTGACTTGGCACATGTTCACCCATGCAGTTGAAACAAAATCAACATAGCCTCCACGATATTTATGTTCATGGTGATTTATATCCTACTCATGCTTGCACTCAATGTTGGTTAATCTCAATGCATGTTTATGACTGTTGTCGCTCTCTAGTTGGCCGCTCCTCAATTCCTTGCTAGCCTTCACTTGTACTAAGCGGGAATACTGCTTGTGCATCCACTTCCATAAACCCAAAGTTGTTCCATATGAGTCCACCATAGCTACCTATATGTGGTATTTACCCGCCGTTCCAAGTAAATTTGCATGTGCCAAACTCTAAACCTTCAAATGATAATCCGTTTTGTATGCCCGAATTGCTCATGTGGCGACTGAGGGCTGTTAGTATCTTCCATGCTAGGTGGGTTATTCTCACGATGAGTGGACTCCGCTCGTCATTCATGAGAAAATGGCTGGTAATCGGGATACCCAGTTCCATGCTCAAATCAAATCAAAATATAATTGCAAACAAAACTCCCCCAGGATTGTTGTTAGTTGGACGGTACCTGTTGTTTCAGACCAGCCGTGGAATGTGCTTGTTGGTGGTGGGGGATTATAAACTTTACCTTTATGTTTGGGAACTGCCTATAATGTATCTAGTATGGAAGATACCGAGATCTCTTGATTGTTATGTTGACAATGAAAGCATACCGCTCAAAATATTATTTATCTCTATTTTAAAACTCGAGCTCTGGCACCTTTGCAAATCCCTGCTTCCCTCTACGAAGGGCCTATCTGTTTACTTTTATTGTTGATTCATCATCCCCTTATAAAAAGCACCAGTTAGATAGCACCATTGTCATTTGTATGCATTGTTATTAATTTATATTGAGTATGACTGTGACTGGATCTCTTTTACCATGAACTACAATGTATAGTTAGTACTTGATCTTCAGGGGTGCTCTGCATTTATGTTTTGCGGTCTCAGAAAGGGCTAGCGAGATACTAGCTTGTTATATCATATCATGATTGTTTTGAAAAAGTGTTGCCATCCGAGATTTATTATTATTGCTCGCTAGTTGATTATGCCATTGATATGAGTAAATGTGAGACCTAAATGTTATTGTGAATATGGTTAGTTCATAATATTTGCTGAAAACTTGAATGCTAGCTTTACATATTTGCAACAACAAGATCAAATAGAGTTTGTAAAAGTTTTTCTTTATCACTTTCAGTTTGTCAACTGAATTGCTTGAGGACAAGCAATGGGTTAAGCTTGGGGGAGTTTATACGTCTCCATCGTATCTACTTTTCCAAACTCTTTTTCCCTTGTTTGGACTCTAATTTGCATGATTTGAACGGAACTAACCCGGACTGACGCTATTTTCAGCATATTGCCTTGGTGTTATTTTTGTGCAGAAATAAAAGTTCTCGGAATGACCTGAAAATTCACGGAGAATACTTTTGGAATAAATAAAAAATATTGGCGAAAGAATCAACAGAGAGGGACCCACCGGCTGTCCACAAGGGTGGCGTGCCCACCCCCCTTGGGCGCGCCCCCTGTCTTGTGGGTCCCCTGGACCTCCACCAACCTCAACTCCAACTCCATATATTCACATTCGGGGAGGAAAAATCAGAGAGAAGGATTCATCGCGTTTTACGATATGGAGCCGCCGTCACCCCCTGTTCTTCATCGGGAGACCAGATCTGGAGTCCGTTCGGGGCTCTGGAGAGGGGAAATTGTTGCTATCATCATCACCAACCTTCCTCCATCACCAATTTCATGATGATCACTGCCGTGCATGAGCAATTCCATTTTAGGCTTGCTGGACCGTCATGGGTTGGATGAGATTTATCATATAATCGAGTTAGTTTTGTTAGGGTTTGATCCCTAGTATCCACTATATTCTGAGATTGATGTTGCTATGACTTTGCTATGCTTAATGCTTGTCACTAGGGCCCGAGTGCCATGACTTCAGATCTGAACCTATTATGTTTTCATGAATATATTTGTGTTCTTGATCCTATCTTGCAAGTTATAGTCACCTACTATGTGTTATGATCCGGCAACCCCAGAGTGACAATAGTCGGGACACTTCTCGGTGATGATCGTAGTTTGAGGAGTTCATGTATTCACTAAGTGCTAATGCTTTGGTCCGGTTCTTTATTAACAGGAGGCCTTAATATCCCTTAGTTTCCATTAGGACCTCGCTTCCACGGGAGGGTAGGACAAAAGATGTCATGCAAGTTCTTTTCCATAAGCACGTATGCCTATATTCGTAATACATGCCTACATTATATTGATGAATTGGAGCTAGTTCTGTGTCACCCTATGTTATAACTATTGCATGATGAATGCCATCCGACATAATTATCCATCATTGATCCATTGCCTACGAGTTCGTTTCATATTGATCTTTGCTAAGTTACTTTTCTGTTTCCACTGTTACGATTGTTACAAAACTGCTACTGCTACTTTTGCCATTATTACCGTTACTTCCATACTACTTTGCTACTAAATACTTCACTACAGATATTAAGTCTTTCAGGTGTGTTTGAATTGACAACTCAGCTGCTAATACTTGAGAATATTCTTTGGCTCCCCTTGTGTTGAATCAATAAATTTGGGTTGAATACTCTACCCTCGAAAACTGTTGCGATCCGTTGTACTTGTGGGTTATCATAATGACAAGTGAATAAACACCCATAGTGAGAAAAACCCGCTTAGCATGGAAGATACTGACCACCCCCTGCCGCTTCATGAGCGGTACGGGCACACAAACAGATGTTCATTTGAAGATGTAGAGATGGCACATGCAAATTTACTTGGAACGGCATGGTAATATTGTATATAGGTAGGTATGGTGGACACTCATGGAAGAAACTTGGCTCAGGGATTTTGGATGCACAAGTAGTATTCCCGCCTAGTAAAGAAATTTTGGCTAGCAAAAGATTGTAAACAAGCACCACATGTTGGAGGATCCATAACAATATAACTTCTATAAATATATATGCAATGATAACTCATTATGTTGTCTTCCTTGTCCAACTTCAACTAATTTGCTCAAGTATGAAAATAATTAATGGGTATTCACAATCATAAAAGATGTCCAACATAACATATTTGTATGTGAAAGTTCTCTCCTCATACTAGTCATTCATGAATTGCTTGTATGACCAACATTGTGATTGTCAAGATTCTATAGATTTTACTTTATAAACCCAATGTGAAACTACTAATAGGCATGAAACAAGTATATGAAGCACATATAATTTCAAATTTATGATATTCAATTCATTCAACAATTTACTCATAGGATATAAGTGAAGAATGAGAATAAATGACAAACTACTCCAAAAAGGTATAAGTGAAGATCAATGACTAGTTAAATAATTAAGTAGTTATGTGAGGACTCTCTCTCATTTAATTTTTTTTGGATCTTAAGTATTTTATTCAAATATTAAACAAATATGAAATACATTCCAAGAATATCACATCTCATGCAAAGAAGCAAAAACTTAGGCTCAACTGATACTAACCAATAATTGTTGATGAAGAAAGGCGGGATGCCTATCAGGGCATCCCCAAGCTTAGATGCTTGAGACTTTTTGGAATATTATCTTGGGATGCCTTGGCATACCCAAGCTTGAGCTCTTGTGTCTCCTTAATTCCTCTCATATCACAGTTTCCCTAAATCTCAAAAACTCTGTCCACACAAAACTCAACAAGAACTCGTCAGATAAATTAGTATAAATCAACGCAAAACCTTATCATTCTCTACTGTAAAAAATGACTAAAATTAATATTGAACATTGCAAACTAAATTCCCCTACATATTTAATACTCCTATCCTCAAATAGAATCATTAAACAAGCAAACATAATAACAGTCTATCTAAACAAAGTAGTCTGTAAAGGACGCAAGAAGGTTCATACTTATTTAACTCCAAAAATTCTAAAAATTTATCACACTATATAAAATTTGTCATAGCTTAATGTAAGCAAATGCTAATAAAATAAAATGACGCTCCAAGCAAAACTCATATCATGTGACGAATAAAAATATAGCTCCCAGTGAGGTTACCGATATTGTTGAGATGAAAGAGGGGATGCCTTCTGGGGCATCCCCAAGCTTGGGCTCTTGGGTCTTCCTTAGATATTACCTTGGGGTGCCTTGGGCATCCCCAAGCTTAGGTTCTTGCCACTCCTTATTCTCCTCATATCGATATCTCACCCAAAACTTGAAAACTTCATTCACACAAAACTTAACGGAACTACGTGGGATAGGTTAGTATGATAAAGTGCAAATCATTCACTTTGGTACCGTCAAAGGAAAGATTCATAATTGTTTCCACATAATTTCTACTGTACTATATCATTTCCACAATTTATATTGACCAATATAAGCCATAGAAACTATAAAACAAGCAAACTACACATTGAAAACAGAATTTGTCAAAAACAAAACAATATGTAGTGATTCGAACAATGACCATACTTATGTAGCTCCAAAAATTCTGAAAAAATTAGAACAAAGTAGGAAATTTGTTATAAATAATGTGTATTTTTTTAGAAATTTATCACATCCCATTGAATTATGGTAATTCCAGGACTTGGCATAAAAGTTTTTATTTTTGCACAGAATCGAGTCAACTATCATCCACATTATCCCAAAGACTTTACTTGGAACTTTATTGAAACAAAAGCTATAAAACATGATTGATACAATAGCTTAGTAATGTGAACACACAAAAATAGTAGGGGTAAATGTTGGGGTGTCTCTCAACAAGCATTTTTCTTGAATGCCTTTTTAGCTGGGCATGATGATTTCAATGATGCTCACATAAAAGTAAAGAATTGAAACATAACGGGAGCATCATGAATCACATGGCAAGCACATTTAAGCCTAACCCAATTCTTGTGCATAGGAAATTTGTGAGCAAACAATTTATGGGAGCAAGAATCAACTAGCATAGGAAGGCAAAACAAGCATGACTTCATAACTTTCAACACATAGAGAGGAAACTTGATATTATTGAGATATGTAAAAGCATATGTTTCTCTCTCATAATAATTTTCGGTAGCATAATGAATGAATTCAACAATATAACTATCACATAAAGCATTCTTTTCATGACCCACAAGCATAGAAATTTTATTACTCTCCACATAAGCAGATTTATTCTCATGAATAGTAGTGGGAGCAAACTCGACAAGATAACTATCATGGGATACTTTTTACATAATCAATTTGAGCTTAAAATGATCATGACAAGATCTATGGTAACCATTATTATTTATATCATAAGTTTCATCACAATAATCATCATAGATAGCAACTTTGTTCTCATAATAATCAATTGAAACCTCTTCCGGAATAGTGGAATCATTACTAAATAAAGTCATAACCTCTCCTAATCCACTTTTATCATTGTAATAATATTCAACACCCTCCAAAATAGTGGGATCATTATTATCTAAAGCTGGCACTCTTCCAAACCCGCTTTCATAAATATTGCAATCATCATAGATAGGAGGCATGCAATCATCATAACAAATTTGCACATCAAATCTTGGGGGACTAAAAATATCATCTTCATCAAACATAGCATCCTAAGCTTATGACCTTGCATATCAATAGCATCATGGATATTCAAAGAATTCATACTAACAACATTGCAATCATGCTCATCATTCAAAGAGTTTATGCCAAATATTTTATCGAACTATTCTTCTAACACTTTGGGACAATTTTTCTGAACCATCATTATCAGGAAAGACATTATAGAGATGAAGTATGTGAGGCAACCTCAATACTCCCTCCATTTTTATATACAAGGCCACAAACTCAAATTACAAGTATCAAGATAAAAATTAATGTGTGCTTTACATGTCAATTTGTTTTCTTGATTACCGGATTAATTAATAGGGTGCATGCACATTAGAGGAAATTGAGTGGCCAGGAGGGAGAAGTAGTTGAGGGTGTCATTATCATCCACTACATGCATGCTAGTAATTAAACCATGGGTTACTAGTACGAGAAAACATCATTAATATTTGCCTCGATTACTGTTGGTGGCCTTGTATAGATGCAAAATGTGTTTTTCATAGTGGCCTTGTATACAAAAATGGAGGAAGTGCCATTTTTGTAGTTTTATTTTATAAATCAAACTAGTGATAAATCAAGAAACTAAAAGATTCAATTGCAAGATCTAAAGATATAACTTCAAGCACTCACCTCCCCGGCAACAGCGCGAGAAAAAAACTTGATGTCTACTACACAACTTATTCTTATAGACTCGTGTTGGGCCACCAAACGCGGAGTTTTGTAGGACAATAGCATTTTTTCTCAAGTGGATGACCTAAGGTTTATCAATCCGTTGGAGGCGTAGGATGATGATGATGCCTCTCTCAAACTACCCTTCAATCAAATACGAGAAATCTCTTGTGTCCCCAACACACCCAATACAATGGAAAATTGTATAGGTGCACTAGTTTGAAGAAGAGATGGTGATACAAGTGTAGTATGGATAGTAGAAATAGGTTTTCTTAATATGAAAATATAAAAACAGCAAGGTAGCAAGTGATAAAATGGAGCACAAACGGTATTGCAATGCTTAAAAACAAGGCCTAGAGTTCATACTTTCACCAGTGCAATCGCGACAAAGAGTCACTCCAAAGTTCTTATCGAGCGGAGAACATAAAATGAAATTGTTTGTAGGGTACAAAACCACCTCAAAGTTATCCTTTCCGATAAATCTATTGAGCTATTCCTATAAGTTTCACTAACAGACCTAGAGTTCATACTAAAATAACACCATATGATACACATCAACCAACTCTAATGTCACCTAGATACTCCAATGTCACCACAAGTATCTGTGAGTTGATTATTTGATATGCATCAAACAACTTAAGATTCATAATATTCAATCCAACACAAAAAACTTCAAAGAGTGTCCAAAGATTTCTATGGAGAAAGTAGGATGAAAACGTGCATCAACCCCTATGCATAGATTACCCTAATGTCACCTCGGGAATCCGCAAGTTGGATGCCAAAACATACATCAAGTGAATCAATATAATACCCCATTGCCACCACGGGGATTCATATGCAAGACATATATCAAGTGCTCTCAAATCCATAAAATATTCAATCCGATAAAGCGAAATCTCAAAGGGAAAACTCAATTCATCACAACAAGATAGAGAGGGAGAAACACCATACGATCCAACTATATTTACAAAGCCCACGATACATCAAGATAGTGGCATCAAGAACATGAGAGAGAGAGATTAAACACACATCTACTGGTACAAACCCTCAGCCCGATCGATCTAACCAAGAGTTCATACTAAAATAACACCATATGATATGCATCAACCAACTCTAATGCCACCTAAATACTCCAATGTCACCACAAGTATCCATGATTTAATTATACGATACGCATCAAACAATTTCAGAATCATAATACTTGATCCAACACAAAGAACCTCAAAGAGTGCCCCAAGATTTCTACCAGAGAAACAAGGACGAAAACGTTCATAAACCCCTATGCATATATTACCCCAATGTCACCTCGGGAATCCGCGAGTTGAGTGCCAAAACATACACCAAGTGAATAAATATAATACCACATTGTCACCATGGGTATTCATATGCAAGACATCCATCAAGTGTTCTCAAATCCATAAAAGTATTCAATCCGATAATAGTGAAACCTCAAAGGTAAAAACTCAATTCATCACAACAAGATAAAGAGGGAGAAACACCATACGATCCAACTATATTAACAAAGCTCGCGGTACATCAAGATCATGCCAAATCAAGAACAAGAGAGAGAGAGAGATAGAGAGATCAAACACATAGGTACTAGTACATACCCTCAACCCCGAGGGTGAACTACTCCCTCCTGTCATGGTGACCACCGGGATGATGAAGATGGCCTCCGATGATGATTTCCCCCTCTCGCAGGGTGCCATAGAAGGCCTCCAGATGAGATCGCTTCGGCACAGAGGCTTGCGGTGGCGGAGCGGAAGTTCTAGGTTTCTTTCTGGGATTTTTGGTATTTATAGGAATTTTTGGCGTTGGTTTCACGTCAAGGGGGGCCAGGAGGGAGCAACAAGCCTGCTCCACATGTCCTATGGGGGAGGTCCCCCTCCCAGGTTTCTCGCTTCCTCGTGAGGCTTCTGGTCATTCCTCGAAGCTTCGGGGGTCTCTTTTGGTCCACATATAATCGCCGTAAATTTTCAGCCATTCCAAGAACTTTTATTTTTGCACAAAAAACTACACCACAGTAGTTCTGTTGACAACAACGTCAGTCCGGCTTTGTTCCATTCAAATCGTACAAAAACCATATATTTTTTATAAACATGGCATGAATACTTCATAAATTATAGATACGTTGGAGATGTATCAGTTTCGTCGAGCCCCCTCAAATGTGTCACCGTCCACCCGGACATCCAATTAAACCGACTGAAGTAAACTTCAGGAGCGCAATGGGATGAGCTCAACGCTACTCTACGGATTAACTTTGGTCCTTCTTCTAGTCTCCAAGGCGTGAGTCTCATAAACTTGGACTTAGAGATGGCCTGTGTTGGCATTCCCCGGGGATCATGAGTAGCATCTCTCCGGAGAGTCAACCCACATGCCAGCATCGCCACTCGATTTTCATGGCACGTCCACATTCTGACCGCTAGTCTATCTCTTCTGAGAGACATAGTAGTGACACCAAGTTTTACCCAGCAATCAACATGACCCGATTAGTCGGGAAATTCTAGTCCAGAATCCGTAGTGGTTTCGCTCAGGTCACGGTCAACTAACACTTGGCGGAGGATTCTGAGTGCTTCTACAACACTCGCATCAAGGATTCGCGCAGCGCCGCCGGGGCCGCGACGAAGGAGGCGTCATCGTCATCGCGGACAGCGACGACGACGACGCGCCGCTGCCACCAGCCCGCGTTGGCGACGCCGGTCAGGGGTCCACCAGGGACGACCGCGTCAAGGAGAAGCCCGACGATGGCGGCGATGGTGGCGACGACGGCGACTACTCCGCGTTCAGCCAGTTTCTTTTTTAATTAGATATATTATGTAATAAAAATCCACGACTATTATGTAATATATGCCGAACTTCGTCGAACTTTGCCGAAATTTGCTATATTTTTGCCTTTTTTAAACACGCCTAGGACGGCCCGGGGGCAAGCGGCTAGGGACCAACTTGTCCCAAGCCGATTTTTTGCGCTGGCTCACCCCCAGGCGAGGATTTTAGACGCCCCCTGGGGGGCCAACGGCTGGAGATGCTCTTACAGCTCCCACGTAAGGGGAGTAACTCGCTAGGTACGACAACTAGTACAAACGGGGATACTCGTACCACCGATTGTCTTCTCCGAAGGATTTCAATAAGAAAACTAGCAGCCACTCAATCCTCCTGGAAAGAATCTTTGTTTTTTTTATGATGCAACAAACAAGCCAAAATTCCGTAGTTAAATGGACATGACATTGTAAGTCTACATACGTTTTTCTTGTTATTGTGTTTATAAAATTTTACGAACCAATGGAGGCCAAGATTCCATATGTCATGACATCTTATTCCTCCGTTGTTTAAATCCATAGAACCAAGGAGACCTTAATCCTTCAAATCAAAGGGAATTATGGGTCATGCTCTTGGTTCTCTAGAATTATGGAACAAAAGGGTAGAACTTTTTTATAGAGCAAAAGTCAGGACTATTCCATATCGAAACAATGTCACGCACTATGGAAATCATGCTAGTAGAATTAAGAGCAGTGCTGCTACACACGACAGTGCTCAGCCGATCCTTGCATGATCCTACTAATCTAACCATGCATTCATGGGACAAAATGAAGTAGAACCGCTGGATGAAGCATCGTCCGTCAATCGGCCAGTTAAGTATCGTCTGCATAGTACTTTCGAATTAAGAGACCACGCCTGATAAAATTACAAGCAGGGATTATTATGTGCTCAAAGCAAGTTGACCTTGTGCACGCCATAGTACTCCTACTACCCTTTTTCCCGAGCATTATAGTACTCCTACTACCTAGTACTATAGAATTGCTAGTAGTACGATCGAGTAGTACTAGTAACAAATTGATCCAGTTAGTAGTCCTACGTAGCTTAGGTAGGCACGTACACTAGCTGTGGCGATGTGCACATCGATGACAAGTCATCCATCAATGCCAGGATTTATTTCGAGCAACCTGCTCATAACTGGCAAAGATTCTGTTCCTGGAAATAGAGTGCTCCTCCATCCAATTCCAAGTTCCCAATGGCCCAAGGGAAAACCCTAGATTAGCTAGCAACAAAGCCCTGCGGCGTGTGCAGGCATTCAGGGCGCTTTCGCATCCGGTACAAAGACAAGCACGCATACTTGTGGCAATATAACCACCTTCACCAGGCATCCATCGATCATCAGCCACCTGCTGGTAGAGGAGTACCTTTCTCACGCTGCATGTGGTGGTCCTCTCCCTCTAGCCCGGAGCTCGGTTTCTTCTCTTCCTTTTGGCGCGCATGGCATTAGTACTGCGTGGTGACCACGTAGGTAAAGCTTGCAAGTCGATGGCAGTTATTAGAAGAAAGAAGCACCTAGACTAGGTCGATCTATCTGCTGGTCGATCGCTGCGAGCAATTTTCTTCTAGCTAGTGTGTGTGGTCCAGGCCAAGGGCAGTAGTATGCATACATTTATATTTACTGGAAATGCATGCGTTTCTTTACACGCGTGACAAACAAAAGCCGTTGCTGCTGCCAGGATTGGAGTAGCTTGCTGGCTAGCTAGCGTGTGTTGATATGCTGATCAGCTCGCCTCTGGGCTGACTGCTGCTACATGCTTGTAGCTTGTAGGAGTAGCTTGTAGCTTGTATAGTAGTAGGTAGGAGTAGCTGTATGGCGCATGCAGTGGATTAAAATATTAGTAGAATCTCTCGATCAACAATGAAAAGCATCGAGATGCAGCTTTATACAGGCATGCGCGCGTATGCATGCAGCATGCTGTGTATGTGCACGCTCGTGTACAGTGGAGATCTCGCGAGATATGTACTCCTCTCCCACCAAGCACCGTCTCGGTCGGTAGCAACAATTTGTGGCGATGGTACCAACCAGACCCGATGAATGAAGTTCACATACCAAGGACCAGGCACGCATGCACTGTAGTGATGGTTTCGGTAGTAAAAATATACTAACACTTACATAGTATACAGTTTGATGTCGAAGGAAATATGAGAAAAATAGTTGGTGCCCGTCCCGGCATCGGCTCACATTTAACAGACAGGGGAGGCGCGTCCGCGGTTGAGGCATCGCTGTTGGGTTTCCGCTGCCATCTGATCTGATCAGTATATGGATAGTCCGTGGATCGAGGATCCATGCGGTGCAGGCAGGCACGCCGCAGCGGCAAGCACCGCGCGCGGCATGCATTGCGCGATATGGAACCTGCAGTAATCAATACGAGTAACCATTAACCGAGGCGGGCGAGCATGCGCGTCTCGTATAGCCTGCCTGCGACTGCCCTTCACACGGATCGATCCATCGAGATCGGCTAGCTGCTCGCTGCTGGTAGAGAGAGTACGCTGGACCGTTGCATGCGCATCAGCTAGCTAGCTATAGCTACTCTACCCACCTAGCCCTAGGAGTAGGAGTAGCTCTCTCTCTCTCTCCCTGGCTATGTTAATGGCGGTCCTGCTCTAGCTAGGACGTCTAGCTAGGAGTAGATGCTTAGGTAGGTAGGTGGGTAGCTGCTGTCGATCCTGCTCGCAAGTGGCAGCTGAAAACGAGTATTCTGATCGAGCCCTAGGCGTCCCTCCCTATCTCTCTATCTGCACTGCGCATCCACAGCGCAGATGGGTCGACGCAGCGATTGGCAAATTAAATTCTGCCTGCCAGGCAGCTCCATCGACCGGCGTCGCTGTCTCTGCACCGCGCGTCGCCTCGACGGGCAAAGACGGTGACCGGAGCCGCACGGCACACCACTCCACGCGCGTGCCGCCGACACCACATTCTTTTTAAAACAAAAACCTAGCTTCTTTGAACACGGCATAATTGAAGTTACTCAAGAATACATTCATCCTATAGATGCACGCACGTACACTGTATTCCTACGAGCACCTTCGAAAGACCAAGTCAAGATAGTATGTTGAGATTTTACAAAATCACTATAGACACGTCGTACTCGATGGAAACGTTTTCTCCCAGTGAACAAACTTCACCGGAAGTTAAATATATCCATAGCGAGCACCAATGTGAGGTCTTAAATTCTAATGGGCTGAAGATACGACTATCTTCTTAACCATTCAATTACAGATTGATTCGTAAAACCTAGCTTTATTAACATAAAGATGCACGCCGGCGCAACAAACTTGTTTTGCGTGCAAAGGATTGGACATGGAAAAGAAGGGATGGCCAGTTAAATTCAGAATTTTCTATAGGACGCTCTTTACATCCGCCAATTCTAGCGGTGTCATATTTGCCGTCCGTGAGCGTCAAACTTGAGAGCTCCTATTTGCCGTCGCAAGCGGCTAATAGTCGATCCTTCGCTGAAGGAGGCGCTAATGGGACGGCCCATTCATCCCACAATATGTTTTTCTATTTTCCTATATATATGTATAACCCTACTAAAAATAGAAACATATATTTTAGAAAATTGTTCAGTACTATGTGCTTATAAAAAAAGTACAGCGTATATTAAAAAAGTTTACCATGTATTGTTTGCAATTTTTTGTTTACCGTGTATTGAAAAAACTGTTCAATACGTATTAAAAGAATGTTTGATGTGTACAACTAAAATGTCCATTATATATTAAAAATGAGCGACGTGTACGAAACATACTCATCATATATACTAAAACAGAATTGATGAATATGAAAAAAAAAGTTGACCATGTATTAAAAGTTGTTCAATGTGTATTAGAAAAATGTTCATCGTACATCATAAATAAGCAATGTGTATATGTGTAATGTTCAATGTATACTAGAAATGTTCATTGTGAATTTTAGAAATATTCACTATATTAGAAAAGATGTACACTGTATATTGCAGCGGGTAAATAAAGGACAAAAATTAAAAAGTACAAAACCCAAATACAGAAAAAGAAAAGAAAAATAAATTCTAAAAAAACAATAATAAATGAAACAGAGGGCAAAAAGAGAAAAACAGAAACAAGAAAAGAAAATGGAAATGAAAACAACAACAGCCAGCGAAGGAAGGACACTTGAGACGGCCCATTCGTACATGCCCTTCGGCGAAGATCCGCTATTTGACTGAAATCACTAGTTAAGGTTTACCCCCTTACAAAGATTACTCCCATCTTCTCACGTGCTGACAAAATATGCGGCACTTGTCAAAACCTGGGATTTTTTTTTAGATTTGTGTATTCTAACGTTTTATCCTTTGAACCATGCGTCCAAATCGAGAACCATTCATCACATTGGATTTCTCGTGTCGAGATGTTCGAAATTAGATCCTATGCTAATAGATTTCGACTCACTTTTTCACCCAAAAAAACCCTGGGAAACGAAAAAAAAAAAGAGCTAGAAGCATCATTTTTTTCACCACTTTTTCTCTTTTCGAGAAGCAATTTGTGCTTCCATGAGATGGAAATGTATGCTATTAGTGGAAGCACACACAAAAACACATAGAAATAAAATCATGATTTTCTCCCTTGCCAAAGAAGCATAACTTTGCTTTTGGCGGAAGCAAATATAGTCCTCCACGATAAGCAAATATGTGTTTCTCGTGGAAGAAAAAAATCTTAGTTTTTCTTTCCTTTTTACGATTTGTACCTCCAAGAGAAACAAATCTATGTTTCTTGTGGAAGCAAAAAAATGAAAAAATAAAAACCGTGAATTTTGTATGCTTCTAATGGAAACAAAAAGCACGCAAAAAATCTTAATTTCTTTTACCTTTTCAAGAAGCACTGTTGTGCTTATCGTGGAAGTAAATCTATGCCACCACGAAAAAGAAATATGTGCCTCTCGCGGAAGCAAAAAAAATATCGTGATTTTTTTTCCTTTTCGAGCAAATCTGTGTTTGCATGAAAAGAAAAATTGTGTTTCTCATATAGCACGAAAAATTCACGGAAAAAATTCACGATTTTTTCCTCCAAAACCTAGGGAAACGATGTAAACCGAAAGGCCAATTTTTTCAAGAAAAATCCATCTACAACCTAAAAACTTGTACAGAAAAATAAAAAGAACGAAATCTACAGGGAGCGCCCAGCAAACGACATATAACGACGGTTGGACGAACAACTTGGCATGCTCTCAGCACAAAAATGACCCTAGCAAGGCTCCCACACGGGTGCGTCTTGATTAGTTGCTCTCCTTTGTGTCGCTTTGTCGAGCAAACACCCGATCGACGGCACATAGCGAACGACTAGGCTGGTCTAACTAGGTAGTAAACAAGAGGTAGGGTTACCGGTTTGGTTACCGGTTTGGATAAGCTTCCATCTTTACTTTTTCCATGTTTTAAGAACCTTCTAGAATGTTCTTGTCAAGCCCATTACTCCCTCCGATCCACAATGATTGTCGTTCATTTACTAAGTACAAACTAGTACTCCCTCCGTCCGGGTTTATTAGGCCTCTCAGCATCACAAGCATGTCCCCCTTTTATAAGGCCCCGCATTGGAAAGGTGCATGCATGCAACCATTTCATTGGTTGTATTGAAAGCTATTGTTGTTGGTGCCATGGCTGAAAAGTTAATACACTTCATGTGTGCTTTTTCATTGGCTGCATGCATGTGAGAGAGTGCATTGGGAGTGGAATGGAATAATTAATGTGAGCAAATTACTATGTGTCTTGGTCTAAGAGAAGTTGTCTTTAGGCCTAATAAACCCGGACGGAGGGAGTACCAAATTAGCCACAATTAATATGGAATGGAGGGAGTTCATTGTTTCTATTCGTTTCTATCCATTTAGTTTTTTTTCTTTCCTTTTTCTTCTACTTTTTCATTTTCTCATTTTTTTCTTTTCAGAATTCTTCCGAAATTGTAAAAAAATCAAGTTTTATGAAGAAAAATATTCACCAGTTCATATATAGTTCATGTTTTTAGGAACTGTTCATGTTTCAAAGTTTTTGTAGTATTAAAAAATGTCCACAAATTTCCCAAAAATATCAGATTTCAAAATATTGTTGGGTTTTTTCAAAAAAAAAAGTTTACACTTTTAAAATAATGTTTGAAAAGTATAAAGTGTTTCTGAATTCTCTTTGAAAGTTCTAAATATTGTATTTTTTCGAAAAATGTTCGTGTTTATGATTTTTTTTGGAAATTTCAAAAAATATTGGGTTCTTTAACAATTGTTCGAAATTAAAAAATTGTTCCCAACTTTTAAAAACTCACAAATTCAGGAAATATTTCTGGGAATTCTAATTTTGATATTTTTAAACAAATCTTCAGAATTTCAAAACAAAATCATGTTTTCAAATTTCGTACACAATTTCTGAAAATGCTTCGTGCTTTAAAAAATGAATTACAAAAGTTATTTACTTTTTTCCTAAATTTGTTCGTGTTTTCCAAATTATTCACAATTTTGAAAAATTAGGATCTGCCGCCCATGTTAATTCTTAAAGTACCATGTTGTGAATTAGTCACTAACGCTCGTTGGGTCCAGTTGTAGCAGCACACATTCGGGAAGCCATCTCTCTGTTTGTAGCAAAAAAGAAGCCATTTGTAACAAACAATGGAGCCGGTTGCAGCTTTTTGTCATCGTCCATGGCTTGCGTCGTCTATGGTTGAAACTTTTTTCACCGCCGGTTGAAGCTTTTCTCGTAGCCGGTTGCAGCTTTCGAGTTTGCACAATGCCCCACCTTTAAAAATCAGTCTTCTGGCTTAATCTTTTTCCAGAACCATTGTAGCTTTCTTATGAACAATTGCAGCTTTCTTAAGAACGATTGTAGCTTTTTAATTGCATGGTGTCTCGGTTGAAACTTTATATGTCGTCGGTTGAAGCTTTCGAATCAAACGGTGGTAGCTTTTGTATGAGCCGTTCCAGCATCACCCCGCTGCGCGCCATTGACGAGCACCAGTGCCGCGCGCGGCCCTCTTGCAGCTCCCCCGCCTCGCAACTTCTCCACCCTCGGCGTCTTCTCTGCCCCCCGCCTTGGCTCGCTGTAGCAGCGAAACGCTCGTCGTGACGGTGCGCTGCGCGCGGCGGCGGAGATGGCGGTAAAGGACTGGTTGCTCCGCGTCGTGAGGGAGAAGATAACGAAAAAAGCATCGTGGGGAAAAGATAATGAAGAAAAAAAATAATACGAGGGAGTGCTCCCCGTGCCTTGCGGGACGCACGATTGAGAGCGATCGCAAGGCGTGCGATCGTCTGGCGCAACAGTTCGGCCGGCTTTCCTGACGTAAACGTTTCCCATACTTAAATCCGAGAGCTCCTAGTTAGCGCCTCGTGCGTTGGCTAGCCGAATGGGCGGTAACAGCCCTGCTCACTTCGGCCAGAGAGAGATGCTGGCTCGCTCGGGTCCTCACTCGATCGGTTGACCATTGACCGTTGACTTTTCTAGAGAGTCCAAGAAATTGAAAAAGTATGTAAATTTTTATAAAAGCTCGTGAGTATAAAAAAAGTGCACAAATATTTTTAAAGTACACAAATTTGAGAATTGTTCGTGAATTTGATAATTGTGCACTATTTAGAAACACATGCATTTTGAAAAAACTTCAAGGATTTTTAAAAGCTTCATGCATTTGAAAAAAACATATACTGGAAAAGTTCACATATTTAATAATTGTTAGCGATTTTTTTAAAAAAATCATGTATTTTGGGAAAAAAGGTTCACTGCATTGATAAGAGTTCATTCATTTTTTTAGAAAAAGCTCAGGAATTTGAAAAGGACAAAAATATGAAAAGAGTTCTTGAATTTGAAATTTCAGAGGTTTAATTTTTTTTGTCGATTTATAAAAACTTCATGAATTTTAAACAAGTTTGTGAATCAAAAGAGAAAATAAAATAAAACAAATAAAGAAAATCACAAAAGTAAATTATAAAATTAAAAACAAAAAATAGTCAGAACTAAAAAACAATTAAACAAACCCAGAGAAAATCAGGGCAAAATATCTGGATGGAACTTCTAGAAGGTTCCCCAAAATCATTTAAGAGAGTGCCTCTATCCGTTGCGTACCCGTAAGCCTGAAACCAACGCTTGAAGGCGCTACTAGTAATTTTGTACGTGCTTTGCATGTCAGATCATTTTGGATAAACCATTAAAATAAAACTTTAAACACCTATGTTATTGTTAAAGTTATCAAGTAATTCAAAAGAAGCTTTCTGTTTTCTAGTGAGAACTTCTCAAAACTTTTCTATAATTCGCATCAACACACGATAGTGCAACAACGTTCATTATGAAGAATGGTTGGTCAAGGCCTTGGTTTTACTTTAAAAAAGAAATATTATTGACGTGCGTCATGAAATATAGATTCGCATATTCAAACTTGAAATGTAGGGGAAATAAGTTTTACGTAATTACTTTTCAGATTTCCATTTTACTCCTTTTAGCAGCATTAAGTCAGACTTTTTTCAAAAATATATATTTCTTTTTCTGTCATAATCTTATTTTTTTTGACTGGTTTCATAGTCTTTACTTCAGTCTTGTGTCCTTGAGATCACTTTTGTTCAACTTATGACATTATTTTAAGAAAGTAAATAAAACTTTCAAGACAGAATTTCGTATGGAACGTTTGGACATTTCTCTCAATTGTCATCAGTATTAACATATACTCTTCCCTATGGAGTAGAAGGGAGAAATGCTTTCGTGGATGCATTCAAAGGGTAAACTGATATGGAGTAGTCTATTGTCCAACTAACCTGCCAAAACATGTAGTATACTGTACTACTGTAGATTGCTAGCCTCAGTATCGAGATACTTCTATCCTGTACTGGAATTCACAACGTCATCAGTTCACAACATGTAGTTGGGTCCTGACGTGAAAGTTTTGAAGCAAGCCTTGGTGACAGGTGGACAGTAGTAACTTGGTACAGATACACAATCCTGCTCCCTCTCCTTGGCTACGTGACTCGAGGCCTTGTAATCCTGTGCCTGCATCTCGCCCTATAAAATTAATAATTATAGGACCACATAGCCAATAGTGTTGATGTGAATCCCTTCGCTCTAGGCCATTGGATTTACACTCATCAACGGCTGAAATTGCTTCTTAGGCTTAGGGTTTAAATTTTCAAAACTCGTACACTATATAGTACTATAGATATAGATATAGATATAGGATTTGCCGTTAAATCCCACAGTGAGTTTGAGGAATAGCTTTTTTAAAGAAATGTTTGAGGAATAGCTGGATCTGCTTCCCCTGTGGCCGATAGAGCTGAGCAGCCCAGTTTGGCAGTGTTGATGCTACGTTTGTTCACTAGCTTCGGTTTTTTAGTTCATTCACTCAAAAAAATTGATGATTTTTTTTCAAAATCGATGAACTTTTTTCCAGACCGATGAACTTTTTTTTCAAAATCAATGAACTTTTTTACAAATTCGTGAACTTTTTTCAAAATTGATGAACCTTTTCCAACTTTGTGAATTTTTAAAATCGATGAACTTTTTTCAAAATTGAAGAACTCTTTCCCATTTTTTGACCTTTTCTTAAAATTTGATTATTTTTTCCAAATCAATGAACCTGTTTTCAAATTTACATTTTTCTAGATAATTTATATTGGGTATATGTTTGCGTTTTAGTAAACGAGAGGTTAATTAGTTCTGTTTTTCTGTTAGTGAACAACAAAGTTACTTTGGTCTAGTGGTTTGTGTGGTAGGCTGTCAATGTTGCGATTGGGCCGGCCCACTAAGCGTTCCTAGTGAGCGCGCGGAGCCCCAACCAGCGCTTAGAGCGCTGATTAGGAGCTCCTGTTTATTAGTTGCTCCCCTCGACATGCGTTGTGAGTTTAATAATATGAATGGGCCACACCAGCAAGCCCTCATTGGTGGTACTAATTGCTAGGGGAACACCGTCGCAAATTTCTGTAGCTCACTCCACATGACATTTATAATTATATTTGGGTATGTGCTCAAAAAGTATTTTATATTTGGGTCATGAGTTATGCGGTCACTCAATTGGTGGTGATAAATAGGGAGGGTACTTCCCACGGGGTGTTCCCAGCGGGCGCGCGGGGCAATCTAGGGGTAGCCGTGTGGTGCATCTAGCTATCGCTATGTGTCACGCGCTGGTCGCACTTGTGGGCAACATGTTTTTTTCTGCATGTGTTTTGTGTTTCTACTTTTGGGGGGGTTCGAAGTTTGCATGTTTTTTCTAGGTTTTCTTGATTTTTTTTCTTTTTTTTCTCTTTTAAAGCACACCGTATGAAAAGGTACAAATTGTGTTTCTCAGTGAAGCATAGGCGTGCTTCCCAAAAAGTGAGAAGCACTATTGTGCTTCACAGACCTGTGCTCCATGGTGAAGCTCCATGAAGCACAACTATGCTTCTGTATGAAGCACACCTTTGCTTCTTGAAAAGTGAAAAGGTACAAAATGTGCTTTTGGTTTTTCTTTTTTGTTTTCGTTAGGTTTTTTCCCCGGTTTTTTGGGGAAAAAATTTTCAACCTATTAATGTGTGGACTAGTTTTCACCCGCAAAAAAGGACTGGTTTCGAATATCTCAACGTGAGAAATGCAATGGTGAAAACGGTTCATGTTTAGGACGCACAATTTAAGAGATAAACGTTTTAAAATATGAATCTATGAAAAAAACAGAAAGCTTTTGGGTTGTTACAAGTGTCACACATGTAGTGGTGTGCCACTTGTCACATTAGAGGAGATGTGGATGACCGTTGCAAGCGGTACCAAATAGTGATTCTGTGCTCAATATGTTTTTTTCAATTGAGTGGTTATAAATCTGTTCACAGACAACTTTAAGCCCCGTTAGTGGGACCAACCAAAGCTGGAATATTTGATGTAGTTTCTGAAGATACTAAGACTAGATAAATTCATGACTTTTAGTCTGTTACAATGTGCATTTAGTTTGGTAACACGTTGTTTTTTAAACAATGGCAATGCAATATCTCAATATACCAATGCATGCACAATGAATAGAAAAAAAAGATTAAGACATCTTTAAAAAAATACTATAATATTGCAGATATTAAGGTTTATAAAATTATGCTTCTATTGTGTCAAATACATTGAATTTTTCAAAACTACAATTCCTAAGATTATCCCCTCCCAGTTTTCTTCCCTTCCGCATGTATGCGGCGGCTAATGCAAACTTTTCTCCAGCAAGCTCCGCCAAAGAGCCTCTGGATTTGCTCCCCACTGAAAGAACATGCGGTGCCCCCATGTTTGATTTTGGTAATTGATGACAATCTCTATGGACTAATGGTTGCCTTGAGTTATATTTGAAGGTTTTGTCCATAGAATTTTCATGGAGTACATGTGTTGGTCTCAAGGAGAGTTTGTGTCGACCAAGGTGATATTCAAGGAATTATCCGAAGATTGGTCACGTGAGTATTGAGCTTATTGCAGGCATGTCTTGAAGAATAAGATTGTGTGATCATTCATGTATACCTTCAAGACATCATCCAAATGAAGAGAATTGGAAAGATTCAAGGTTGCGATGTGCAAGTTCAAGTGGAGCATCATGAAGAGATCAAATGCCTGAAGCTTGCCGTCCATTATGGTAACAATGGATTTATGAAGATGTGCCGAAGAGTGGCTCACCCATGGTGGAGTATGGGGGAGCAATCAACTAGTCTTCATCGAGCCAACACAATCAAGAAAGGTGGTCCAACTTGAGGGAGTCAAGATCGTCATCATCTAGCTTAAGTGGACTATGTGCAAGACAAATGTTTGCCCTTGATAGGTTTTCTATTTTACCGGTCTCATAGTGGTAGTTGGGAGACCGGGTTATAGGATCGATTGTCGTACTACTCGATGAGTAACTTGATCGTGTCGTTCGTAGAGAGCTCAAACAATTGCATCCTTGCATAATCTTTCTTGGTTCTTGTTTGATTCTTTTTGAGAGTTTTGGAGCTTATGGTCATCTTGTTGACAAGCTTGAGTTCATCGAAAACGGAGTTCACTTGCATCTTCTATGATGTTTTCGATGTTGGAGGTTATGCCCGTTCTTCGCTGTTGGAGGTTTCACTCCTCCATTTGTTAGGCATACCTCCCCTGCCTCTTATTTTTATAACCAGCAAGCTTGAGTTCTTCGCTGTTTTGATGCTACTTGTCGTCTTGTATCCAACAAGCTTGAGTTTGTTCAATTCGGAGCTCTTATGAAGAAGTTATGGCAGTTCTGGTTTTCGCCCTGCGGTAGTACCGCGGTCGGCAGCGGTAGTACCACTTATAGCGTCAAGCGGTAGTACCGCTCCAGTACCGCTCTACTACCACCTCATTTTTGGGTCCTGCACTTTTCGTGTCGGGTTTAGCAGTAGTTGCACGGTAGTAAGGCACGGTAGTACCGCCTATAAGCGGCAGTACCGCTCTGGTCGGGCGGTAGTACCGCTACTGCATAACTGCCGCCGTACTCTGCTCTGCCCTGCCTCTTTTGGTCCCGTGTTTTGCTCCTCCAGCGTGTAGTACCGCTGGGGTGAGCGGTAGTACCGCTTATATGCGGTACTACCGCCCCAAGATTCATGTTTTGTTACTCCTTTTCCCTGCTTCTTCCCCCCGAGCGGTAGTATCGCTCGTGTGTGGGCTGAGCACATAACGGTTGGATTTTCCCCTCCTATAAAAGGGGGTCTTCTTCCCAAATGAACTTTATCCTTTGAGCTCGTGTTCTTCCCCCATTGTTGACCTTCTTTGAGCTTGCTAACTCTTAACCCTCCATGGATTCTTGCTAGTTTTTTAGGAAAAAGAGAGAGGAGATCTAAATCCACATTTTTACCAATCACTTTCTCCTCTATGTGAGGGTAACCCCTTGGATCTAGATCTTGGAGTTCTTGGTGTTCTCTTTCTTGTTCTTTCTCTCATTTTCCTTCCTAGCATTAGTTGCTTCGGTGGGATTTGAGAGAGAAGGACTTGGGCACTCCGTGTGTCCTTGCCATTGCATTTGGTGCATCAGTTTGAGTTCTCCACGGTGATACGTGGAAGTTACAAGTTGAGAAGCTTATTACTCTTGGGTTCTTGGTACCCTTGAGCTTGTTCCTGTTGGGTGCTTGGGCGTCCTAGACGGTTGTTGGTGTTCGGAGCTTAATCATTATGGTGTAAAACTTCAGCCAAACGTCGGGGTCTCCAATTAGCTTGTGGAGATTGCCCCGAGCAATTTGACGGGTTCCGGTGACCGCCCCCAAGGGTTGCCATTTGTACGGGTTCGGTGACCGTCCTCAATGGTTTCTTAGTGGAATCACGTCATCTTGCATTGTGCGAGGGCATGAGGAGATTACGATGGCCCTAGTGGCTTCTTGGGTAGCATTGTGCCTCCACACCGCTCCAAACGGAGATTAGCATCCACAAGGGTGTGAACTTCGGGATACATCATCTTCTACGCGCGCCTCGGTTATCTCTTACCCGAGCCCTTTACTTATGCACTTTACTTTGTGATAGCCATATTGTTTCTTGTCATATATCTTGCTATCACTTACTAGTTTATCTTACTTAGCATAAGTTGTTGGTGCACATAGGTGAGCCTAGTTGTTGTAGGTTTTGTGCTTGACAAATTAACCGCTAGGTTTATTCCGCATTTGTTCAAGCCTCAACCATAAATATTTTAAAACGCCTATTCACCCTCCCCTCTAGGCGACATCCACGATCTTTCACCTATCCCTCTGCCTGCTTCGGCGGCTAGTGATGGAGAGAGGAATTTTGATGCCTTGGCTCCAACTTGTAGTTTATGTTAGGATATTTTAGTCATTCCACTTGCGGCGCTCAAATGGGGCGGCACTTCTTCATAAAATTGTTCTTTCGGCTTTCAATCCTCCACAAATCCGTCCATCTGGACGGAGTCAATGAAGCTTCAGCATAGATTTCTGCCATCTCCTTAAAACAGCTAAGTTAGAGTGTCTTATCATGCATGCATTATAGCGAGATAGAGTGCTAGACTCTTCAGACCGGTTCAACAGTTTTTAACGGTGACGACCGCAGCTTCAGGGCAATGATCCTTAGGCGCACCTGCCTGAAGACTCAAGGCTGCTTTCGACAAGGTCAATCTGGCTTCGGCAGGGAAGCGGCTAAAGCGACTTCGATGGCTCGCTCTAGCGGAGTGGCCATTCAGTGGTTCAAAGATCTCGATTTTTTTTATGCTTCTGATATTATTTTATGATAGATTTGATTCCTTTCCAAAAAACACTAAAAATGCTTAGTTGCCAAATGCGGCCTACGTCCTAGGAGTGATTCATTTTGGTTGCCTTTATCTGGCGGCTGGACGTCAGGGAGGGAGCTCCAGTGTTCGTTTTCGTCCGTTGGCTGGTCGATCCACGACTCTCGATCCACTAGCGAGCAGTGGCCCCTTTAATTTTCCCCTTCGGCTGCAAGGCTTCCAGGCCCAACTACAAGACTAGATCTAAAAAAATATAAAAAAATGACATGCTGTAAAAATTAGAGAACATTTTTTCCTAGACCAAGAAAATGCCACCTCTTAAAAAAATGCCAACTCTTAATAATAAAAATCAATCTCTTAAATAAAAACTGCATCTCTTAAATAATAAAAATGCCATCTCTTATAAAATGATAATAATAAATGCCATCTCTTAATATTAAAAATTCTATCTATTAAAATCAAAATGCCATATCTTAATAATAAAAAGTGCAATCTCTTAATATAACTGCCATGCCATTAAAAATAAAAAATGCCATCTCTCATTAATAAAAAAAGTCATCCTCTTAAAAACGCCATGCTATAAAAAAAATTAAACTGCCATGTGAGAAAATGAAAAAAAAAGCGAGATTTTCGGGATCGAAAAAGACGTATAGCATTTTAAGCATGAATGGTTCACAAAGGCACTCCTAGCCCACTGGCTATGCGCGTTCAGGTCACACAGGAGGGCGTGGGTTTGATTCTGCTCTGAGATTCATGCGACGGCAGGGAGGGTGTTTGCTGGGGTTAGCCTCCTGGCGAACGGTCGTTAGTTAACATTTTCGTTCAATTTTGGAACCAAAAAACAGGACAGGACAAGAAAACATACGAGCGACGGATCAACAAAGCATACAGGTGAGAGACCGATCCACTGTCACCGTCGGGTCGTACGGAACAACGAAACACGCGGTCCACGGGAGAAGGAGTCCAGTCCAGGCCTTTATCGCCCGTACCGCAGCCCCCAAGTTCGCCACCACCGATCGCCCGCGTTCCCGTAGCTGCCTGGACCCGTTCCACCTCTCGCACTCCACGGCGACGAGGTCACCGTCGAGAATGATGTTGTGGGCAATACGAAGTGTGACACTGCTCAGTCGACAGTCTAGCTCCGCCTTTAACCGCAGCAGTAGACGCGCGCCCCTGGCGCCACGTTACGTGTTGAGTTCCTTTCTGCCGGGTCAAGATGAAGTCCTGGATGCATCTCGTCGTTGATGACACGATGGCTGCCTGTCTCCTTCACACGTTAACTCCTCGTCCGATGGCTGCGTGTAGTGTAGTGAGACGTGGGGAAAACACAATATTCCGCCTCAAGACTTTGGACCCTGTCAAAATCTATCTAAGCGCATCGAAACGTCGTAGGAGACGGAGTACGTGTACTTTCAGAAAAGAATGACAGAGTATGAGCACCCGTTATTTCGCAAAAAAGAAAAAGAAACATGGACAACCCGTTTTTTCTTTCAAGCCGAGCGCCGACACACCCGGGCCGATCACTAGGGAATCAACGGACTCTGATTAGCTGGCATGGTTTAATTGGAGATTAAGGGGGAAACGGGGCCACCTTCATGAAAATCAAGGGGGTCGGAGGTTAATTTTTTTTGAGGGAAAAGGCATTTTATTTATTCAAAGTCCACAAAATGTGGGATGCAAATCTGGTCATGTGGCTGGCCTAACCATACATAACGCCCTGCAAGTAAAGACAATGCATGTTTAGCTAACTTGTGAGCTTCTACATTAGCTTCACGCCTTTCAAAAGTAAATTTACAAGTGGATGGTGATCTTAATCTAATCTCTCTGATGATGACTCCATATTCTCCCTGACTCCCTTTAGCAATGTCTTCTATCACCTGCTTGCAATCGGAGTTCACAATGTAGTGTTGTTGGTTGAGATCTTCCGCCAATGCAACGGCTTCGCGGCATGCAATGGCTTCCAACGTCGATGCATCACAAACTCCAGCAATCACTAAGGCTGAACTGCCCAGAAAAGCTCCTTGGCTGTCTCTGCAAATCGCTACTGCTGAGCGTCCTCTCCGTGGTCGAACCCCAGCATCTACATGTATCTTTGCAAAATTTGCCGGGGGTGCCTTCGGTCGGAGAACCAAAGATGCCCCACTCGCCACGACCCGATGTTGTTTCCTTGGCTTCCTGACTGCCTCAAGATCTTGTATGTAGCGTGTTATAAAGGCCTTTATCGCATGTGGAGTCTGAAATATTGCTTCATGTATAGCCTTTCTCCGAGATGTCCAAACAACCCACAATGGCACCGCCGTGAGAGTAAACTGCTCATGTGAAAGCGACCCCATTAGGTTGAAAAGCCAACTCTTAGCTCGGTTCTCGCTTGTAGCCACCAAGATACTGCCCAACTCTTCATCAATTAGCGCCCAGGTGCATCTGGAGGCGGTGCACTCGAGAAGAGAGTGACGCCAGGGATCCGGAGCGCCGCAAAAACCACATGAGCTCGTCGTCGACATTTTTCGGTGTGCCCGCACATCTTCAGTTGGTAATGACTGCTTCGATAGCCTCCACAAGAACATGCGAACTTTCGATGGTACCTCCGTCCTCCACAGGGTCTTCCATGAGCTCGAGTCTGTTTGTGCTGTTGAGGAGCCCGAAGAACCTTCCAACCAAGCTTCTTTCCTTTGCCTCGTCGCCACTAGCATGTTGTAGGCCGATCGCACCGTGAATTGGCCGGTTCTTTCGTGTGCCCAACTCCAGTTGTCCTCCATGGGTGTCGTGCACAGAGGGATGCTGAGAACTACCTTCGCGTCAAATGCCAAAAACGTGGCATCGATCTTTTGCTTAATGCATGTGGCATTGGTGTGATCTATCAGTTCCGCCACAGTGACCGGCGGTGTATTTGCGATACATCCATATGGCCTTATCATCTCTGGACGGGAGAGCCAATTGTCCTTCCAAATATCAGTGCTCTCTCCATTGCCAATGCGCTTGATTAATCCCAACTTCAACGTGTCACGTCCTTCCACTAGGGCTCTCCATATCTGGCTTGGATGACTCCCGAGGGAAGCGTCCAGAATAGTGGCATTAGGGAAGTAAATGCTCTTCATTATGCGCGCGCTGAGAGAGTTAGGATCCTGTAACATGCGCCATATTGACCATTCTTGTTCCCCCACCAAATCTTTCTAATCAACATGTTCAGATGCTCACATAGTCCCCTTGGCAGTTTAAAGCAGGACATGAAATAGACTGGTATCACTTGTGCCACGGCTTTGACCAACACCTCCTTGCCCGCAGAAGACATCGTCCTTTCAACCCATCCTTGAATCTTGTTCCACAATCTGTCCTTCAAATATTTGAACGCACCATTTTTTGAGGCTCCCACATCTGTGGGCATGCCTAGATATTTCTCATTCAGGGTTTCATTAGGGACATTCAAAATATTTTTTATGTCATTACAAACAGCCTCAGGGACACCTTTGCTGAAAAATATAGATGATTTGTCAAAGTTTATCCGTAGACCTGTTGCGTTGCAATATATATCCAACACTTGGTTCACCTCGGTAGCACCCACACTGTTTGCCTTGAAGAACAGCAGGCTGGCATCAGTGAATAGGAGGTGGTTAACCGGTGGCGTCGAAGGTGCCACTTGAATCCCACCTAAGTTGGATGACTCTCTTTGTGATTTTAACAGGCACGACAGGCCCTCTGCTGCTAACAAGAACAAGTATGGAGATATCGGGTCCCCTTGTCGGATTCCTCGTGAAGGACAGAACTCCTCAAGTTTCTTTCCATTAAACAGAACCGAAAATTTGACTGTGGTTACCATGCTCATAACAATGTCAACCCACCTGCTAGTGAACCCCAGCTTAAGCATTATCGTTCGAAGGTAGGCCCATTCAACTCTATCGCAGGCCTTTATCATGTCTAACTTGAGGGCGCAAGACTGATGTTTTTTGGCCTTGTTCCTCTTCATGAAATGCAAACACTCATAGGTTGTTATAATGTTATCGGTAATTAATCTGCTAGGAACAAAAGCTGACTGCTCTGGTGAGATAATGTCTGGGAGTATTTGTTTGAGTCTGTTGGATATTACCTTGGACGCTATTTTATAGAGCACATTGCACAAATTGATTGGCCTGAACTGTTTGAGAAGGGTGGGATTTTTTACCTTTGGGATGAGAACCAAGTTCGTGTCGTTGATGCAAGCTGCTGACTTAGTACCCGCAACGATTTTGAGAACCACACTTGTGACCTCTTCTCCGCACACCTCCCAGTGACGCTGAAAAAAGTGAGCTGGGTATCCGTCTGGTCCAGGTGCTTTGATTGGAAACATTTAAAACAAGGCACACTTCACCTCCTCTTGAGTATATGGAGCATTCAGGAGATCATTCATACCGGATGTTGATGAGGACATAGACCTGGGGTAGGGTAATAGGCCTGACCTATATGTCCTACCTAAGGTCCTAGTGTTAGAAGCAAAGAAGTTCAAGAGTAAACAAGGTGGACCCAATAAAGGTGTCGAGTGCGATCCACTCGACCTACCATTCACTCGGAGACTACTTCTTCTTTGACTCACTCGACTATTCAACCACTCGACCACGTAAAAGACCACTTGACGTACAAGAAGACCTAAAGCCGTTCTGCACAGCAACGGTCGGGCATTTACTCGTATATTTAATGATCATTTGTAGCACTTTATTACAGACGTTACCTGTAACGCTCTCTCTTTATGAACATTGAACCCTGTGTAACGGAGGGGAGCTGGGGTCCTGGCGCACTCTATATAAGCCACCCCCCTCCTTTGGGACAAGGGTTCGCACCCCCTGTAACTCACACACATATAATCCACTCGACCGCCTCCGGGCTCCGAGACGTAGGGCTGTTACTTCCTCCGAGAAGGGCCTGAACTCGTAAAACTCGTGTGTACAACTCCTCCATAGCTAGGATCTTGCCTCTACATCCCTACCCCCCATTCTACTGTCAGACTTAGAACCACGACAGTTGGCGCCCACCGTGGGGCAGGTGTCTTAGCGACTTGTTGGAGAAGTTGTGATTTTTCCAATCCCCATCAACATGGTTTCAGGCGGAGGTTTGTCCGAGGGCCGCAAGATCCGTCTCGGCGCGCTCGTTTTCGTCGCCGACGACTCCGCTTGGCTCCAAGAAGCGCCACTTGACGTCGAGGCGCTCCCCGTCCGTGGGGCAACGCACTTTCGCGGGTGCGTCCGTGGCGTCCTCCTACGGCAGCCGTCGACTCAGTATCGGTCGGCCCCTGTGCTGACCTCCCTCCCTGCAGCCCGCCGGCGCAAGTGTTCTGGTCGATCGACGCTTCAGCGGTGGGTGAGGCATGCGGTGGCTCGCCAGTCGGCCACCCCCCAAGTCGCGGCAACCGAGCCCGACGAAACTCTCTACGGCCTGTTCGACTGGCTCCGTAGAGACTGCATCCGAATGCGACAACAGCGACCCCATAGCGGAAGTTTTGATGGTCAATGGACCACACAGTCCTCCTGGCTTCACTTGTGAAGACGGAGGCGATGGGGGCGGCGATCCGTCGCGTGCTCACAAAGAGTACCGCCCTGAACCCCTCTCTTCGCAGCGAAGGGAAGAACTTCACCGTCGGAACATGGATGCGCTTCACACTCCAATCGTTGGAGAAACCCCTGAGGCCCAGGCCTTGGAGGAGGCGCGCCTAGCCAACTTGGCTGAGCGCACTCGACTGGAGAACCTCCAGCGTGCACTCGACGAGCGTGCTCGGCAGCGTATCCCCGAGTCCAGTCGACGCCAACTTTCTCCGCCTCCGACTCAGGTATACCGAACTCCGATCCAGAATCTCGCAGCTGCGACCCGATTAGCGGAGTCGATTCAACCTTCCCAGTCAGAAGCTGGTCGAGGTTTGGTGCAGATCCGGGCTTTGCTCCGAGCAGCATGAGAGCAGAATACAACAGTATCTCAGCCGCAGAATAGGATCCATAGCAGATCCATGGTTGCAGACACAGTCCAGTCGACTCACAGCCCGAGATCGTCCCCGAGGCGTGAGGGACATGGGGACCGGAGAGATCAGTACAGAAATCGTGAGCAGTATGATCACCGACTCGATCACGATGATCCGTAGAGTGCCCATGCCTCCCCCAAGGAGTGGGTCATACGTGCCTCGGCAGCATGATGACAGACGTCCTCACAGTGGTGGGCGAAGAATTCCAGTCGACCCCAGAGAACCGGGTCTATTCTCGTTCAGGGTCTGGTCGACAGAAACAGAGCTCACAGAGAAGGTCACGACAGAGATTTTCCAACCAGCAGTAGAGTGCATGTCTCAGGTCCAGAGTGCTTCAGCAGAGCCATCAGGGCTGCGATGATTCCTCCCAACTTCAGGTTGGTGACTGGAGTCAGTAAGTTCACTGGTGAGTCCAAGCCTGACACTTGGCTTGAGGATTACTGAGTGGCTGTACAGATTGGTGGTGGCAACGATGAAGTGTCCATGAAGCACCTTCCTTTGATGTTAGAGGGCTCGACCAGAGCGTGGCTGAATCAGTTAGCGCCTGGTAGTATTTATACTTGGGAAGAACTTGCCCGAGTATTGTCAGAACATTTGAAGGTACTTGCAAACGGCCAGCAGGGCTGACAGAATTACAGTGTTGCGTTCAGAAACCGAATGAAACTCTGAGAGATTATATCCAGAGATGGATCACATTACACCATACAGTGGAGCATGTGTCAGATCACCAAGCAATTTGTGCCTTCAAAGAAGGCGTTAAGTATCGGGAATTGAATCTGAAATTCGGTCGGACAGGAGATATGACTCTGACTCGGATGATGGAGATTGCCACCAAATACGCCAATGGTGAAGAGGAAGACCGACTCCGGAGTGGCAAGCACAAAACAGTCGCCCACGAAACCAGAGGAGGGAACTCCAGTCGGAAGCAGAAGCGCAAAGCCGAGCCAGCTGCTCCTGGAGAAGACTTAGCCGTGACTCAAGGAAAGTTCAAAGGGAAACCCAAAGGACCGGGAACCCTAAGAAAGTAAAAGATCAAGATGGAAATGATGTGATAGATTTACCATGCCACATTCACACCAAGAACGATGAAGAGGGGAATTTCATTTACCCGAAGCATACCACTCGACAGTGTCGACTCCTAATCCAGCAATTCTGAGAGAAACAACCCAAGGAAAAGGAGAAGGAAGCGGACAAAGTTGAGGATGAGGAAGAGGATGATGATGGTTACCCCCACGTCAATTCCACTCTGATGATTTTCGCTGATGTTGAGAGTAAGAGTCGACTGAAAGTCATCAAAAGAGAAGTGAACATGGTCGCTCCGGTGACACCCAGTTATTTGAAGTGGTCTCAGACTGCCATTACATTCGACCAGTCCGATCACCCAGCGCACATAGCCACCCCTGGGAGGCAAGCGCTGGTGGTCGACCCAGTAGTCGAAGGCACTCGATTGACTAAGGTTCTGATGGATGGTGGCAGTGGTCTGAATATACTATATGTAGAGACGTTGAAAGGAATGGGCATTCCGATGTCCAGACTCAGTGAAAGCAATATGAGTTTCCATGGAGTTATTCCTGGCAAGAAGGCTACGTCACTCGGCCAGATCGCCCTTGATGTAGTTTTCGGTGATTCCAAGAATTACCGCAAAGAAAAGTTGACATTTGAAGTTGTGGATTTCCAGAGTGTTTATCATGCTATTCTGGGCAGGCCAGCTTATGCACGTTTTATGGCTCGGCCATGTTACGTGTACCTCAAATTGAAGATGCCTGGTCCTAAAGGGGTGATCACTATCACTGGCAATCGAAAGAAGGCAGAGGAGTGCTTCCAGAAGGGCTCAAAGATCGCCGATGCACAGATGGCAGTAGTGGAATTGTAGGAGTATCAAAAAATGCAGATCCGAGTGATTTGTTGCGAGCTAAGAAGCCTTCCACAGATTGAGCATTCCAGTCGTCTGGTGAAACGAAGACGATTCATATTCACCCAATGGATCGTAATGCTGCTCCGACTCACATTTCAACAACACTCGACTCCAAATAGGAAGAAGCGCTCATCCAGTTCCTCCGTGAGAAATGGGAGATCTTTGCATGGAAACCTTCTGACATGCCAGGTGTTCCCAGGGGACTGGCTGAGCATCGTTTGCGAGTCAACCCAAAAGTGAAACCAGTCAAAGAACATCTTCGACGGTCTGCTGTACAGAAGAGAAAGGCAATCAGTGAAGTGGCTCGGCTTCTAGCAGCTGAGTTTATGCGAGATATTTACCACTCCGAGTGGTTAGCTAATGTTGTCATGGTCCCAAAGAAGGACGACTCACTTCGCATGTGCATTGACTTCAAACATATCAATCGAGCCTGCCTAAAAGATCACTTTCCTCTCCCTCGCATCGACCAAATAGTCGACTCGACTGCGGGGTGTGAGCGTTTGTCCTTTTTGGACGCTTATTCCGGGTATCATCAGATCCGTCTGTATGGACCCGATGAGATAAAAACAACTTTCATCACCCCATTTGGGTGCTTTTGTTATGTCATTATGCCATTCGGCTTGAAGAACGTTGGAGCCACATTCATGCGGATGATTCAGAAGTGTTTACTCACTCAGATCAGTCAGAATATGGAAGCATACATGGATGACATTGTGGTCAAGTCACGTAAAGGTTCCGACCTACTGGCTGACCTTGCTGAAACCTTTGCCAACCTCAGAAGGTATGATGTCAAGCTTAATCCATCAAAGTGCACGTTTGGAGTTCCAGGCGGAAAATTACTCGGTTTTCTCGTTTCCGAACGAGGGATCGACGCTAACCCAGAGAAAGTGGGTGCCATACTCCGGATGAAATGCCCTGTGCGTGTGCATGATGTCCAGAAGCTTACCGGTTGTTTGGCCGCCCTAAGTCGATTCATTTATCGCCTCGGTGAAAAGGCACTGCCTCTTTACCGACTGATGAAGAAGTCAGATAAGTTCGAGTGGGATCCTGAAGCTGATGCAACATTTGCAGAGCTTAAAGCCCTGCTTTCCACCCAGCCGGTGCTTGTTGCTCCAATCAGCAAAGAGCCTTTACTGCTTTACATTGCAGCCACTGGACAAGTCGTCAGTACAGTACTTACGGTCGAGCGGGAAGAAGAAGGAAAAGCTTACAAAGTTCAGCGCCCAGTATACTATGTCTCTGAAGTTTTGACTCCATCAAAGCAAAGATATCCACATTATCAGAAGCTTGTTTATGGGATTTATATGACCACAAAGAAGGTTGCACATTACTTCTCTGACCACTCCATTACTGTCGTCAGCGATGCTCCATTATCAGAGATTATGAACAACAGAGATGCAACTGGTCGAGTGGCAAAGTGGGCGATTGAACTCCTTCCCTTAGATATCAAGTTCGAGGCAAAGAAAGCTATCAAGTCCCAAGCAATAGCGGATTTCCTCGCCAAGTGGATCGAACAGCAACTGCCGACTCAAGTTCACTCGGAGCACTGGACCATGTTCTTTGATGGTTCCAAGATGTTGAATGGTTCCGGTGCTGGGGTGGTACTGGTATACCCCCGAGGAGACAAGCTCAGATATGTCCTCCAGATTCACTTTGATTCCTCCAATAACAAAGCAGAATATGAAGCACTCTTGTATGGGTTACGTATGGCCATCTCACTCGGCGTCCGTCGCCTCATGGTCTATGGCGACTCAGATTTGGTAGTCAATCAAGTGATGAAGGAGTGGGACACCATAAGCCCAGCCATGACTGGCTACTGCAATGCGGTGAGGAAGTTGGAAAAGATGTTTGAGGGGTTAGAGCTCCATCATATACCCCGACTGAAAAATCAAGCAGCCGATGATTTAGCAAAGATAGGCTCAAGAGAGAAGCCATTCCCAGTAATGTGTTCCTGGAGCATATTCATGCACCTTCAGTTCAAGAAGATCCTTTCACTGAAGAGCCCCCACAGCCAAGGAGTGCCACCGATCCGACTGAAGTCGAGATTCCAGCCATGGTCGACCTAATCATTTATTACTCTCGACTGGACAGTACCATGCATTGCATATATCCTTAGGAAGGAACTCCCATAGGATGAAGAAGAGGCTCGATAGATCGTCCGTTGATCCAAAGCCTTTACTGTGATAAGAGGACAACTGTTCAGGGAAAGTGTAACCGGAGTCAGCCAGAAATGCATAACCCCGGAAGAAGGTCTAGCGATCCTCAGCGACATCCACTCGGGGACCTGTGGCCACCATGCATCCTCTAGGACCATTGTGGCTAAAGCATACCGAGCTGGATTTTATTGGCCACGAGCAAATGAAATGGCGAAAGATATAGTCGACAGATGTGAAGGCTGCCAGTTTTACTCCAATATGTCCCACAAACCCGTGTCAGCCCTAAAGACCATTCCACTCGTCTGGCCTTTTGTTGTTTGGGTATTATATATGGTTGGACCACTGAGGACTGGTAGGAGCGGCTTCACTCACGTGCTTGTAGGAGTCGACAAGTTTACCAAGTGGATTGAAGCCAAGCCTATCAAGAATCTGGAAGCTAGTACTACCATCAGCTTCATTAGAGAATTGACATTCAGATACAGAGTTCCACACAACATCATCACTGACAATGGATTGAACTTCGATTCAGATGAGTTCAGAGCCTTCTGCGCCTCCCAAGGCACACGAGTCGATTATGCTTCAGTCGCCCATCCCCAGTCGAATGGACAAGCAGAGAGAGCAAATGACCTGATTCTCAAAGGGTTGAAACCCCGACTGATGCGAGACCTCAAGCATGCAGCGGGCGCCTGGGTCGATGAACTTCCATCAGTTCTTTGGGGATTAAGGACAACTCCCAATCGGTCGACTGGCCAAACTCCATTCTTCTTGGTCTATGGAGCTGAAGTTGTTCTACCGAGTGACTTGCTTCATAATGCACCACGAGTCGAGCTCTTCTCTGAAGATGAAGCAGAACAAACTCGGCAGGACGCAGTCGACCTCCTAGAGGAGGAAAGAGAGATGGCCTTGATCCGGTCGACCATTTATCAGCAAGACTTGCGTCGATTCCACGCCAGAAATGTGAAAGGTCGAGCCTTTCAAGAGGGAGACTTGGTTCTTCGAGTGGATCAGCAGAAACCACACAAGCTCGATCCTGCTTGGGAAGGCCCCTTCATTGTCACCAGAATGCTCCACAACAGAGCATACCACCTTTACAATGTCGAGCATAAGAAGGACGAGCCACGGGCTTGGAATGCGGAGTTGCTCCGCCCCTTTTACACTTAAGTACTCATTCGAATAAAATGTAATAAGAAATACCTTTGTAATTTGTGATGTCTACTACACAACCTTCTTCTTATAGACGTTGTTGGGCCTCCAAGTGCAGAGGTTTGTAGGACAGTAGCAAATTTCCCTCAAGTGGATGACCTAAGGTTTATCAATCCATAGGAGGCGTGGGATGAAGATGGTCTCTCTCAAGCAACCCTGCAACCAAATAACAAAGAGTCTCTTGTGTCCCCAATGTTGGGGAATGTAGTAATTTCAAAAAAAATCCTATGCACACACAAGATCATGGTGATGCATAGCAACAAGAGGGGAGAGTGTTGTCTACGTACCCTCATAGACCGGCAACGGAAGTGTTGACACAACGTAGAGGAAGTAGTCGTACGTCTTCCCGATCTGACCGATCCAAGCACCGAACGTACGGCACCTCCGAGTTCTAGCACACGTTCAGCTCGATGACGATCCCCGGACTCCGATCCAGCAAAGTGTCAGGGAAGAGTTCCGTCAGCACGACGGCGTGGTGACGATCTTGATGTTCAACCGTCGCAGGGCTTCGCCTAAGCACCACTACAATATTATCGAGGATTATGGTGGAAGGGGGCACCGCACACGGCTAAGAAAACGATCACGTGGATCAACTTGTGTGTCTAGGGGTGCCCCCTGCCCCCGTATATAAAGGAGCAAGGGGAGGAGGCCGGCCGGCCCTATAGGCGCGCCAAGGAGGAGTCCTCCTCCTAGTAGGAGTAGGACTCCTACTAGGAGGGGGAAGGAAGTGGGGAGGGAGAAGGAAAGGGGGGAGCCGCCCCCCTCTCCTAGTCTAATTCGGACCAGGGGGGAGGAGGCGCGCGGCCCACCCTAGCTGCCCTTATCTCTCTCCACTAAGGCCCATATGGCCCATTACTTCTCCCGGGGGGTTCCGGTAACCCTCCGGTTTTCTCCGAAATCACCCGGAACACTTCCGGTGTCCGAATATAGCCGTTGAATATATCAATCTTTATGTCTCGACCATTTCAAGACTTCTCGTCATGTCCATGATCACATCCGGGACTCCGAACTAACTTCGGTACATCAAAACTCATAAACTCATAATATAACTGTCATCGAACCTTAAGCGTGCGGACCCCACGGGTTCGAGAACAATGTAGACATGACCGAGACATGTCTCCGGTCAATAACCAATAGCGGAACCTAGATGCTCATATTCGCTCCCACATATTCTACGAAGATCTTTATCAGTCATACCGCATAACAACATACGCTGTTCCCTTTGTCATCGGTATGTTACTTGCCCGAGATTTGTCGTCGGTATCTCAATACCTAGTTCAATCTCGTTACCGGCAAGTCTCTTTACTCGTTTCGTAATACATCATCTCGCAACTAACTCATTAGTTGCAATGCTTGCAAGGCTTATGTGACGTGCATTACCGAGAGGGCCCAGAGATACCTCTCCGACAATCGGAGTGAAAAATCCTAATCTCGAAATACGCCAACCCAACATTTACCTTTGGAGACACCTGTAGAGCTCCTTTATAATCACCCAGTTACATTGTGACGTTTGGTAGCACACAAAGTGTTCCTCCGGCAAATGGGAGTTGCATAATCTCATAGTCATAGGAACATGTATAAGTCATGAAGAAAGCAATAGCAACATACTAAACGATCGGGTGCTAAGCTAATGGAATGGGTCAAGTCAATCACATCATTCTCCTAATAATGTGATCTCATTAATCAAATGACAACACATGTCTATGGTTAGGAAACATAACCATCTTTGATTAATGAGCTAGTCAAGTAGAGGCATACTAGTGACGTTTAGTTTGTCTATGTATTCACACAAGTATTATGTTTCCGGATAATACAATTCTAGCATGAATAATAAACATTTATCATGATATAAGGAAATAAAATAATAACATTATTATTGCCTCTAGGGCATATTTCCTTTAGTCTCCCACTTGCACTAGAGTCAATAATCTAGATTACATAGTAATGATTCTAACACCCATGGAGCTTTGGTGCTGATCATGTTTTGCTCGTGGAAGAGGCTTAGTCAATGGGTCTGCAACATTCAGATCCGTATGTATCTTGCAAATCTCTATGTCTCCCACCTGGACTAGATCTCGGATGGAATTGACGCGTCTCTTGATGTGCTTGGTTCTCTTGTGAAATCTGGATTCCTTTGCCAAGGCAATTGCACCAGTATTGTCACAAAAGATTTTCATTGGACCCGATGCACTAGGTATGACACCTAGATCGGATATGAACTCCTTCATCCAGACTCCTTCGTTTGCTACTTCCGAAGTAGCTATGTACTCCGCTTCGCATGTAGATCCCGCCACAATGCTTTGTTTAGAACTGCACCAACTGACAGCTCCACCGTTTAATGTAAACACGTATCCGGTTTGCGATTTAGAATCGTCCGGATCAGTGTCAAAGCTTGCATCAACGTAACCATTTACGATGAGCTCTTTGTCACCTCCATATATGAGAAACATATCCTTAGTCCTTTTCAGGTATTTCAGGATGTTCTTGACCGCTGTCCAGTGATCCACTCCTGGATTACTTTGGTACCTCCCTGCTAGGCTTATAGCAAGACACACATCAGGTCTGGTACACAACATTGCATACATGATAGAGCCTATGGCTGAAGCATAGGGAACATCTTTCATTTTCTCTCTATCTTCTGCATTGGTCGGGCATTGAGTCTTACTCAATTTCACACCTTGTAACACAGGCAAGAATCCTTTCTTTGCTTGATCCATTTTGAACCTTTTCAAAACTTTGTCAAGGTATGTGCTTTGTGAAAGTCCAATTAAGCGTCTTGATCTGTCTCTATAGATCTTAATGCCCAATATGTAAGCAGCTTCACCGAGGTCTTTCATAGAAAAACTCTTATTCAAGTATCCCTTTATGCTATCCAGAAATTCTATATCATTTCCGATTAGTAATATGTCATCTACATATAATATCAGAAATGCTACAGAGCTCCCACTCACTTTCTTGTAAATACATGCTTCTCCAAAAGTCTGTACAAAACCAAATGCTTTGATCACACTATCAAAGCGTTTATTCCAACTCCGAGAGGCTTGCACCAGTGCATAAATGGATCGCTGGAGCTTGCACACTTTGTTAGCTCCCTTTGGATCGACAAAACCTTCCGGCTGCATCATATACAACTCTTCTTCTAGAAATCCATTCAGGAATGCAATTTTGACATCCATCTGCCAAATTTCATAATCATAAAATGCGGCAATTGCTAACATGATTCGGACAGACTTAAGCATCGCTACGGGTGAGAAGGTCTCATCGTAGTCAATCCCTTGAACTTGACGAAAACCTTTTGCGACAAGTCGAGCTTTGTAGACAGTAAAATTACCGTCAGCGTCAGTCTTCTTCTTGAAGATACATTTATTCTCAATTGCTTGCCGATCAACGGGCAAGTTAACCAAAGTCCACACTTTGTTCTCATACATGGATCCCATCTCAGATTTCATGGCCTCAAGCCATTTTGCGGAATCTGGGCTCACCATCGCTTCTTCATAGTTCGTAGGTTCGTCATGGTCTAGTAACATAACTTCCAGAACAGGATTACCATACCACTATGGTACGGATCTTACTCTGGTTGACCTACGAGGTTCAGTAACAACTTGATCTAAAGTTTCATGATCATCATCATTAACTTTCTCACTAATTGGTGTAGGTGTCGCAGAAACCGTTTTCTATGATGAAGTACTTTCCAATAAGGGAGCAAGTACAGTTACCTCATCAAGTTCTACTTTCCTCCCACTCACTTCTTTCGAGAGAAACTCCTTCTCTAGAAAGTTTCCAAATTTAGCAACAAAAGTCTTGCCTTCGGATCTGTGATAGAAGGTGTATCCAATAGTTTCCTTTGGATATCCTATGAAGACACATTTCTCCGATTTGGGTTCGAGCTTATCAGGTTGAAGCTTTTTCACATAAGCATCGCAACCCCAAACTTTCAGAAACGACAACTTCGGTTTCTTGCCAAACCACAGTTCATAAGGCGTCGTCTCAACGGATTTTGATGGTGCCCTATTTAACGTGAATGCGGCCGTCTCTAGAGCATAACCCCAAAATGATAGCGGTAAATCAGTAAGAGACATCATAGATCGCACCATATCAAGTAAAGTACGATTACGACGTTCAGACACACCATTACACTGTGGTGTTCCGGGTGGCGTGAGTTGCGAAACTATTCCGCATTGTTTCAAATGTACACCAAACTCGTAACTCAAATATTCTCCTCCACGATCAGATCGTAGGAATTTTATTTTCTTGTTACGATGATTTTCAACTTCACTCCGAAATTCTTTGAACTTTTCAAACGTTTCAGACTTATGTTTCATTAAGTAGATATAGCCATATCTGCTTAAGTCATCTGTGAAGGTGAGAAAATAACGATATTCGCCACGAGCCTCAACATTCATTGGACCACATACATCTGTATGTATGATTTCCAACAAATCTGTTGCTCTCACCATAGTACCGGAGAACGGTGTTTCTTTCATCTTACCCATAAGGCACGGTTCGCAAGTACCAAGTGATTCATAATCAAGTGGTTCCAAAAGTCCATCAGTATGGAGTTTCTTCATGCGCTTTATACCGATATGACCCAAACGGCAGTGCCACAAATAAGTTGCACTATCATTATCAACTCTGCATCTTTTGGCTTCAACATTATGAATATGTGTGTCACTACTATCGAGATTTAATAAGAATAGACCACTCTTTAAGGGTGCATGACCATAAAAGATATTACTCATATAAATAGAACAACCATTATTCTCTGATTTAAATGAATAACCGTCTCGCATCAAACAAGATCCAGATATAATGTTCATGCTCAACGCTAGCACCAAAAAATAATTATTTAGGTCTAATACTAATCCCGAAGGTAGATGTAGAGGTAGCGTGCCGACCGCGATCACATTGACTTTGGAACCATTTCCCACGCGCATCGTCACCTCGTCCTTAGCCAATCTTCGCTTAATCTGTAGTCCCTGTTTCGAGTTGCAAATGTTAGCAACAGAACCAGTATCAAATACCCAGGTGCTACTACGAGCATTAGTAAGGTACACATCGATAACATGTATATCACATATACCTTTGTTCACCTTGCCATCCTTCTTATCCGCCAAATACTTGGGGCAGTTCCGCTTCCAGTGACCAGTCTGCTTGCAGTAGAAGCACTCAGTTTCAGGCTTAGGTCCAGGTTTGTGTTTCTTCTCTTGAGTAGCAACTTGCTTGCTGTTCTTTTTGAAGTTCCCCTTCTTCTTCCCTTTGCCCTTTTTCTTGAAACTAGTGGTCTTGTTTACCATCAACACTTGATGCTCCTTCTTGATTTCTACCTTCGCAGCTTTCAACATTGCGAAGAGCTCGGGAATAGTCTTATTCATCCCTTGCATATTATAGTTCATCACGAAGCTCTTGTAGCTAGGTGGCAGTGATTGGAGAATTCTGTCAATGACGCAATCATCTGGAAGATTAACTCCCAATTGAATCAAGTGATTATTATACCCAGACATTTTGAGTATATGCTCACTGACAGAACTGTTCTCCTCCATCTTGCAGCTATAGAACTTATTGGAGACTTCATATCTCTCAATCCGGGCATTTGCTTGAAATATTAACTTCAACTCCTGGAACATCTCATATGCTCCATGACGTTCAAAATGTCGTTGAAGTCCCGATTCTAAGCCGTAAAGCATGGCACACTGAACTATCGAGTAGTCATCAGCTTTGCTCTGCCAGACGTTCATAACATCTGGTGTTGCTCTAGCAGCAGGCCTGGCACCCAGCGGTGCTTCTAGGACGTAATTCTTCTGTGCAGCAATGAGGATAATCCTCAAGTTATGGACCCAGTCCATGTAATTGCTACCATCATCTTTCAACTTTGCTTTCTCAAGGAACACATTAAAATTCAACGGAACAACAACACGGGCCATCTATCTACAATCAAACATAAACAAGCAAGATACTATCAGGTACTAAGTTTGTGATAAATTTAGGTTCAATTAATCATATTACTAAAGAACTCCCACTTAGATAGACATCCCTCTAATCTTCTAAGTGATTACATGATCCAAATCAACTAAACCATGTCCGATCATCACGTGAGATGGAGTAGTTTCATTGGTGAACATCACTATGTTGATCATATCTACTATATGATTCACGCTCGACCTTTCGGTCTCCGTCTTCCAAGGCCATATCTGTATATGCTTGGCTCGTCAAGTATAACCCGAGTATTCTGCGTGTGCAACTATTTTGCACCCGTTGTATTTGAACGTAGAGCCTATCACACCCGATCATCACGTGGTGTCTCAGCACGAAGAACTTTCGCAACGGTGCATACTCAGGGAGAACACTTCTTGATAATTTAGTGAGAGATCATCTTAAAATGCTACCGTCAAACAAAGCAAGATAAGATGCATAAAAGATAAACATCACACGCAATCAATATAAGTGATATGATATGGCCATCATCATCTTGTGCTTGTGATCTCCATCTTCGAAGCACCGTCATGATCACCATCGTCACTGGAGCGACACCTTGATCACCATCGTAGCATCGTTGTCGTCTCGCCAAACTTATGCTTCCACGACTATCGCTACCGCTTAGTGATAAAGTAAAGCATTACAGCGCAATTGCATTGCATACAATAAAGCGACAACCATATGGCTCCTGCCAGTTGCCGATAACTCAGTTACAAAACATGATCATCTCATACAATAAAATTTAGCATCATGTCCTGACCATATCACATCACAACATGCCCTGCAAAAACAAGTTAGACGTCCTCTACTTTGTTGTTGCAAGTTTTACGTGGCTGCTACGGGCTTAAGCAAGAACCAATATTACCTACGCATCAAAACCACAACGATAGTTTGTCAAGTTGGTGCTGTTTTAACCTTCGCAAGGACCGGGCGTAGCCACACTTGGTTCAACTAAAGTTGGAGAAACTGACACCCGCAAGCCACCTTTGTGCAAAGCACGTCGGGAGAACCGGTCTCGCGTAAGCGTACACGTAATGTTGGTCCGGACCGCTTCGTCCAACAATACCGCCGAACCAAAGTATGACATGCTGGTAAGCAGTATGACTTATATCGCCCACAACTCACTTGTGTTCTACTCATGCATATAACATCAACACATAAAACCAAGGCTCGGATGCCACTGTTGGGGAACGTAGTAATTTCAAAAAATTTCCTACGCACACGCAAGATCATGGTGATGCATAGCAACGGGAGGGGAGAGTGTTGTCTACGTACCCTCGTAGACCGGCAACGGAAGTGTTGACACAACATAGAGGAAGTAGTCGTACGTCTTCCCGATCCGACCGATCCAAGCACCGAACGTACGGCACCTCCGAGTTCTAGCACACGTTCAGCTCGATGACGATCCCCGGACTCCGATCCAGCAAAGTGTCGGGGAAGAGTTCCGTCAGCACGACGGCGTGGTGACGATCTTGATGTTCAACTGTCGTAGGGCTTCGCCTAAGCACCACTACAATATTATCGAGGATTATGGTGACTTGTGTGTCTAGGGGTGCCCCCTGCCCCCGTATATAAAGGAGCAAGGGGAGGAGGCCGGCCGGCCCTATAGGCGCGCCAAGGAGGAGTCCTCCTCCTAGTAGGAGTAGGACTCCTAC
>NC_041388.1:58772361-58783970 GCF_002162155.2 Triticum dicoccoides
GCGCGGCCCACCCTGGCTGCCCTTCTCTCTCTCCACTAAGGCCCATATGGTCCATTACTTCTCCCGGGGGGGGGGGGGTTCGGTAACCCTCTGGCTCTCCGGTTTCTCCGAAATCACCCGGAACACTTCCGGTGTCCGAATATAGCCGTCCAATATATCAATATTTATGTCTCGAGCATTTCGAGACTTCTCGTCATATCCATGATCACATCTGGGACTCCGAACTAACTTCGGTACATCAAAACTCATAAACTCATAATATAACTGTCATCGAAACCTTAAGCGTGCGGACCCTACGGGTTTGAGAACAATGTAGACATGACCGAGACATGTCTCCGGTCAATAACCAATAGCGGAACCTGGATTCTCATATTGGCTCCCACATATTCTACGAAGATCTTTATCGGTCAGACTGCATAACAACATACGTTGTTCCCTTTGTCATCGGTATGTTACTTGCCCGAGATTCGATCGTCGGTATCTCAATACCTAGTTCAATCTCGTTACCGGCAAGTCTCTTTACTCCTTTCATAATACATCATCTCACAACTAACTCATTAGTTGTAATGCTTGCAAGGCTTATGTGATGTGCATTACCGAGAGGGCCCGGAGATACCTCTTCGACAATCGGAGTGACAAATCCTAATCTCGAAATACGCCAACCCAACATTTACCTTTGGAGACACCTGTAGAGCTCCTTTATAATCACCCAGTTATGTTGTGACGTTTGGTAGCACACAAAGTGTTCCTTCGGCAAACGGGAGTTGCATAATCTCATAGTCATAGGAACATGTATAAGTCATGAAGAAAGCAATAGCAACATACTAAACGATCGGGTGCTAAGCTAATGGAATGGGTCAAGTCAATCACATCATTCTCCTAATAATGTGATCTCATTAATCAAATGACAACACATGTCTATGGTTAGGAAACATAACCATCTTTGATTAATGAGCTAGTCAAGTAGAGGCATACTAGTGACGTTTAGTTTGTCTATGTATTCACACAAGTATTATGTTTCCGGATAATACAATTCTAGCATGAATAATAAACATTTATCATGATACAAGGAAATAAAATAATAACATTATTATTGCCTCTAGGGCATATTTCCTTCGCCCAACACACCCAATACAATGGTAAATTGTATAGGTGCACTAGTTCGGCGAAGAGATGGTGATACAAGTGGTATATGGATAGTAGATAAAGATATTTGTAATCTGAAATAATAAAAACAGCAAGGTAACTAATGATAAAAGTGAGCGTAAACGGTATTGCAATGCTAGGAAACAAGGCCTAGGGTTCATACTTTTGCTAGTGTAAGTTCCCTTAACAATACTAACATAATTGGATCACATAACTATCCCTCAACATGCAACAAAGAGTCACTCCAAAGTCACTAATAGCGGAGAACGAACGAAGAGATGGTAGGGTACGAAACCACCTCAAAGTTATTCTTTCCAATCAATCCATTGGGCTATTCCTATAGGTGTCACAAACAGCCCTAGAGTTCATACTAGAATAACACCTTAAGACACAAATCAACCAAAACCCTAATGTCACCAAGATACTCCAATGTCACCTCAAGTATCCGTGGGTATGATTATACGATATGCATCACACAATCTCAATTCATCTACTCAACCAACACATAGAACCTCAAAGAGTGCCCCAAAGTTTATATCGGAGAATCACGACGAAAACGTGTGCCAACCCCTTTGCATAGGTTCCCAATGTCACGAAACCCGCAAGTGATCACCAAGACATACATCAAGTGTTCTCAAGTCTTTAAAGACTCAATCCGATAAGATAACTTCAAAGGGGAAACTCAATTCATTACAAGAGAGAAGAGGGGGAGGAGAAACATAGGATCCAACTATAATAGTAAAGCTCACGATACATAAATATCGTATCATCTTAAAAACACGAGAGAGAGAGAGAGAGAGAGAGAGAGAGAGATCAAACACATAGCTACTGGTACATACCCTTAGCCCCGAGGGAGAACTACTCCCTCCTCGTCATGGAGAGCACCGGGATGATGAAGATGGCCACCGGTGAGGGTTCCCCCCTCTGGCAGGGTGCTGGAACAGGGTCCCGATTGACTTTTGGTGGCTACAGAGGCTTGCGGCGGCGGAACTCCCGATCTAATCTCCGTTCTGGAAGAATTAGGGTATATGGAGTTATATAGGCAGAAGAAGCACGTCAGGGGAGCCACGGGGGCCCCACGAGGCAGGGGGCATGCCCTAGGGGGATGGGCGCGCCCCCCACCCTCGTGGGCAGCTCCCGTATCTTCTGACATGGGGTCCAAGTCCATCAGATGTGTTTCCTTCCAAAAATAACTTCTCCAGTTGATTTTGTTCCGTTTCGACTCCGTCTGATATTCCTTTTCTTCAAAACACTGAAATAGGCATAAAACAGCAAATCTGGGCTGGGCCTCCGGTTAATAGGTTAGTCCCAAAAATAATATAAAAGTGGATAATAAAGCCCAATATTGCCCAAAATAGTAGATAATATAGCATGGAGCAATCAAAAATTATAGATACGTTGGAGACGTATCAAGCATCCCCAAGCTTAATTCCTGCTCGTCCTCGAGTAGGTAAATGATAAAAAAGATAATTTTTGATGTGGAATGCTAGTTGGCATAATTTCATTGTAATTCTTCTTAATTGTGGTATGAATATTCAGATCCATAAGATTCAAGACAAAAGTTCATATTGACATAGAAATAATAATACTTCAAGCATACTATCAAAGCAATCATGTCTTCTCAAAATAACATGGCCAAAGAAAGTTATCCCTACAAAATCATATAGTCTGGCGATGCTCCATCTTCACCACACAAAATATTTAAATCATGCACAACCCCGATGACAAGCCAAGCAATTGTTTCATACTTTTGATGTTCTCAATCTTTTTTAATCTTCACGCAATACATGAGCGTGAGCCATGGACATAACACTATAGGTGGAATAGAATGGTGGTTGTGGAGGAGACAAAAAGAGGGGAAGATAGTCTCACATCAATGTAACGCCCAGAGACCGATGTGCCAGGTGTCCTCCAGTTATTCACTGTTGTTGCCTTGTCATTGCTTGCGTGTCATGCATTGCATATCATGTCATCATGTGCATTCCGTTTGCATACATGTTCGTCTCATGCATCCGAGCATTTTTCCCGTTGTTCGTTTTGCATTCCGGCACTCCTATCTCCTCCGGTGGTCCTTTCTACCTCTTTTCGTGTGCGGGTACTAAACGTTCTCGGATTGGATCGAGACTTGTCGAGCGGCCTTGGTTTACTATCGGTAGACCGCCTGTCAATTTTCGTGCCATTTGGACTTCGTTGGATACTCCAACGGTTAACCGAGGGACCGAAAAGGCCTCGTGAGTGTTGCAGCCCAACACCCCTTCAAAGTGGCCCAAAACCCACCAAAACCTCCTCCATCCTCTCGGTCGTTCGATCACGATTGCGTGGCCGAAAACCACACCTCATTTGGACTCTCCTAGCTCCCTCTACCTATAAATATGTGATCCCCTCCGAAATTTGCGGTCTAACCCTAGCCTTCCTCTACCTCGCGCCACCGGACAAAAATCCCCGCCGCCGGACATGTCCGCCCTCCACCTCGATCCGGCCAGTGGCGTCGCGCCACGTCACCCCGCCGCCGCCGCCACCCTATCGGCGTGGGCCACCTCAGCCGGCCGCCTCCCTCACCACCGCGCGGCCCGCGGGGCCCAGATCCGGCCCGCGCGGGCTCGGTCGCCGCCGCCGCCCGCAGGCGCGTGCCCGCCCCCGCCGCCGCGCCTCTCGCCGGAATCCCATGCCGTCCTTGCCGGAACTTGCGCCGCCTGCCCGCACCACGCCGCAGCGCCCCGCCGCCGTCTGCTTCCACCGCTGTCGCCATTTTCCTTCGCCGGCGATCCTGCGCCGCCCGGCCTCGTCGTCGCCGGATCCGGGCGTCCCATGCTCGGATCTACCGCTTCTGCTCGCGGCGGTCCTCCCCTCGCCGGAGCGTCACCAGGTTCCCGTCGGCCGCGCCGCAAGCTCCGGTGGCCTCATCCCGCTCGGGAGGACGAGCTCCGGCTCACCAGCGCCTCGTGGGCCCTGCGCGGTCCAGCACCGGCCCAGATCCAAGGCCTGCCCGTCCTTCTCTGTCCTGGGTCGAGCCAATTGGGTGAGCACCCTATTCCCCGCCTGTGCGTCGTTTAGTTATCTAGCGCTCGCATGTTTTTTTCTTCTGAAAACTGCCAAGTCCCCGAATCCATAATTTTTATGCCATATTTATCATGTCATAACTCTGCACTCTTTGCTCCAATTCGTGCCTGTAGCATATCCAAATGTTCGTCTTGACGAGTACATCATTTCATCTCATTGCATCATTTTCATTTGAGCTCATCTTGATGCCCGAAATGCTGTTGGAAGAGGGCTATGTGATGAATTTGGCAGATCTGTTTCAGCAAATAGCTTTTTGTCATTTTTGCCATGTTTAATGTGTGTATGCTATGCCCCTGAGCTCTACATGTGTTTTGTTATATGCCATGCCATATTTACAGAGGTGCTTGCCATGTAATTTTGTGATGTGTGTGGTGACTAGCACAAGCTTGCAAAGTAGCGTAATCGGTGATGCTGATTTCAGGGACTTAGAATTTCACTAAGTCTTTGTCCTGATTTTGTTGTTATGCCATATGTTCATGTTGTTTCCTAGTGATCCGTGCATCTTTTGAGGATGATCAGTAAGGATTTTTTGTTAACATTGTGGTGCTCTATCCATCCATGTCTTTGTTTGCATTTATGGATCACCCTAGCTTGAGTAAATCGAGCTCTACTTTTGCTATAAAATGATCCTGGCAGATTGTTGACATGTTTAGCGATTTCGCCAAGGATGTTGCTATTGATCCGTGCATGCTATGTTGTTGTTCTTGCCATGTCTAGCTTATATGCCATGTCTTCTTCATGGGTATATGCTTAGTTTGTCATGCCGTGCTCTGTAGTGAGTGCATCGAGCTCGTAAACATGCCTACTCGTTAACTGATTTGCATGCTTCAGTTTTTCACTAAGTATGAAATCTGTTTATGTTTTTGCCATGTTCACATGCGTGCAATTGTATTTTTTGATCCCTTTTGGCTCAAGGTCACTAAGGGACTTTTGTTAAGTGCTTTGAGTAGCTTCATGCCATGCCTTGCTTTGCCATGTTAAGTTCCTGTAGCATGTAGTTTTCATGCTCTAAAGTGTGCTTCCTGATGATAAATTCCAGACTTGTGTTAATTTCACTAAGTCTGAAACCTGTTATCATTTGCACTTTTGCGATGCTTGTTTGAACCTCTTATTGAGTGAATTAGCCGTAGCTCAGTGTTCATCTTTTGTCAAGCATCATGAGTGGATCCCTTCAATGTATTTTTTTGCCATGTTTGAGTGATGTAGCATATTTATCTTGATGCATTTAGATGGCTACTTGCTGTTTATCGCAGACCGGTGCCATACTTGTTTTGCTTGCCATTTCCAAACCGTGCATCCTATTCCGGTGATCTTTATATCGATTTCAACCGAAATCATCTCCTCTTTCCAGTGGCACTCTTGGATTTCCAAGTTGAAGCCAGGTACTATCATTCCCTTCCAATTCATGCATATGCATCGCATACCGCATCCCGCGTATCATGCCATGTTCATGTCTGGTTTGTTTACTATGTTGTGTGCTTCTTTCCGGTGTTGCTTCATTGGGTTGGTTCCGGTAACGTCGCGTTTGTGAGGACACGTTCGTCTACGTCCGTTTGTCTTCTTCATGGACTCGTTCTTCTTCCTTGCGGGATTTCAGGCAAGATGACCATACCCTCGAAATCACTTCTATCTTTGCTTGCTAGTTGCTCGCTCTTTTGCTATGCCTATGCTGCGATACCTACCACTTGCTTGTCATGCCTCCCATATTGTTGAACCAAGCCTCTAACCCACCTTATCCTAGCAAACCGTTGTTTGGCTATGTTACCGCTTTGCTCAACCCCTCTTATAGTGTTGTTAGTTGTAGGTGAAGATTCAAGTTTGTTCCTTGTTGGAACATGGAGATGTTGTTCTTTGTTGGAACATGTTTACTTGTTGGGATATCACAATATCTCTTATTTAATTAATGCATCTATATACTTGGTAAAGGGTGGAAGGCTCGGCCTTATGCCTGGTGTTTTGTTCCACTCTTGCCGGCCTAGTTTCCGTCATATCGGTGTTATGTTACCGGATTTTGCGTTCCGTACGCGGTTGGGTTATAATGGGAACCCCTTGACAGTTCGCCTTGAATAAAACTCCTCCAGCAAGGCCCAACATTGGTTTTACCATTCGCCACCTAGCCTTTTCTTTCCCTTGGGTTCTGCAGACTCAAGGGTCATCTTTATTTAACCCCCCCGGGCTAGTGCTCCTCTGAGTGTTGGTCCAACCTGTCAGCTGCCGGTGGCCACCAGAGGCAACTCTGGGCTGTCCTACCGGAACCTTGGACAATCCGGTGTGCCCTGAGAAAGAGATATGTGCAGCTCCTATCAGGATTTGTTGGCACATTCGGGTGGCTTTGCTGGTCTTGTTTTACCATTGTTGAAATGTCTTGTAACCGGGATTCCAAGTCTGATCGGGTCTTCCCGCTAGAAGGAATATCCTTCATTGACCGTGAGAGCTTGTGATGGGCTAAGTTGAGACTCCCCTGCAGGGATTTGAACTTTTGAAAGCCGTGCCCGCGGTTATGGGCAGATGGGAATTTGTTAATGTCCGGTTGTAGAAAAACTAAAACGTATCTTAATTAAAATACATCAACCGCGTGTGTAACCATGATGGTCTCTTCTCGGCAGAGTCCGGGAAGTGAACACGGTGTTGGAGTTATGCTTGACGTAGGTTGTTTTAGGATCACTTCTTGATCATAGATTTCTCGAACGTGCTTTGCCTTCTCTTCTCGCTCTCATTTGCGTATGTTAGCCACCATATATGCTAGTCACGTGCTGCAGCTCCACATCATACCTTGCCTTTCCTATAAGCTTAAATAGTCTTGATCGCGAGGGTGTGAGATTGCTGAGTCCCCGTGACTCACAGATACTTCCAAAACCGGTTTGCAGGTGCCGATGTTACCCTGCAGGTGACACAACCAAGCTCAAGGAGGAGGTCGATGAAGATCTTGTCCTTTGTGTCGTTTCTGTTTCCAGTTGATCAGTAGTGGAGCCCAGTTGGGGTCGATCGGGGATCTGTGTAGCATTTGGGGTAGTCTTCTTTTATTTTGGTTTCGTAGTCGGACCTTGATTGTATCTGGGTTGATGTAATGCTTTATTCATGTATTGTGTGAAGTGGCGATTGTAAGCTAGCTATGTATCTTTTTCCCTTATGTATTACATGGGTTATGTGAAGATTACCTCACTTGCGACATTGCTTTTAATGCGGTTATGCCTCTAAGTCGTGCTTCGACACGTGGGAGATATAGCCGCATCGAGGGTGTTACAAGTTGGTAATCAGAGCCTTCCCCGACCTTAGGAGCCCCCTGCTTGATCGAATCGCTGGCGTTATTGAGTCTAGAAAAATGTTTTGAGTCATTTAGGAATTATATATATCGGAGAGTTAGGAATTCTTTTTACTCCCCAATCCCTGCATCGCTCTGGTAAGGCATCCCGACGTAGAGTTTTGACTCTGCTCTTCTCAAATTTCACTAAATTTCTTTAGGATCACGCGGGTATCTTGGAATCGTTCCAATCGATTTGTGACGAGAACATTTTTCTTGGTGCCTCCTGTCACTTAGGGGTTGTGGCAGTGTCCCGGGGAGTTGAGCTCCGAGGTGTTGTTGTCACAATTTTATCGTTGCAGTTCTGGAATACCTGAGATTAGTTTCGCCGACATCGAAAATCTCTTTTATGCAGTTGTTGGTGAGATAACCTCGATGCCACTCAGTACTGGGGCGGGAGTTCGGGAGTATCGCCATAACTCGTATAACAGATGCTTTTCGAAGGTTGAGGTAAACGATTTCCGAAGGTTTCTTGGTTATGTGTTGAAGGATGGATACAGCTGGATGTAGGACTTGCTAGCTTTGGGTGAGATATTATGCTTCCCCTGTATCCCCACCACCTGATTGCATAACTATAAAAATTTGGGAGTTTATAAGTGGGAATTCAAGTAGCTCTTAGGATATCTTTCCGTCAGATGTATGATATGAAATTGGGGTTCGACGTTTAGTGGTCCGCCTATCCACGGTTGGTTTTAAAGTGGTCTCGTTGTGTCTTAAAGAGTCCTTGGCTATGCCGACTCGGGGACGCTTCGTATGTCATGTGCACTGCCTTGTACATGATGGTGTTGTACGATTGAGCCCGTGTAGGCCCCACCACGAAAACTTCGGACGAAATCTCTATCATATGTTTGTTCCGGCTTATTCCGCAAGCCAATCCTTTGTTTTGTTTTGAGTTGTGGTATTCGAGTTGCTTCAATGTCAAATGTTGATTCCATACCTTTCCTAAGCGGTGTTCTCATACTTCTATGTGAATACAAATCCTTCATGATAATCGAGATTGTCATGCCAATCCTTTTCACCGATGTGTTTCTCTTCAAGTGGATCCGATCATTTCAACATCCGCAAGGTCGTTTAATAGTTCTTCTCAACGGTGTTTGCTTCATCCGTTCCAAGTTTCCTTTGTTTTTCCCGCCCACCCACCCTTTTTCTTCAAGGACTCAGATTTCTTAATCAAGTATCCTTTAATTCATGTGAAGTCTCTCCATTATTTTCCTTCATGTTCTTACCCGGTGATTCTCATGAAGATTCTAACGGAGCTTCTAGTTCGTCATTCGTCATTCTTTTTTTTCTGCGGTGGATTTAATTCAAGCTTTGTTCACCATATCTTTTCCTCGTTCCAAATGTCTTCTCTTACCGGTGCACCTCATAATAATTCATTTCTCGCTATTCATTTGTTCCGGAGTGCTCAAGATATCTCGAGGCTGTTATCTCATTCAAGTTTTTAAATTCAACCGGTGCAATCTCTCTCTTTAAATCATTTCAACAGTGTATATTTTCAGTGGGCCCTAACCCATAGGTCTTTTCCCAGGATCTTACTTGACTCTTCTTATTTTCCCGGAGCTATCCTCAAATTCTTTTTCAAAGTTTGGCGTAAGAATGATTGTCATCAGTCTTATGTTTTTCTCCAAGATCTTTCAAATTCTTTTCATCGTAGACTCATCCTTTCCATTTTTCATCCCGGAGTATCTCAACAATTTGGTGGTGTTTCTCATCGTCATTCTCAGATTTTGAAGACCGAAGAAGAGTTTCTTTTAAATCTTGCCCCATTCTCTGCCATCCTCCCATAATTGTTTCAGTTGTGAGAATTTCTTTTCACCCATCCGGAGTAATTCAGGAGTCTTTTTCAGTTTGATTCTCCGGAGCCCATCATCTCAGAATTATTCATTCTCAGCTTACAGCTCTCGTTATCTAAATCTTACCGGTGCATCGTTCAGTATTCTCTTATCACCTCGTGATTTATTCGTTCTCTTGTATCTAGATTGTCTCAAGTATCTTCGTTCATTTCACAATTTTTCCCGGTGTTTCGTTATCTTTTCTTCGTTCATATTCAATTCTCACGGTGGTTCATTCAAGATTCCTTTTCTCTTGATATCATATCAATTTATTCGTTCTTTCCAATCTTACCGGTGGTTCGTTGAAGTCTTTTCTCTAGTTTGCGCTATACCTATCTTAATCCTTTTCAACGAGAATAAGTAGTACGTCAAATCCGCTGCTTGTCATCAATTTAAATTGATGAAGGATAAGCATAATGTAATTCTTATTCGTGTTTCACCCAAGTGATTAATTCCGTATTCCGGAGGCTCATCAACTTCTCGATTTCAATTGTTTCATCTTTTATTTTCCCGGAGTTTCAAGATCTCTCTTTTATCTCGTCGGGAGGATCCATCTAAATCATTGCAAGGTTTCACCTCGTGTTTTTAACTTCTCGTTCTTTTCGTTATTCTTTTGTTACCGGAGTTCTTCATGAAGGTTCTACATGATGGTTCATCAAGGATTTAATTCCTTCTCCAAGTGTTCATCAAGATTCTTTTCAGAGGAGCTCAATCATTCTTCATTTTGCAATCCGGAGTGCAATTCTTTCTACCGTATCATTAAAGGTGGTATTATGTCAGTCTTGATAATCTGAGTTCATGTTTCATGATTCACATGTTGTTAAGAATGAGATATTTTAAATCCATCAACCTCTTCGTTGGAGTTATCTTGGGTTATATTTCACCTAAAGTTTTCCCTAAGGATTGTTGCTATTATGGTGCTTATAAATGACCCAAGTTTTTTTTCTTTTATCCTTCCGGTGAATAAGTTTCTCGTCCCCTTGTTCTTATCAATCCAATTCTTTTTCCCGTGAGTGGCAGGTTGTCACCTCATATTTTGAGATGTATTCCATAAGACCATATCAAGCTTATTCTTTTTATTGTTGGTTTTCCAACAACTCCGTTCTAGCATTTGTTGTAAGCATGCTCCCTCAAGATCTTATTTCCCTTCGTTCATTCCATTCCATTCTTAATTTTGTTCCGGAGGATTTGTGATGTTGCTCTCTTCAACCCATCTTTTCGTTTTGTCAGGATCATGTTCTTTTCTTGGTTTATCCTTTTTAACCGGAGTGTTGTGTCCCTTTGCTCAAGCGCTTTCATTTTATCAGGTCTTTCATATCTTTTCATCCGAAGTGCTACCCAAATCGGTTCTTTCTTTTCCCTCTTTCTTAACGGAGTGCTTTCAACTTTGTTCTTCTCCATTGCTTTCTTTCTTTCATATTTGTTCAACCTCCCAAGGTTCTTTGGTTTCACTCATTTGTCAAAGGAGCAACTTAGCTTTACCTCTTCTCTTTCTCTCCTGTTTGTCCCTCTGGTGCCATTCTAGATCTCGGGACGAGATCCTCTCGTAGTGGTGGAGTGTTGTAACGCCCCGAGACCGATGTGCCAGGTGTCCTCCAGTTATTCGCTATTGTTGCCTTGTCATTGCTTGCGTGCCATGCATTGCATATCATGTCATCATGTGCATTCCATTTGCATACATGTTCGTCTCATGCATCCAAGCATTTTTCCCGTTGTCCGTTTTGCATTACGGCGCTCCTATCTCCTCCGGTAGTCCTTTCTACCTTTTTTCGTGTGCGGGAACTAAACGTTATCGGATTGGACCGAGACTTGTCATGTGGCCTTGGTTTACTACCGGTAGACCGCCTGTCAAGTTTCGTGCCATTTGGACTTCGTTTGATACTCCAACGGTTAACCGAGGGACCGAAAAGGCCTCGTGAGTGTTGCAGCCCAACACCACTTCAAAGTGGCCCAAAACCCACCAAAACCTCCTCCATCCTCTCGGTCGTTTGATCACGATCGCGTGGCCGAAAACCGCACCTCATTTGGACTCTCCTAACTCCCTCTACCTATAAATATGTGACCCCATCCGAAATTTGCGGTCTAACCCTAGCCTTCCTCTACCTCGCGCCACCGGACAAAAACCCCCGCTGCCGGACATGTCCGCCCTCCACCTCGCTTCGGCCAGTGGCGTCGCGCCACGTCACCCCACCGCCGCCACGACCCTATCGGCGTGCGCCACCTCAGCCGGCCGCCTCCCTCTCCACCGCGCGGTCCGCGGGGCCCAGATC
>NC_041388.1:58784353-58795274 GCF_002162155.2 Triticum dicoccoides
GGTTGTCGCCGCCGCCGCCCGCAGGTGCGTGCCCACCCCCGCCGCCGCGCCTCTCGCCGGACCTTGCGCCGCCTGCCCGGACCACGCCGCAGCGCCCCGCCGCCGTCTACTTCCACCGCCGTCGCCGTTTTTGTTCGCCGGCGACCCTGCACCACCCTGCCACCGAGCTTCGCCGCGGCGCCGCCCAGCTTCCCTCGTCGCCGGATCCGGGCGCCCCATGCCCGGATCTACCGCTTCTGCTCACGGCGGTCCTCCCCTCGCCGGAGCGCCGCCAGGTTCCCGTCGACCGCGCCGCTAGCTCCGGCGGCCTCGTCCCGCTCGGGAGGACGAGCTCCCGCTCACCAGCGCCTCGTGGGCTCTGCGCGGTCCAGCACCGGCCCAGATCCAAGGCCTGCCCGCCCTTCTCTATCCTGGGCCGAGCCCATTGGGTGAGCACCCTATTCCCCGCCTGTGCGTCATTTAGTTAGCTAGCGCTCGCATGTTTTTTCTTCTGAAAACTGCTAAGTCCCCGAATCCATAATTTTTATGCCATATTCATCATGTCATAACTCTGCACTCGTTGCTCCGATTCATGCGTGTAGCATATCCAAATGTTCGTCTCGACGAGTACATCATTTTATCTCATTGCATGATTTTCATTTGAGCTCATCTTGATGCCCAAAATGCTGTTGGAAGAGGGCTATGTGATGAATTTGGCAGATCTGTTTCAGCAAATAGCTTTTTGTCATTTTTGCCATGTTTAATGTGTGCATGCTATGCCCCTGAGCTCTACATGTGTTTTGTTATATGCCATGCCATATTTACAGAGGTGCTTGCCATGTAATTTTGTGATGTGTGTGGTGACTAGCACAAGCTTGCAAAGTAGCGTAATCGGTAATGCTGATTTCAGGGACTTAGAATTTCATATGTTCACGTTGTTTCCTAGTGATCCATGCATCTTTTGAGGATGATCAGTAAGGATTTTTTGTTATCATTGTGGTGCTTTATCCATACATGTCTTTCTTTGCATTTATGGAGCAACCTAGCTTGAGTAAATTGAGCTCTACTTTTGCTATAAAATGATCCTGGCAGATTGTTGACATGTTTAGCGATTTGGCCGAGGATGTTGCTATTGATCCGTGCATGCTATGTTGTTGTTCTTGCCATGTCTAGCTTCTATGCCATGTCTTCTTCATGGGTGTATGCTTAGTTTGTCATGCCATGCTCTGTAGTGAGTGCATCGAGCTTGTAAACATGCCTACTCGTTAACTGATTTGCATGCTTCAGTTTTTCACGAAGTATGAAATATGTTTATGTTTTTGCCATGTTCACATGCGTGCAATTGTATTTTCTGATCCCTTTTGGCTCAAGGTAACTAAGGGACTTTTGTTAAGTGCTTTGAGTAGCTTCATGCCATGCCTTGCTTTGCCATGTTAAGTTGCTGTAGAATGTAGTTTTCATGCTCTAAAGTGTGCTTCCTGATGATAAATTCCAGACTTGTGTTAATTTCACTAAGTCTGAAACCTGTTACCATTTGCACTTTTGCCATGCTTGTTTGAACCTGTTATTGAGTGAATTAGCTGTAGCTCAGTGTTCATCTTTTGTCAAGCATCATGAGTGGATCCCTGCCATGTATTTTGTTGCCATGTTTGAGTGCTGTAGCATATTTATCTTGATGCATTTAGATGGCTACTTGCTGTTTATCGCAGAACGGTGCCATACTTGTTTTGCTTGCCATTTCCAAACCGTGCATCCAATTCCGGTGATATTTATATCGATTTCAACCGAAATCATCTCCTCTTTCCAGTGGCACTCTTAGATTTCCAATTTGAGGCCAGGTTCTATTATTCCCTTCCAATTCATGCATATGCATCGCATACCGCATCCCGCATATCATGCCATGTTCATGTGTGGTTTGTTTACTATGTTGTGTGCTTCTTTCCGGCGTTGCTTCTTCAGATTGGTTCCGGTAACATCGCGTTTGTGAGGACACGTTCGTCTATGTCCGTTTGTCTTCTTCATGGACTCGTTCTTCCTCCTTGCGGGATTTCAGGCAAGATGACCATACCCTCGAAATCACTTATATCTTTGCTTGCTAGTTGCTCGCTCTTTTGCTATGCCTATGCTGTGATACCTACCACTTGCTTATCATGCGTCCCATATTGTTGAACCAAGCCTCTAACCCACCTTATCCTAGCAAACCGTTGTTTGGCTATGTTACCACTTTGCTCAGCCCCTCTTATAGCGTTGTTAGTTGTAGGTGAAGATTGAAGTTTGTTCCTTGTTGGAACATGGAGATGTTGTTCTTTGTTGGAACATGTTTACTTGTTGGGATATCACAATATCTCTTATTTAATTAATGCATCTATATACTTGGTAAAGGGTGGAAGGCTCGGCCTTATGCCTGGTGTTTTGTTCCACTCTTGCCGCCCTAGTTTCCGTCATATCGGTGTTATGTTCCCGGATTTTGCGTTCCTTACGCGGTTGGGTTATAATGGGAACCCCTTGATATTTCGCCTTGAATAAAACTCCTCCAGCAAGGCCCAACATTGGTTTTACCATTCGCCACCTAGACTTTTCTTTCCCTTGGGTTCTGCAGACTCAAGGGTCATCTTTATTTAACCCGCCCGGGCCAGTGCTCCTCTGAGTGTTGGTCCAACCTGTCAGCTGCCGGTGGCCACCAAAGGCAACTCTGGGCTGGCCTACCGAAACCTTGGACAATCCGGTGTGCCCTGAGAAAGAGATATGTGCAGCTCCTATCGGGATTTGTTGGCACATTCGGGTGGCTTTGCTGGTCTTGTTTTACCATTGTCGAAATGTCTTGTAACCGGGATTCCAAGTCTGATCGGGTCTTCCCGCTAGAAGGAATATCCTTCGTTGACCGTGAGAGCTTGTGATGGGATAAGTTGGGACTCCCCTGTAGGGATTTGAACTTTTGAAAGCCGTGCCCGCGGTTATGGGCAGATGGGAATTTGTTAATGTCTGGTTGCAGAAAACCTGAAACGTATCTTAATTAAAATACATCAACCGCGTGTGTAGCCGTGATGGTCTCTTCTCGGCGGAGTTCGGGAAGTGAACACGGTGTTGGAGTTATGCTTGACGTAGGTTGTTTTAGGATTACTTCTTGATCATAGATTTCTCGAACGTTCTTTGCCTTCTCTTCTCGCTCTCATTTGCGTATGTTAGCCACCATATATGCTAGTCGCGTGCTGCAGCTCCACATCATACCTTGCCTTACCCATAAGCTTAAATAGTCTTGATCGTGAGGGTGTGAGATTGCTGAGTCCCCGTGACTCACAGATACTTCCAAAACCAGTTTGTAGGTGCCGATGTTACCCTGAAGGTGACGCAACCAAGCTCAAGGAGGAGCTCTATGAAGATCTTGTCCTTTGTGTCGTTTCCGTTTCCAGTTGATCGGTAGTGGAGCCCAGTTGCGGTCGATCGGGGATCTGTGTAGCATTTGGGGTAGTCTTCTTTTATTTTGGTTCCGTAGTCGGACCTTGATTGTATCTTAGTTGATGTAATGCTTTATTCATGTATTGTATGAAGTGGCGATTGTAAGCCAGCTATGTATCTTTTTCCCTTATGTATTACATGGGTTGTGTGAAGATTACCTCACTTGCGACATTGATTTCAATGCGGTTATGCCTCTAAGTCGTGCTTCGACACGTGGGAGATATAGCCGCATCGAGGGCATTACAAGTTGGTAATCAGAGCCTTCCCCGACCTTAGGAGCCCCCTGCTTGATCGAATCGCTGGTGTTATTGAGTCTAGAAAAATGTTTTGAGTCATTTAGGAATTATATATATCGGAGAGTTAGGAATTCTTTTTACTCCCCAGTCCCTTCATCGCTCTGGTAAGGCATCCTGATTTAGAGTTTTGACTCTTCTCTTGTCAAATTTCACTAATTTTTTTTAGGATCACGCGGGTATCTTGGAATCATTCCGATTGATTTGTGACGAGAACATTGTTCTTGGTGCCTCCTGTCATTTAGGGGTTGTGGTAGTGTCCCGGGGAGTTGAGCTCCGAGGTGTTTTCATCACAATTTTATCGTTGCAGTTCTGGAATACCTGAGATTAGTTTCGCCGACATCAAAAATCTCTTTATGCAGTTGTTGGTGAGATAACCTCGACGCCACCCAGTACTGGGGCGAGAGTTCGGGAGTATCGCCATAACTCGTATAACGGATGCTTTTCGAAGGTTGAGGTAAACGATTTCCGAAGGTTTCTTGGTTATGTGTTGAAGGATGGATACAGCTGGATGTAGGATTTCTTTTTTTTTTGGGGACAATGCTCTATTAATGATGATTATCACACTTCTATTTATTTACAACTCAATGATTACAACTCGATACTAGAACAAAGTATGATTCTATATGAATGCCTCTGGCGGTGTACCGGGATTGCGATGAATCAAGCGTGCCATGTGTGAAAAATTATGAATGGTGGCTTTGCCACAAATACGATGTCAACTACATGATCATGCAAAGCAATATGACAATGATGATGCGTGTCATGATGAACAGAATGATGGAAAGTTGCATGGCAATATATCTCGGAATGGCTATGGAAATGCCATAATAGGTAGGTATGGTGGCTGTTTTGAGGAAGGTATATGGTGGGTTTATGATACCGGCGAAAAGTGCGCGGTATTAAAAGAGTGCGTATAATCCATGGACTCAACATTAGTCATAAAGAACTCATATACTTATTGCAAAAATCTATTAGTTATTGAAACAAAGTATTACACGCATGCTCCTAGGGGGATAGATTGGTAGGAAAAGACCATCGCTCGTCCCCGACCGCCACTCGTAAGAGACAATCAATAAATAAATCATGCTCCGACTTCATCACATAACGGTTCACCATACGTGCATGCTACGGGAATCACAAACTTCAACACAAGTATTTCTCAAATTCACAACTACTCAACTAGCATGACTCTAATATCACCATCTCCATATCTCAAAACAATCATCAAGCATCAAACTTTTCTTAGTATTCAACACACTCATAACAAAGTTTTATTATTCTTGAATACCTAGCATATTAGGATTTTAAGCAAATTACCATGCTATTTAAGACTCTAAAAATAATCTAAGTGAAGCATGAGAGTTCATCTATTTCTTCAAAATAAAACTACCACCATGCTCTAAAAGGTATAAGTGAAGCACTAGAGCAAATGACAAACTACTCCGAAAGATATAAGTGAAGATCAATGAGTAGTCGAATAATTATGAAACTATGTGAAGACTCTCTAACACTTAATAATTTCAGATCTTGGTATTTTATTCAAACAGCAAGCAAAGCAAAATAAAATGACATTCTAAGAATAGCAAACATCATGTAAATAAGCAAAAACTCAGGATCAACCGAAACTAATTGATAGTTGTTGAAGAAGAAAGGTGGGATGCCAACCGGGGCATCCCCAAGCTTAGATGCTTGAGACTTCTTGAAATATTATCTTGGGGTGCCTTGGGCATCTCCAAGCTTGAGCTTTTGTGTCTCCTTAATTCATCTGATATCACGGTCTCCCTAAATCTCAAAAGCTTCATCCACACAGACTCAACAAGGACTCGTGAGATAAGTAAGTATAAACCATTGCAAAAACCTTATCATACTCTACTGTATCAAATCACTAAAATTATTGTTAAACATTGCATACTAAATGCCTCTGCATATTTAATATTCATATCCTCAAATAGAATCATTAAAGAAGCAAACATATGCAAACAATGCAAAGATAACAGGAATCTGCCTAAACAGGATAGTCTGTAAAGAATGCTGCAACATCTATATTTACCTAACTCCAAAAATTATGAAAGAAAATTACCACTGTAGTGAATTTATCAGAGCTTAATATGCAAAAGGTTTCCACATTTTATCACATTCTTACTTTTCTAGGGAATTATTGCAACAGCGGTAAACTTTCTGTTTTCAAACAGCAACATGTGGACTTCTAACATAGGCATAGTAAAGGCTATCAATGCCACTCTTATTGAAATAAAATATGCAAAACATTGTTCTAAATAACAGAAAGCAAATCCTAACAAAATAAATTGACGCTCCAAGCAAAACACATATCATGTGGTGAATAAAAATATAGCTCCAAGTAAAGTTACCGATGAACGAAGACGAAAGAGGGGATGCCTTCCGGGGCATCCCCAAGCTTAGGCTCTTGGTTGTCCTTGAATATTACCTTGGGGTGCCTTGGGCATCCCCAATATTAGGCTCTTGCCACTCCTTATTCCATAGTCCATCGAATCCTTACCCAAAACTTGAAAACTTCACAACACAAAACTTAACAGAAACCTCGTAAGCTTCGTTAGTATAAGAAAATAAATCACCACTTCAAGGTACTGTAATGAACTCATTCTTAATTTATATTAGTGTTAAACCTACTGTATTCCAACTTCTCTATGGTTTATAAACTATTTTACTAGCCATAGATTCATCAAAATAAGTAAACGACACACGAAAAACAGAATCTGTCAAAAACAGAACAGTCTGTAGTAATCTGGATCAAACGTATACTTCTGAAACTCATAAATTTATCAAATAAATTTCTGGACCTGAGGAATTTATATTTTAATCATCTTAAAAAATAATTAGCTGAATAGCACTTTCCAAATAAAAATGGCAGCAATTCTCGTGAGCGCTAAAGTTTCTGTTTTTTAGAGCATGATCAACAAGACTTCTCCCAAGTCTTCCCAAAGGTTCTACTTGGCACAAACACTAATTAAAAGCATAAAACCACATCTAAACAGAGGCTAGATGAATTATTTATTACTAAACAGGAACAAAAAGTAAGGAACAAAAATAAAATTGAGTTGCCTCCCAACAAGTGCTATCGTTTAATGCCCCTAGCTAGGCATGATGATTTCAATGATGCTCACATAAAAGATAAGAATTGAAACATAAATAGAGCATCATGAAGAATATGACTAGAACATTTAAGTCTAACATACTTCCTATGCATAGGGATTTTGTGAGCAAACAACTTGTGGGAACAAGAATCATCTTGCATAGGAAGGTAAAACAAGCATAACTTCAAAACTTTAAGCACATAGAGAGGAAACTTGATATTATTGCAATTCCTACAAGCATATGTTCCTCCCTCATAATAATTTTCAGTAGCATCATGAATGAATTCAACAATATAACCAGCACCTAAAGCATTATTTTCATGATCTACAAGCATTGAAAATTTACTACTCTCCACATAAGCAAAATTCTTCTCTTGAATAGTAGTGGGAGCAAACTCAACAAAATAATTATCATGGGATTGAAAATTGAAATAAAGATGACAAGTTTCATTGTTATCATTATTCTTTAAAGCATACGTGTCATCACAATAATCATCATAGATATGAGGCATGCTTTCATCATAATAAATTTGCTCATCAAAACTTGGGGGACAAAAAAATCATCTTCATCAAACATAGCTTCCCCAAGCTTGTGGCTTTGCATATCATCAGCATCATGGATATTCAAGGAATTCATACTAACAACATTGCAATCATGCTCATCATTCAAATATTTAGTGCCAAACATTTTATAGATTTCTTCTTCTAGCACTTGAGCACAACTATCCTTTCCATCATACTCATGAAAGATATTAAAAAGGTGAAGCGTATGAGACAAACTTAATTCCATTTTTTGTAATTTTCTTTTATAAACTAAACTAGTGATAAAACAAGAAACTAAAAGACTGGATTGCAAGATCTAAAGATATACCTTCAAGCGCTAACCTCCCCAGCAACGGCGCCAGAAAAGAGCTTAGTTGACGGGGTGTGTTAGTGCTGCTTTCCTTGCCTCCCCGGCAACAGCGCCAGAAAAGAGCTTGATGTCTACTACACAACCTTCTTCTTGTAGACGTTGTTGGGCCTCCAAGTGCAGAGGTTTGTAGGACAGTAGAAAATTTCCCTCAAGTGGATGACCTAAGGTTTATCAATCCGTAGGAGGCGTAGGATGAAGATGGTCTCTCTCAAGCAACCCTGCAACCAAATAACAAAGAGTCTCTTGTGTCCCCAACACACCCAATACAATGGTAAATTGTATAGGTGCACTAGTTCGGCGAAGAGATGGTGATACAAGTGGTATATGGATAGTAGATAAAGATATTTGTAATCTGAAATAATAAAAACAGCAAGGTAACTAATGATAAAACTGAGCGTAAACGGTATTGCAATGCTAGGAAACAAGGCCTAGGGTTCATACTTTCGCTAGTGTAAGTTCCCTCAACAATACTAACATAATTGGATCACATAACTATCCCTCAACATGCAACAAGGAGTCACTCCAAAGTCACTAATAGCGGAGAACGAACGAAGAGATTATGGTAGGGTATGAAATCACCTCAAAGTTATTCTTTCCAATCAATCCGTTGGGCTATTCCTATAGGTGTCACAAACAGCCCTAGAGTTCGTACTAGAATAACACCTTAAGACAAAAATCAACCAAAACCCTAATGTCACCTAGATACTCCAATGTCACCTCAAGTATCCATGGGTATGATTATACGATATGCATCACACAATCTCAATTCATCTACTCAACCAACACATAGAACCTCAAAGAGTTCCCCAAAGTTTCTACCGGAGAATCACGACGAAAACGTGTGCCAACCCCTATGCATAGGTTCCTAATGTCACGAAACACACAAGTTGATCACCAAGACATACATCAAGTGTTCTCAAGTCTTTAAAGACTCAATCCGATAAGATAACTTCAAAGGGGAAACTCAATTCATTACAAGAGAGAAGAGGGGGAGGAGAAACATAGGATCCAACTATAATAGCAAAGCTCACGATACATCAAGATCGTATCATCTCAAAAACACGAGAGAGAGAGAGAGAGAGAGATCAAACACATAGCTACTGGTACATACCCTCAACCCCGAGGGAGAACTACTCCCTCCTCGTCATGGAGAGCACCGGGATGATGAAGATGGCCACCGGTGAGGGTTCCCCCCTCCGGCAGGGTGCCGGAATAGGGTCCCGATTCACTTTTGGTGGCTACAGAGGCTTGCGGCGGCGGAACTCCCGATCTAATCTCCGTTCTGGAAGTTTTAGGGTAGATGGAGTTATATAGCCAGAAGAAGCACGTCAGGGGAGCCACGGGGGCCCCACGAGGCAGGGGCGCGCCCTAGGGGAGTGGGCGCGCCCACACCCTCGTGGGAAGCTCCCGTATCTTCTAACGTGGGGTCCAAGTCCATCAGGTGTGTTTCCTTCCAAAAATAACTTCTCCAGTTGATTTCGTTTTGTTTCGACTCCGTCTGATATTCCTTTTCTTCAAAACACTGAAATAGGCATAAAACAACAAATCTGGGCTGGGCCTCCGGTTAATAGGTTGGTCCCAAAAATAATATAAAAGTGGATAATAAAGCCCAATATTGCCCAAAACAGTAGATAATATAGCATGGAGCAATCAAAAATTATAGATACGTTGGAGACGTATCAATTTGCTTATCAAAGACAAGAGCTTTACAGTCCTCTTAAACGATTGTTATTGCTTTTATCTGCGTCTGAAATCCCCCAGTGGGTGACTTAGCTGCGAATCAGTTTCACCTAAGTTTAAAAGAAAATCCTACCGAGTGGTGAGCAAGCCTCCCACTCGGAGGCTTAGCTGCAGTCCAATACTTGCCTAAGTTTAAAAAATCCTACCAAGTGGTGAGCAAGCCTCCCACTCGGGGGCTTAGCTGCAGTCCAGTACTCGCCTAAGTTTAAAAAATCCTACCGAGTGGTGAGCAAGCCTCCCACTCGGGGGCTTAGCTGCAGTCCAGTACTTGCCTAAGTTTGTAAAATCCTACCGAGTGGTGAGCAAGCCTCCCACTCGGAGGCTTAGCTGCAGTCCAGTACTCGCCTAAGTTTGTAAAATCCTACCGAGTGGTGAGCAACCCTCCCACTCGGGGGCTTAGCTGCAGTCCAGTACTCGCCTAAGTTTGTAAAATCCTACCGAGTGGTGAGCAATACTCCCACTCAGAGGCTTAGCTGCAGTCCAATACTCGTCTAAGTTTGTAAAGTCCTACCGAGTGGTGAGTAACCCTCCCACTTGGGGGCTTAGCTATACTCCAGTACTTGCCTAAGTTTGTAAAATCCTACCGAGTGGTGAGCAAGCCTCCCACTTGGGGACTTAGCTGCAGTCCAGTACTCACCTAAGTTTGTAAAATCCTACCGAGTGGTGAGCAACCCTCCCACTCGGAGGCTTAGCTGCAGTCCAGTACTCGTCTAAGGTTAAAAAAATCCTACCGAGTGGTGAGCAATCCTCCCACTCGGGGGCTTAGCTGCAGTCCGGTACTCGCCTAAGGTTAAAAAATCCTATCGAGTGGTGAGAAATCCTCCCACTCGGGGGCTTAGCTGCAGTCCGGTACTCGCCTAAGTTAAAAAAATCCTACCGAGTGGTGAGCAACCCTCCCACTTGGGGGCTTAGGTGCAGTCCAGTACTCACCTAAGTTTAAAAAATCCTATCGAGTGGTGAACGACCCTCCCACTCGGGGGTTTAGCTGTAGTCCAGTACTCGCCTAAGGTTTAAAGTCCATCCTTATCCGCAAGGACGACGAGGTGCAGGTCAACTGCAACCTTCTCCTTCGGAACTGCGCCACAAATACAACATGCGCTCCATCACCATCCGCAAGGACAACGAGGTGCAGGTCGACTACAACCTTCTCCTTTGGAGCTGCACCAGAAATACAACATGCGCTCCATCCCCATCTGCAAGGACGATGAGGTGCAGGTCAACTACAACCTTCTCCTTTGGAGCCACACCACAAATACAACATGCGCTCCATCCCCATCCGCAAGGACGATGAGGTGCAGGTCGACTGCAACCTTCTCCTTAGGAGCTGCGCCACAAGTACAACGTATGCTCCATCCCTATCTGCAAGGGCGACGAGGTGCAGGTCGACCGCGACCTTCTTCTCCAAGCTACACCACAAATACAAC